>NW_016107348.1:7247649-7259399 GCF_001604975.1 Cebus imitator
AAAAAAAAAAAAAAAAAAAAGAAAAGAAAAGAAAGAAAAGAAAAAGAAAATAGAGAAAATACTTAATGAATTCAATGATCTAGCTAAGGAGTCTCAAGTAGAAGATTGACAGGGCCAACTGGCAGCTTCTGGCTGCCTAAAGTAAAATGTGGGGAAAAAGATAAGCTAAATGAAGAACTGTTAAATATAGGTGAACAATGAACTCCTGAGTTTGAAAAGAAAACTTTCTCATTCACATCCGTCCAAGCAGCAAATAATAACCAAATTCAGAAAGGGCTTCACACCAAAGATCTAATCCAGTGTGGACTATAATATCCTGTGTAACAACTTTAGAAGGATCCAGGGCAGTGCCTCAGAGGACCTGTCCTCTCTTAAACACAAGGTTTCTAAGAATGGTTAAGGGGACATGTCACTGCAGTCTCGTTGGGAATCCAAAGGAGAGAATGGCTCATCTCAAAGAGATTTATGGGTGTGGTGTTTTGTAGTATAGCTGATTATGAATCATTAAGCACGCCAGTTGATTTGTTTGTTTGTTTGTTTTGAGGCAGAGTCTCACTCTGTTGCCCAGTGCAGCGACACGATCTCGACTCACTGCAACCTCCACCTCCTGAGTTCAGGCGGTTCTCCTGCCCCAGCCTCCTGAGTAGCTGGAATTGCGGGCTTGTACCACCAAGGCTGTTGAATTTTTTAAAAAAATTTTTACACTTTTTATTGAAGTAAAGGAACATACAAAAATACACATACTAGAAGTGTTAAAACTCAGTTATCACTAAGTGAATTCATCCATGCAATCTTCATCCAGATCAAGAAACAGAATATTACCAGTATCCCAGAAGATCCTTCTGTGTGTTCTCTCCTACTCTGTACCTCCTCAAGTGTACAGTTAATATTATTTTTAAAATTGTACTTTAAGCTCTGGGATACATGTGCAGGAAGTGCAGGTTTATTACATAGATATACATGTGCCATGGTGGTTTGCTGCACCCATCAACCCGTCATCTACATTAGGTATTTCTCCTAATGCTATCCCTCCCCTACCCTCTACCTCCTGTCGCCCTCAGACAGGCCCTGGTGTGTGATGTTCCTTCTGTGTCCATGTGTTCTCACTGCTGAACTCCCACTTATGAGTGAGAACATGTGGTGTTTGGTTTTCTGTTCCTGTGTTAGTTTGCTGAGATTATGGTTTCTAGCTTTATCCATGTACCTGCAAAGGACATGAACCCATACTTTTTTATGGCTGCATAGTATTCTGTGTTGTATATGTGGCACATTTTCTTTATCCAATCTATCATAGATGGGCATTTGGGTTGATTCCAAGTCTTTGCTATTGTGAACAGTGCCACAGTAAACATACGTGTGCATGTGGAAAAGAAAAGATATCCTGTCTCTTTGATCATCATTTATTCTATTCTGCTTATCATGCCAAGAAGTCATTTCAGCTAAATTGTAGTTAGAGAAAGGAGATAAAATGATAAAATGTAAATCAGTTTATTTCACTATTTGTAGGTTTAGCTTGTGGTGTCTTTGGTTTTGTTTTCACGTGGTGAATCGTACATTTATTTCTTTGGCTAATAATTGCCTCCCCTACCCCCACACCTCTAGCAACTTTTTTGCTCCTTTTTTTCCAGGGACTTGCCTTTCTCTGTCTCCTGCAGCATGCAAGCAGTGCTGTTCCTACAGTATGATCCTGCCTCCTGCCCATAGGTAACAACCTGACTCAAGTTAGCTCAAAAAGAATATGATTAGGTCCCATTTGTCTATTTTGGCTTTTGTTGTCAATGCTTTTGGTGTTTTGGTCATGAAGTCCTTGCCTACACCTAATCAAACTCCACAGCTTCTGCACAGCAAAAGAAACAGTCATTAGAGTGAATCGGCAACCAACAGAATGGGAAAAAATTTTTGCAGTTTACCCATCTGACAAAGGGCTGATATCCAGAATTTACAAAGAACTAAAACAGATTTACAAGAAAAAACTAGCAAGCCCATTCAAAAGTGGGCAAAGGATATGAACAGATACTTTACAAAAGAAGACATACATGAGGCCAACAAACATGTGAAAAAAATACTCATCATCACTGGTCATCAGAGAAATGCAAATCAAAACAACATTGAGATACCATCTCATGCCAGTTAGAATGGCAATCATTAAAAAATCTGAAGACAACAGATGCTGGAGAGGATGTGGAGAAATAGGAACACTTTTACACTGTTGGTGGGAGTGTAAATTAGTTCAACCATTGTGGAAGACAGTGTGGCGATTCCTCAAGGACCTAGAAATAGAAATTCCATTTGACCCAGCAATCCTGTTAGTGGGTATATATCCAAAGGATTACAAATCGTTCTACTATAAGGACATGTACACACGAATGTTCATTGCAGCACTGTTTACAATAGCAAAGACCTGGAACCAACCCAAATGCCCATCGATGATAGACTGGACAGGGAAAATGTGGCACATATACACCATGGAATATTATGCAGCCATCAAAAACGATGAGTTTGTGTCCTTTGTAGGGACATGGATGAACCTGGAAACCATCATTCTCAGCAAATTGACAGAAGAGCAGAAGATCAAACACCGCATGTTCTCACTCATAGGCGGGTGTTGAACAATGAGAACACATGGACACAGGGAGGGGAGCACTACACACTGGGGTCAGTTGGGGGAAATAGGGGAGGGACGGTGGAGGGTGGGGAGCTGGGGAGAGATAGCAAGGGGAGAGATGCCAGATGTAGGTGATGGGGAGGAAGGCAGCAAATCACACTGCCACGTGTGTACCTATGCAACAATCTTGCATGTTCTTCACATGTACCCCAAAACCTAAAATGCAATAAAATAAACAAATGTGGGGGGAAGCACTAATTAAGGACAAAAAAAAAAGAATATGATATTAGATTGTAAAAAAGAACAGTTACTAATTACTAAACCTCAACCTTGCGTGCTGTTGGAAGCCATGTTTTCTGTCACATGGGCCTGTAAACAAGAAAAGTAAGGGGTAGCAGGGGGAGACAGACAAAAAGAGAGAAACAGAGGAAAGGGGAGAAGAAGGAAGGGGAGGAGGAGAGGGAATGGTGAAGCAGTTTCACATAGATAAGCAAAGATGAAAGTTGGGGAGAGACTCTTGACTGACTTAAATTTCCATCTCAGTTGCTCTTGAGGAAGCTGTATCTGTCCTTGTGTTCAGTGAGATAAGTGACTACCTATGCTATAGTCCCCCCTTTGTTTTCTACACTAGTCAGTTTCAGTTACTGTAACCTAAGGAATTATACTTATTTCATCTAGACACAAATAATTTAATTGTTGGGTAAAGTCATAGGCATTATATCTAATTTATGATGTTCTGCTATCCATAGAAAGTTCATATTTTTTATTTATTTATTTTATTTTTGAGATGCAATCTTGCTCTGCTGCCCAAGCTGGAATGCAGTGGTGCAATCTTGGCTCACTGCAGCCTCGGCCTCCAGGGTTCGAGCAATTCTCCTGCCTCAACCTCCTGACTAGCTGGGATTACAGGCTCCCGCAACCATTCCCAGCTAATTCTTTATTTTATTTTATTTTTAGCAAAGATGGAGTTTCACCATGTTAGCCAGGCTGGTCTCGAACTCCTGACCTCAAGTGATCCACCTGCCTTGGCCTCCCAAAGTGCTGGGATTACAGGCATGAGCCACCATACCCAGCCCGTATTTATTTTTTAACCTGACATTTAATATATAAGTCCAGGTCCTTTTAATAGGTTCAGTTTACAGAAAATCCTAGGTAAGCTATTGTTTTCAGAAAACTGATACATTAAATCAATTAACACAAATATTAATTGAGTATATACTTCTGAAGGATGTGTAACAGAGAAAGGGAAGGAGATACTCCAAGGGAGTTAACAGCATGAAGAAAGGCAGGGGAATATAACAGTGAACATAACAGTGAACAGTATGCCTTATGGTACCAGAGAGCTAATTGTGAAGCATAAATATGATAAACTCAGATGCCTCCAAGAACAAGTTGGGAGAATCTGGAATTCCAGTATTTATGGCTGAGAGCTGAAGGCAGAGAAATGCTATTTCATTACTATTTTTATGGCCTTTTTTCTATCTTTATTTTTTCTGGAGAAATGCTCCACTGCTATGTTTTTAAAAATTTAGATATAGGCCAGGCATGGTGGTTTGTGCCTATAATTCCAGAGCATTGGGAGGCTGAGGTGGAGGGATGGCTTGAAGCCAAGAGATTGAGACCAGCCTGGGCAATATAGTGAGACTCTGTCTCTACAAAAATAAAAATAAAAAATTAGACTGGCATAGTGTTGTGTGCCTGTAGACCTAGCGACTCAAGAGGTTGAGGTGGGAGCATTGTTTGAGCCCATGAGTTGGAGGATGCAGTGAACTATGATTACACAACTGCACTCCAGCCTTGGTGACAGAGTGAGACCATTTCACACACAAACACAAAATCTGGATATATAGTTATCTTCACACACTCAACTTATATAGAAAAGAGAATAATATCACTTCCCCTTTAGCCAAATCAGGAGAGATTCTTAATAAACAGTTAATGTATTTCCTAGATATGCTGCATAAATTATACCTTGGGTAAAAATAAATATTTTTTTAAATCTTTGTACTTTATTTCAGTGTTGCACTACAGATTTATTTTTGCATTTAGCAGGTTCTTCTGAGTCTTTGGTGTTAATGTTGCAACATCATTTGTTATCTCTATGAATAGTATTCTGGAAACAAATATTCAGTTGACATATTAAGAACTTCTTTCATGTCAGTAACTTTAATTAACTTTACACGTATTGTATGATTAATTCCTTCAGCAACTCTATAAAGAAAGCATTATTCTCATGTCAAGACTGAGAATTAAAATATGAAACCTTACTTAAAGCCACACTCTTGACAGTAGAACAAGAATTTAAACTGTTTGTCTAACCTTCACTGCTTTACTGTACTGCAGTCAGGAAAGCCATTAAAAGTGTCTCAGGTCCATCAAAATTTCAATGTTGCTGCATTTGACTCCTTTCACTGTTCTGAGATAAGATTCTCTATCATTCATATTTAGTGGAAGCATCAAATTCTCTTTATCATTCAAGGAAACTATTTGGGCAATACTTTTACCCTGAAACTATGACTGCATCCCTTTCACTCTATCCAGTTTTTTTTCTTTTTTCTCTCTTTCTTTTAAGATGGATTTTGCTCTTGTTGCCCAGGCTAGAGTGCAATGGCATACTCTTGGCTCACTGCAACCTGCCTTCCAGGTTCAAGTGATTCTCCTGCCTCAGCCTCCTGAGTAGCTGGGATTACAGGCATGCACCACCACGCCTGGCTAATTTTGTATTTTTAGTAGAGACAGGATTTCTCCATGTTGGCCAGGCTAGTCCACTTTTTTATAGTCTGAAATACATCTCATCATACCTGCTTTTAATAATTATTCATCAGGAGCTTTTCCTGAAAAAAAATCTCTGAAATATGAATTTTGTCATTTCCTCTCATGTTACTTTCAGCAAGTTAGAGATGGCATTATAATAATCAGTAATTGCAAGGCTTTGGATAAACCTCATGGCTATCCTGCCAACACCATATAAATAATACATTAAAATAATATAATGTATTTTTATTTTTGTAAATGAAGAGTTTCACTCTTCACAGCATTCTATCACATCCCATTTTATGTGGATCTGGTAAAGAGCAAGGGTTTCCTTTTTTTTTTTTTTTTTGAGACAGAGTCTTACCCTGTCTCCCAGGCTGGAGTGCAGTGGCACGATCTCAGCTCACTACAACCTCCCCCTCCCAGGTTCAAGCGATTCTCCTGCCTCAGGCTCCTGAGTAGCTAGGACTACAGACATGCACCACCACACCTGGATAAGTTTTGTATTTTTAGTAGAGATGGGGTTTCACCATGATGGTCAGGCTGGTCTCAAACCCCTGACCTCGTGATCCCCCCGCCTTGGCCTCCCAAAGTGCTGGGATTACAGGTATGAGCTACCACACCTGGCCCAAGAGTTTCAAGACAGCAGATTGTTAAACTGTAATATTAAATGCTACCCTTATTTACATGACTCAGTTTAAACTTTAATATTAAATGCTATCCCTATATTACATGACTTATTTAATAATGTTATACTCTGAAAGTTAAGAATCTGGGGCTGGGTTAACCCAGGGAAGGAGATGAATTCCAGAGTGAAGCAAGGAAGCAGAAAAATAATAACATAAGAAATATTATCACATTAGAAAATAATCTCTTTGTTGCTTTCCAAGGAGGCAGGAACAGAATGGGGAATAAAAAGAAGTATTTATAAAAAGCTGTAACTGGTAATAAAAAAGCAAGGCACTTAAGTAGTATCCCAGAAGCCACATTACTTTAGCTTTGCAGAAATTAGGAAATAAGCAGATAGGGAAATGGGGAAGAAATCATGGTTCAGCATCCCAATTTTATTGTCAAATATAATTTTATCTTGGCCACTTCCTTTTTTAAAATGCTGTTGGATTACACAACGTTAATTACAGGATTTCCGGAGTATTCAGAATGCAGTAAAATCTGTATTCCTCGCATTTTTTTTTTTTTAGATGTGGCAAATATTTGTTGGGTTTTGGCTGCCCAATATCTTGTTTTGCTTCTGGCATGAGATTTGCTTTTAGAATTAACATTTTCCCCTTGGATGTAATCCAATTGGACAGAAATCACATGTTCTGTCCTAACTAAAGGTTCAGAAACTTAACACTGAACAAGTACTCATAGAGACTTCATTGTCTGGGCTGTGTTCTCAGTGACAGATTTTTAGCCTTAATTATAGTTAGGTATTTCACACAAATTGTGCCAATTAGATGTTATTACCTTGTAATTCGATCTTGAACAAAGTGACAAAGAGAATGTATTTATTTCATTGGTGATGTCTTAATGCTTTAACCAAGAAAGTTATATAGTTCTTATAGATTTGCTCTGTTTCCTGAGTTTTCTCCAGTCTTTCTATAGATTCTTTGATCTCCTGTTGACCTTCCAATACATTCCTATTGCTTAGTTAAAAACCATGCTGATTAACCATACAATCTTACTCTCTTACCATTACAACCCAAGTCTTGATTTCTCATTGCCTTCTCAGAGGTGGTTTCTGTACCTAGCAACAAACTCCAGCAGATATAGTAGACCTTCCACATGCAGTCAAAGGGAAGCCAACAATTTATTTATTCAACAAAAATATATGGAGTACTTACTATATGCTGGACACTATTGCCAGAGATTTGAGTGGTGAACAAGCAAATCTTGGCTTCTTTTCTCAAAGAGTTTATAGTCTTCCTGACATCATGGTGGCTAAGTGGTATGTTACCATTCTGGGAAGAATTTGAAACCAAGAATGTAAAAAAAGAATGCATGTCAGGAGTTCGAGACCAACGTGGGCAACATGGTGAAACCTCTTCTCTCTCTCTTTCTCTGTCTCTCTCTCTTTCTGTGTCTCTCTCTCGACAGTGTTTCTCTCTGTCATCCAGGCTGGAGTGAAGTGGCATGATCTCAGCTCACTGTACCCTCTGCCCCCGAGTTCAAGAGCTCCTGCCTCAGCTTCCTGAGTAGCTGGTATTATAGGTGTGTGTCACCACGCCTGACTAATTTTTGTATTTTTAGTAGAGACAGGGTTTCACCATTTTGGCCAGGCTGGTCTCAAACTCCTGACCTCAGGTGATCTAACCACCTACGTCTTCCAAAGTGCTAGGATTACAGGCATGAGCCACTACACCCGGCCTGAAACCCCTTCTCTACTAAAAATACAAATTAGCTGTGTATGGTGGTATGTGCCTTTAGTGCCAGCTTCCTGGGAAGCTGAGGTAGGAGGATTGCTTGAGTCCAATAGGCAGAGGTTGCACTGATTGGTGATTGCACCACTGCACTCCAGCCTGGGTGACTGAGAGAAGACCCTGACTCAAAAATAAATAAATAAAAGGATGCATGGGGAGGGACAGAAAGAAACTGAGATGTTGTGAGGGTATAGTAAGGAAAGAATATAAAGGTCATATGGGTAATTAACAGTTTTTTTTTTTTAAATAAAAGGAACTATATGTATAGGCTCTAATTAATATAGTTATGTTTTTACATATCTAATTATTTACCAAAGCTGCTCCGACTTTCTATTCCTGATATCTTTGCCTTAATTCAGGCTCTCCTTATTAAATATCTTGTTTATTGGCTTTCTCTAGTGCAGTGATACCATTAACCTTCACCCACCCTTCTCCTCTCTACTCCTAGCCCAACATCCACAATACGCTGCATTTTGTGTGCAGCAGATGCGGGAAGGAATTCAGCTACAAATTCTCATTCATGCATCACAGAGTCAACAGTAGTGAAAACCTTTATGTGTGTAGCAAATGTGGAAAATCCTTCAGACAAAGCTCCACCCTTAGTCAACACTGGAGAAAGCATACTGGCACAAGGTGTTAACAAATGCAGAGAATACAGGAAATCTTTTACCCTAAGAAATCTCCTCACTGAACACCACAAAGTTCACACAGGAACACAGCCTCATGCATGCTGTGAATGTGGCACATCTTCTCACCATAGTTCTAACCTCAGTGAGTATTGGACAGTTCACACTTGAGAAAGGCCCTTTGAAGGCAAAGAATGTAGGGATTGCCTTTCTACTCTGCAAACTGTTTATATCAGTCCCTGCTCAAAAATTTTCAGTAGCTCTTCAATGCTTTTCTAGTATGTCAGGCATACAAGGGACTTTAATGCCATGACATTTACCTGCTTCTTTCAATTTCATACCTTGGCACTTTTCATAGCACACTTGCGTACTATCCCTTTGAAAGTAATCCAGGTTACTTGATGCAATCTTCTTTTCTCTGGCCTCCTTACTCTTTCAACTCTCTACCTCTAGATTAAAATTTTAGATTCAGTCGATTTTACTGTTATTATGTTGTGATAGCCGTACCACAGACTGGATAGGTTAAAAAAAATCTAAATTCTACATCCAAGAGGTAGAAATCCAAAGCAATATTTGTAGATGTTGACTTTGCTTTAATGCAGATGGAATGCTCCATTCTAAAATTAACCATTGGGAAGGCTCAAGAGAAATTGTTGTTCTGCTGTAGAGGCAGATCTGAGGCTCGGTAGCACTGTCCACTATCCAAGGAAACCTGTGCCAGGGTCAGGATAGGCACCCTTGTACCCAGGCTCCCACAATGGTCAACTGTGGCTCCTGGCCTTGTTCTGGCTGCAAAGTTAAATGGTTGCAGCCAGGCTGAGGGTCCCAGCTCAGGTGGCTGGCGTGGAGCAGAGGATACAGAGGCACCCTTTGAACTGAGTGTTTCTGTATATTTGTCATAGGCCAGGACTGCCAAAGCAGGGTTTTTTTCCCAGAACATCTAGCCCTACACTATGTGTACTTTGATCTTGAGAGACGTATTTTACTTGATCAGGAACACAACTCATTCAGAAACTGTGCATGTGTGGGACATGTATGAAATAATTTTATTTCAGGGCAAAACTTCAACAGCACCAGAAGCGCAAATGGGAGACAATTCTTCCAGAATCATTGTGGACAGGGAAGATCTGTGAATCACAGAAGCCCTTTATCTGCTGGGAGGTAGGGAAGACTTTCAGGGCACCCTGGGATATTCCCAGCAGCAGGCCACTTACAATGGGGAGAAATCAGTCATAATCATCTAGTTCAGGGCCCACTTTCACAGTAGAAAAATCATTATATATGGGGAAAGTGCCATTAGCTGCAAACACACACTTGTTCAGGACCAGGATATCCACCCTGGAAGACAACATTTTGTGTGTAGTAGATGGGGGAAGGAATTCAGCTACAAATTCTCACTCATGCATCACAGAGTCAGCAGTGGCGAAAACCTTTATGTGTGTAGCAAATGTGGAAAATCCTTCAGACAAAGCTCCACCCTTAGTCAACACTGGAGAAAGCATACTGGCACAAAGTGTTAACAAATGCAGAGAATACGGGAAATGTTTTACCCTAAGAAATCTCCTCACTGAACACCACAAAGTTCACACAGGAACACAGCCTCATGCATGCTGTGAATGTGGCACATCTTCTCACCATAGTTCTAACCTCAGTGAATATTGGACAGTTCACACTTGAGAAAGGCCCTTTGAAGGCAAAGAATGTAGGAAATCCTTTAGAGAAAGTACTGGCCTCATTCAGTTACCAGAATGTTCATACAGGTGTTAAGGCTGTTGGGGGTGGGGAATGTGGGAAATCAGAGGAAAATATGACCTCATGGGTCACTAGAGAGAGAAAGACCTTATGAGTGTGGTGAATGTGGGAATCTTTTACCTGTGCCTCTGTCCTCCATTGCCATCAGAGAGTTCTTACTGGAGATGGGCCTTATGAGTATAGTGAAAGCAGGAAATTTCCTACCACTAGATCAACATTAAGTTGACATGAGAGAATTCACTCTGGAGAAAGCATTTATGAGTGTAGTGAACGCGGGAAATCCATTACCCACAGGAATCACTTCGGTACACACCCGCCAATTCACATAAGAGAAAGGCCTTAGATGTGTAGGGAATGTGCACTTTCCTGGAGGAGAGTCTCCATGAGGAGCCTTTGGCCGACCTTGAATCTCATACATCCAAATGTTCACAATACGGAGATACCCTTTATGCTTCAGTTGTGTGGGTAGCATGTGTAGCTATCTTGTACTTTATAACCTACCCTAAGCTCTTGACAGAGTTATGTCACTGCTGGTTTTTGTGGCTGAGCCCATTTTACCTCCACCATCTGGTAGAGCCATAAAATATGCATCAGTCACTACCCCCGATGTGCTCAAGAAAGCTGACCTTTGTGCCATCCCATTTGATTGAGGGAAGTAGGAGTACCCTGGGCCCTTAGGGGATTCTCATTCCCATCTCTCTGACTAGTCAGGGCATGAAACTGACCGATTTTTGGCTCAGAGAACAGCATATCTGTTTGGCTGGCAGGTTTAAAGGAAGGAACAACCTTTTCAAGGACATGTTAGTTTCCCATGATGCTTGTTTATGATGAATTTTGTTCAGCTCCCAAGTTCCCAACCTGCTGCACATTGTTTGGTGTGTACAATAATGAAAGCCTTACTATGTAAGTGATCTTCAATCTCTAGGCTGTATCATTGTTGAGGTGATTTTTTTTTAATGTGAAACTTTTAATTCCTGAATATCTCTTTAAATTTGTATTTTGGGACTAGGATATACAAAAATAACATTTATTTAAATAGAATTAATATCAATCAATCAATCAGTGATTTCCAGGGGCTAGTATTCAGAGAGGGATGAATAGGCAGAGCATAGAGAATTTTCAAAAGATTGAGAATTCTTTGTATGATGCTGTAATAGTGAATACATGTCAGTATACATTTGTTCAAATCCATAAAATGTAAAACATTGAGTGAACTCTAATATAAACTATGGAGTTTGGGTAATTATAATATGTAAAATGTAAGTTCCTTGGTTATGACTTTGTTCCAGTCTGGTGGGGGATTTTTATAATTGGGAGGCTATGCATGTGTCGGGGCAAGGAGTACATGTACCTTTCTCTGTATTTTGTTATGAATCAAAAACTTCTTAAAAATTAAAGTCTTTAAAAAAATAACACCCTGTCATGCTGCTGTGGCTGCTGGCTCATGTGAATGGACATGGATTCCACTGCCACCTCAATCAAGTATTTTGGTTACCAACACCTATTAAAGTGTGCCAGACATGGTGGCATGTGCCTGTAGTCCCAGCTACTCAGGAGGCTGAGGTGGGAGCATCACTTGAGCCCAGGAGTTCT
>NW_016107348.1:7259458-7271634 GCF_001604975.1 Cebus imitator
GCAAAAAAAAAAAAAGAACCTAATATCACACTGAAAAGAACTAGAAAAACAAGAGCAAACCAGTCCCAAAGTTAGCAGAAGACAAGAAATACCCAAAATTGGAGCTGAACTGAGTGAAACTGAGGTGCAAAAAACTGTACAAAAGATCAGAGAATCCGGTAGTTGGTTTTTGAAAGAATAAATCAGATTGATAGATCACTAATTAGACTAATAAAGAAAAAAAGAGAGAAGATCCAAATAAACACAATCTGAAATGACAAAGGGGTCATTACCACAGACTTCACAGACATACAAAAATCCCTCAGAGACTTCTATAAACAACTCAGTGCACGCAAACTAGAAAACCTAGGGAAAAAATGGATAAACTTCTGGAAATATACAGCCTCCCAAGATTGAATGAGGAGGAAATTTCAATCCCTGAACAGCCTAATAACAGGTTCTGAAATTGAATCAGTAGTTAAAAGCCTACCAGCCAGGAAAAGCCCAGGACCAGACACATTCACAGTCAAATTCTATCAAATATATAAAGAAGAGCTGGTATTATTCCTACTGAAATGATTCCAAAAAATTGAGGAGGATTTATTTCTTTATAACTCATTCTATGAGACCAACATCATTCTGATACCAAAACCTGGCAGATATGCAAGAAAAAAACTAAAACTTCAGGCCAATACCTTTCATAAACATAGATGCAAAAATCCTCCACAAAATACTAGCAATCCAAATTTAGCAGCACATCAAAAAGCTTCTACTCCATAATCAAGCAGGCTTTATTCCTGGGATGTAAGGCTGGTTCAGCATAGGCAAATCAACAAATGTGATTCATCACATAAACAAAACTAAAATTAAAAACCACATGATCATCTCAATAGATGCAGAAAATGCTTTCACTAAAATTCAACATTCCTTAATATAAAAACCCTCAACAATCTAGGCATTGAAGATATATACCTCAAAATAATGAGAGCCATCTATGACAAACCCACAGCCAATATCATATGGACTGGGCAAAACTAGAAGCATTTTTCTTGAGAACTGAAACAAGAACAAGGATGCTCACTGTCACCACTGCTGTTTAACATAGTACAGTAATCAGTCATTAAAAAGAAGTAACAGGCATCGAAATAGAGAAGGTTAAACTATCTTTGTTTGCAAATGATATGATTCTATACCTAGAAAACCCATAGTTTCTGCCCCAGAACTCCTAGATCTGACAAACAACTTCAGTAAAGTTTCAAGATACAAAATCAATGCACAGAAATCAGTAGCATTTCTATACATTAACAAAATCCAAGCTGAGGGCCAAATCAAGAGCACAGTCCCAGTCACGATAGCCACAAAAAGAATAAAATACCTAGGAATACAGCTAACGAGGGAGGTGAAAGACCTAAACAAGTTTCTCTTGGCTTTTCAGATTGATGACATCAATTACCTTCTCACATTTCTGTATGACTAGTCTGTTTATTTGTCTTTTACATATAGTGAGACTTATTTCTGTTATCCTTAATATGAAATACTAGATTTACCTGCCTTTCATAAGGTTACATAGCATCTTAAACTTTTTCAAAGTGCTCATTGAAATTGTAATTCACTCATTTTTTAGCAGATGTTCATTGAGTGTCTATTATCTGTGAAACAGTAGTGTTGGTGGATTTAGTAGAGAATAAAGCAAACATTTTAGTGGGGGAGCTCAATTATTTAATAGATGCTCATCTTCTCTGTGAGATGCAGAGACTGTACATGACACATTCAGAGCTATATGTCCAGGACCTGGCAAGACTGGCATGTAGTAGGTACTCAGTAAATATTCATTGGATATACTGTTGCTTTTAAAAACACATACAGAAAAACATTTTTAAAAAGCTTGGAGGCTGAGTGTGATGGCTCATACCTGTAATCCCAGCACTTTGGGAGCCCGAGGTAGGAGAATTGCTTGAGCCCAGGAGTTCAAGACCAGCTTGGGCAACATAGCAAGACCCTGTCCATACAAAAAATACATAAAGCTGGGCGTGATGGCATGTGTGGATGGTCCCAGCTACTTGGGAGTCTGAGGTGGGAGGATTGCTTGAGGTCCCAGGAGGTTGAGGTAGTAGTGAGCTATGATAGCACTACTGTACTCCAGCCTGGGTGACAGAACATGATCTTGTCTCAAAAAAAAACCCCAAACTCCCAAAACCTTGGAGTCATTAGCAGTGTAATTGATGCTTATTGTTTTGTGCTAGACAATCGAGAAGAGTGGATTCCAAGGATCATCCTTATGGAGGAGATTCAGAAAAAGAGAAATGAAAGGGAACTAACCTTAGCTGAGTTACATTAGGTGCCAGGAACTGTACTAGATGCTTTATATCAACTATTTCATTTGTTACTTTAACAACTGGAGCTGGAAAGTATTGTTCCTCTCATTTTATTTATTTATTTATTTATTTATTTATTTACAGGATCTTGCTCTGTTGCCCAGGCTGGTCTTGAATTCTTGGGCCCAAGTGATCCTCCTGCCTCAGCCTCCCAAAGGGTTGGGATTACAGGTGTGAGCTACTGCACCCAGACTCTATCTTCTCATTTTAAAGATGAAGGATTGAAGGTATTTTTCAAAGGTTTATTACAGGTTATCCTGGTGGCTCATACCTGTAATATCAGCACTTTGGGAGGTGGGAGGATCACGAGGTCAAGAGATCGAGACCATCCTGGCCAACATGGTGAAACCCTGTTTCTACTAAAAACATTTTCTGGCATCATGGCATGTACCTGTAGTCCCAGCTACTTGGGAGGTTGAGGTAGGAGAGTCTCTTGAACCTGGGAGGCGGAGGTTGCAGTGAACTGAGATTGCACCACTGCACTCCAGCCTGGCAACACAGTGAGACTCTGTCTCAAAAAACAAAAATAAACAAACAAAAAGATTATCCTTTAGCTAGACTAGCAATTTCAATTGTCATTTTTACCTTTAGTATAATTTCTTGTCACATAAATTTTTATCTCTGAACTTTTCAGTGAAAGTTATGAAACTGTTTCCTTATATGTGGACTCTCCTCTTATTTTCAATTTGACAAACATTCATGTAGCACCTTCTTTAATTAAAGTGGAACATATAGTAGCTACAAATATGAGCACAAAAAAAAATACCTGCTGTGCAGGATCAAGCAGTTTCTCTTCTAAGTAGTAATAATTGATTTATATTTTATGATTAAATTTTAAGGAATACAAACTGAAAACAACTTTTCTACAGTTCTGATTAAGCTGTCTTTTTTTTTTTCTTGAGACAGTCTTGCTCTGTCACCCAGGCTAGAGTGCATTGGTGTGATCTTGGCTCACTGCAACCTCTGCCTCCCTGGTTCAATCAATTTTCCTGCCTCAGCCTCCTAAGTAGCTAGGATTTCAGGTGTGCACCACCACACCCAGCTAATTTTTGTATTTTTAGTGGAGATGGGGTTTCACCATGCACCATGTTGGACAGGAGTCTTGAACTCATGACCTTGTGATCTGCCCACCTCAGCCTCCCAAAGTGATGAGATTACAGGCGTGAGCCACTGTGCCCGCCTAAACTATGTCTTTACATGCAGGTTAGAAAACTATGCTATTTAATATATAGTTGAACTTTATAGCTATAATACAGTGTTGACGAAAGTTAAAAAAAATTGGCAAGATGAAGGAAATCATCACAGAAAGTATATGGGGTTTTCCCCGATGTCAAATCATTCTGGCTTAATTAATGTAGAGAGAGTTCAGGGAGTTGGTGTATGAGGTCACCGTATGAAGTAACCGTTTATTATAAATTTGTGCCTGGAAGAATAAAGAAAGTTGGAGGTGAAACAGCAGATGCTGGAATTTTTTGAAAGACAGGTGATGGCATCTGGCTTTAATGCATGAAGGTGTTAGAGTTAAGAATCTGTATGGGCGGTTTATCGTGATGGTGGTAGTAATAAAGCAATACAGAAAGTATGTGTGTAAACAATTTTAATTGCCCTCCATTTAATTGCATACCCAAGAAAGTGTCATTTGTCTCTTTCTGTGGAGAATAAGTGCTCTCTTGTATGGTTTGGGATTGAAACTTTTATTTATATTTTGGGATGGGAGAAGGAAATGTTTCTCACATGGTATCTTTATTGAGCCAAGAATTCTCAGGTTACTATGTTAAAAATGATGAGCTCTCGAAGAAAAAGGTCATGTTAAAGCATATCTTTGTGTCTCCATCTCATAAAAAAGTGACTGACATATGGTACGAACTCAATACATATTTATTAGTTTCTTAAATAATATTATGTGACACAGCTGTTATCCAAGCATGCTCTGGGAAACAGTGGGCATCTATGTGAGCTCAAAATCATCTATGGATAAAAGATTCATTCAAAGTGTGGCATAGACCAATGTATTTTAATATAACAATATGAAAAGTTTAGTTATATAGTTTCAGACTTCACATCGCATTATACCTTTAAGAAACTCACTATTCAAATTTTGATGTAGTATCAAAGACTATCTGTAATTATCTGAAAAGTCTACTAAAATAATCCTCATCTTTCCAACTACATATTTATGTGACATGGGATTTTTTTCATGGACTACAATTAAAGCAACATATTAAAATTGATTAAAGAAGCAGATTTAAGAATCCAACTATCTTTTTAATTGATACATGATAGTTGTACATGCTTATAGGATATATGTGATATTTTGATACATGCATACAATGCATAATAAACAAATGAGGATTAATTGGAATATCCATTATTTCAAACAATTGTCATTCTTTTCTTCTTTCTTTTTTTTTTTTTGAGATGGAGTCTTGTTTTGTTGCCCAGGCTGGAGTGCAGTGACAAAATCTGCACTCACTGCAACCTCCACCTCCTGGGTTCAAGCTGTTCTTGTGCCTCAGCCTCCCAAGTAGTTGGGACTACAGGCACAGGCCACCACACCCTGCTAATTTTTGTATTTTTCTAGTAGAGACAGTGTTTTACCATGTTGGCCAGGCTGGTCTTGAACATCTAATCTCAAGTGATCCGCCTGCCTCAGCCTCCCAAATTGCTGTGATCACAGGTGTAAACCGCTGCGCCCAGCCTCAAAGAATTGTCATTTCTTTGTGTTAGAAATATTCCAAAGCTTTTATTCAGGCGACAACAAATTATTGTTAACCATAGTTGTCCTACTGTGCTATTGAGCACTAGAAATCATTCTTTCTGTTTTCGCACCCACTAACCAAAACTCTCATTATCATCTCTTCTTTCACCTTTACAGCCTCTGATAACTACCATTCTATTCTCTACCTCCATGAAATCAACCTTTTTAGCTCTCACATATGAATGAGAATATGCAATATTTGTCTTTCTGTGCCTGGTTTATTTCACTTAACACAATGCCTTTCAGTTCCATTCATGTTGCTGCAGATGACAGGATTAATTCTCTTTTTATGGCTTGATAATATTCCATTTTGTGTCTGTGTGTGTGTGTGTGTGTGTGTGTGTGTGTGTGTGTATTACATTTTCTTTATTCAGTTTCATCCATGGATACTTCAGTTGATACTATGTCTTGGCAATTGACAATAGTGCTGCAATAAACTTAGGAGGGCAGACATCTCTTCGATATACTGATTTTCTTCTTTTGGGTATGTATCTAGCAGTGGGATTGCTGGATTACATGGTAGTTCTATTTTTAGTTTTTGTGAAGAGCCTTGATACTGTTTTCCATAGTGGCTGTACTAATTTATAATTCTTACCAACAGAACAAGTGTTAGATAACTTTTTATGCACCTTCCTTGGCATCTGCTATTTTCTTTTAGATAAAAGCCATTTTAACTGGGGTAAGATGATACCTCATTGTAGTTTTGATTTGCATTTTCCTGATTAGTTATGTTGAAATTTTTTTCGTATCCCTGTTGGCCATTTGTATGTCGTCTTTGAGGAATGTCTATTCAGATCTCTTGCCCATTTTTTAATTGAATTATTTGATATTTTGCTATTGAGTTGAGTTCCTTATATATTCTAATTATTAATCTCATCTAATTGGTTTGCCAATATTTTATTCCATTCTATAGGTTGTTTTTTCACTTTGCTGATTGCTTCTTTTGGTGTGCAGAAACTTTTTAGCTTGATATAATCCCATTTGTGCATTTGTGTAATTTTGCTTTTGTTGTCTGTGCTTTTTAATGACTTACCAAAAACAATTTGCCCAGACCAATGATGTCATAAGATATGGTTACTCCATGTTTTCTTCTATGGGTTGGGTTTCATAATTTCAGGTCTTGCATTTAAGTGTTTTTTTTTGGGTGGAGTGTGGCTCAGGAGCCAGGCTGGAGTGCAGTGGTGCAATCTTGCCTCACTGCAACTTCTGCCTCCTGGATTCAAGTGATTCTCCTGCCTTAGCCTCCAGAGCAGCTGGGACTACAGGTGCATGCCACCACACCCAGCTAATTTTTTGTATTTTTAGTAGAGAAGGAGTTTCACCATGTTGGCCAGCATGGTCTCAATCTCTTGACCTCGTGATCTGCTTGCATTGACCTCCCAAAGTGCTCAGATTAGAGGTGTGAGCCACCATGCCCAGCCGCATTTAAGTCTTTATTACATTTTTATTTGATTTTTATATAAGGTGAGAGATAGGGATCTGGTTTTATTCTTCTGCATATGGTTATCCAACATCATTTATTGAAGAGACTGTTCTTTCCCCAATGCATATTCTTGGTACTTTTGTTGAAAATGAGTTGTCTGTGAATGCATGGATCTATTTTGGGGTTCTGTATTCTGTTCCTTTGGTTTATGTGTCTACTTTTATGCCAGTACCATGCTAATCCAGTTATAATAGCTTTGTAGTATAGTTTTGAAATTGGGTAATGTGATGCCTCCAGCTTTGCTCTTTTTACTCAGGATAGCTTTAGCTCTTTGGGAGTTTTATGGTTTCATACAAATTTTAGGGTTTTTTCTCTGTTTTTGTGAAGAATGTCATTGGCATTTTGATGAGGCTTGCATTAAATCTGTAGATCTCTTTGGAAGTATGGATATATTAACAATATTAAGTGTTCTCTACCATGAGCATGAAAATCTTTACATTTTTAAGTGTCCTTTTCAATTTCTTTCATCCATGTTTTATGGTTTTCTTTGTAGAGCTCTTTCACTTCTTTGGTTAGACTGATACCTAGAATTTTTCTGTAGCTATTGTAAATGGGATTACTTCTTGATTTCTTTTCCAGATTGTTTACCTCTGTTGTCATTTTTAAATGTTGATTTTGTATCCTGTAATTTTACTGAGTTTATGAGCTCTTTTGGTGAAATCTTTAGTTTATTCTGAGTATAAGATTATGTCATTTGCAAACAAGAATAATTTGAGGCTGGGTGTGGTGGCTCATGTCTGTAATCCCAGCACTTTGGGAGGCTTTAGGAGAGCAGATTGTTTGAGCCCAGGAGTTTGAGACCAGCCTGGGCAACATGGCAAGACCTTGCCTCTACAAAACAAAAGAATAATTTGACTTCTTTCTTTCCAAGTTGGGTACCTGCCCTTTCTTTCTTTCTTTTCTTTTGCCTAATTACTTTGGCTAGAACTTCCAATACCATGCTAAATAAAAGCAGCGAACATGGACATCCTTGTCATGTTTCAGGTCTTAGAGGAAAGGCTTTCAGTTTTTCCCAATTTAGTATAATAGCTGTGGGTCTGTTATATATAGCCTTTATTGTTTGATGTATGTTTCTTCTATATCCAGTTTTTTGAGAGTTTTTGCCATGAATAAATGTTGAATTTTATTGAGTGTATCTTCAACATCTATTGAAATAATCATATGATTTTTGCTCTTGATTCTGTTAATGTAATGTGTCACATTTATTGATTTGTGTATGATGAACCATCTTTTATCTCTGGGATGAACTTACTTGGTTACAGTAAATGATCTTTTTAGTGTGCTGTTGAATTTAGTTTACTAGTATTTTCTTGAGGATTTGTACATGTATGTACATCAGGATTGTCCTGTCGTTTTCTTTTGTTGTTGTGTCTTCATCTAATTTTGGTATAAGGATAATGCTAGCCTTATAGAATGAGATTGGAAGTATTCCCTCCTCTTCAATTTTTTTGGAACAGTCTCAGAAGAGCTGGCATTAGTTCCTCTTTAAATGTTTGGTAGAATTCAGCTGGAAAGACATCAGGGTTTGGGCTTTTCTTTGATGGGATATTATTGATTACTGCATTTATCTCATTACTCATTATTGGTCTGCTTGGGCTTTCTATTTCTTCATAGTTTCATCTTTTTTTTATACTTATAATTTGAGTGTTTCTTTCAATATAGTTTAATCTTTTTAGGTTGTATGTCTCCAGAAATTTATTAATTTTTTCTAGGTTTTCCAATTTGTTGGTGTATAGTTATTCATAATAATTCCTAATAATCCTTTATATTTCTGTGGTATCAGTAATAATGTCTCATTTTTTATTTCTGATTTTGTTTGACTCTTCTCCTTTTTTCTCAGCCTTGCTAAAGATTTATTTATCATTTCAAAAACCCAACTTTTCATTTTGTAAATCTTTTGTATATTTTTCAATTTCATTTACTGATATTTTTGATATATTTTTATTCTCTAAATAATTTACTTTTGCTTGAATCTTTATTATTTTCTACTTTATGTTAATTTTGGGTAGAGTTTGTTCTTCCTTTTCAAAGATTCTTCAAGTATAAAGGTAGGTTGCTTATTTAATATCTTCTTTTATAGTGCAGGAATTTATTGCTATTAATGGTCCACTTAGTACTGCTTCTATTGCATCCTCTAATTTTCATATGTCATATATTCATTTTTATTTTTTAAGGACATTTTCTAATTTTATTTTAAATTTCTTCTCTGACTCAATATTTGTTTGAATGTGTTGCTTAATTCCGTGAATTTATGAATTTGTCCATTCCTTTTATTATTGATTCCTAGTTTCATTCCATTATATCAGAAAAGATACTTGCAATGATTTCAATCTTCTTAAAATTTGTTAGGATTTGTTTCATGACCTAGCATGTGATCTATCATGTTGAGAAAAATGTTGAGAAGAATGCCTACTCTACTGCTCTTAGGTGAAATGTTCTGTATATGTCTGTTGGGTCCATTTGATCTATTGTTCAGTTCTGTTATTCCCTTACTGATTTTGTGTCTGGATGCTCTCTCCATTATGAGAATGAGATATTAAAGCCTCCTGCTATTATTGTATTGCTATGTCTCCTTTCAGGCTTTAATATCAGGTGCATATATAATAGTTATATCTTCTTTTTGAATTGAGCCTCTTATTATTAGGTAGTGACCTTTGTCTTGTGATAGTTTTTGACTTAAAGCCTATTTTCCCTGATATGAGTGTAGCCACCCCTGCTCTCTTTTGGTTGCCATCTTTCTCCACCTGTTCACTTTCCATCTATGTGCATCCTTAAGTCTAAAGTAAGTCTCATGGAAGGCATACAGTTGGGTCTTGGTTTTTTGTCCATTAAGCCACTCTATGTCCTTAGGGAATTTAGCCCATTTATATTTAAAGTAATTGATGGGTAAACTTACTATTTTGTTAATTGTTTTCTGTTATATGATTTTATTGTTTCTCTTTTCTCATTTTCTTTCTAGGTGGTTTGATGATTTGTTTTCTAACATTATGCTTAGAATCTTTTCTTTAGCTTTTGCGTATCTGTTGTATGTCATGTTTGTGTGTGTGTGTGTGTGTGTGTGTGTGTTTACCATAAGGCACATGGTAAACATTTTATAGGCATAGCAGTCTGTTTTAAGCTGATAATGAGTTAACTTCAATTAAAGATAGAATCTCTACATTTTACTGCCCCCCTCCAACTCTAAGTAATTGATGTCAGATCTTATTTCTTTCTATATTGTGTTTCCATTATAATTTTTCTGTGGTTCTACTTGTGTGTAATGCTTCTGTCTTTTAATTTATATACTAGTGTTAAAAACTATTTATGTGCTACCATTACAGTATTACAATATTCTGTATGTGTCTTTATTCTTACCTTTACAAATGAGATTTATACTTTCACATGCCTTCATGTTGTTGTTTAGCACTTTTTAAAAATTTCAGTTCAACTCCCTTTAATACTTCTTGAATGAGAGGTCCAATGGTTACAAACTCCCTAAGTTTTTGGTTTTCTGGGAGTCTTCATTTCTGTTTCATTCTTAAAAGACAGTTTTTCTGGGCCGAGTAATCATGGTTGACAGTTTTTTCTTAGTACTTTGAATATATCATCAAACTCTCTCCTGACTTGCAAGGTTTTGGCTGATAGTGTTGTAGGGGTTCCCTTACATGTGATGCGTTACTTTTCTCTGCTGCTTTCAACATTCTCTTTGTCTCTGACTTTGTATAATTTAATTATAATATGTCTTAGTGTAGTCTACTTTAGAGTCAGTCTATTAGAAGACTTCATAAATCTGGATATTCATTTCCATTCCTAGACCTTGTAATTTTCCACCCATTATTTCTTTTCCATTTGTTTGTACTTTTATTGTTATATTATTATTTGTTAAGTGGTGAAGTCAAATTTAATTTTTTTAACTTTTAGGTTCATGGGTACATGTGCAGGCTTGCTTTATAAGTAACAATAGTTGTTTCTTTCATTTTACTAATTTTGGGTTTGGTTTGTTCTTGCTTTTCTAGTTTCTTGAGATACATTATTTTCTTGTTTATTTAAAACCTTTCTACTTTTTTGACATGAGCATTTATTTTTATAAAATTCCCTTTTAGTAGTGCTTTTGCTGTATCTCACAGATTTGGGTATGTGGTGTTTCCATTTTCATTTGTCTGAAGAAATTTTCAAAATTTTCTTCTTAATTTCTTCATTGATCCATTGATCATTCAGGAGCATATGATTTAATTTCTATATATTTGTTACGTTTCAAAAGTTCTTGTTATTGATTTCTGGTTTTATCTCATTATGGCAGAAAAGATACTTGATATAATTTTGACTTTTTTGAATTTATTGAGACTTGTTTTGTATGATCTAACATACGATCTATCCTGGATAATATTCCACATGCAGTTGAGAAGAATGCATATTCTGTATCAGTAGGAGAAATGTTCTAAAAATATCAGTTAAGTCCATTTGGTCTAGAGTGTAGTTTAACTCAAATTTCTTTGTTGATTTTCTGTTTAGATGATCTGTTCATTATTGAAAGTTGGTTGTTAAAATCTCCTACTATTTTTGTATTGTAGTCTATTTCTCTCTTTAGATCTATTAATAGTTACTTTACATATTTGGGTGGTCTAGTTTTGTTTGCATATATATTTACTATTGTTTATATAATGACCTACTTTGTCTCTTTTTACAGATTTTGACTTAAAACCTATTTTATCTAAGTATAGCTAGCCCTGCTTTTTTCTTTTTTGGCTTCCATTTTTAAACAGAAAATCTTTTTTCTTTCCTTTACTTCCAGTCTATGTGTGTGTGTATGTGAGATGAGCTTCTCATAGGAAGTATATACTTGAGTGTTGTTTACTAATCCATTCAACAAATCTGTGTCTTTTAGTTGGACAATTTATTGCACTTATATTTAATGTAATTTTGATAATAAGGACTTTTTACTACCATTTTGTTACTTGTTTTCTGTTTGTTTTGTAATTTTTCTCTTTTTTTTATTTTTAAGATGGAATTTCACTCTTGTTGCCCAGGCTGGAGTGCAATGGCTCAATCTTGGCTCACTGCAATCTCTGCCTCCCAGGTTCAAGCAATTGTTCTGCCTTAGCCTTCCTCTGCCTTCTGAGTAGCTGGGATTACAGGCATGCACCACCACACCCAGCTAATTTTTTGTATTTTTTAGTAGAGATGGGGTTTCTCCATCTTGGTCAGGCTGCTCTTGAACTCCTAGACTCAGGTGATCTGCCCATCTCAATCTCCCAAAGTGCTGGGATTACAGGTGTGAGCCACTGTGCTGGGCCACTTTTCTCTTCCTTTCTTCCATTCTCACTGTTTTCCTTTGTGGTTAAGTGGTTTTCTCTGGTCATATGTTTTAATTCCTTATTTTTATTTTTAGGATATTTATTATAAGTTTTTGCTTAATGGTTACCACAAGGCCTATAAAATCATTAGTTATAACAAGTTTTTTTTTTTTTCCAACAGATAACTGTTTCACTTTGATCATAAAGAAACAAACACAAAGAAAAACTTTAAAACTTTACACTTTAACTCCATCTCCCCATATTTCAGCTTTTTTTCTCTTGGTTTACATCTTTTAATAACTGCCTCT
>NW_016107348.1:7272494-7316604 GCF_001604975.1 Cebus imitator
GTTCAAGCCATTCTCCTGCCTCAGCCTCCTGAGTAACTGGGATTACAGGCATGCACCACCATGCCCAGCTAATTTTTTGTATTTTTAGTAGACACGGGGTTTCACCATGTTGACCAGGATGGTCTCGATCTCTTGACCTCGTGATCTACCCGCCTTGGCCTCCCAAAGTGCTGGGATTACAGGCTTGTGCCACCACGCCCGGCTGGCATACTTCATTTTTTAAACATGTTTTTCATTTTTTTCTTCCTTGACTGTATGTTTTTAAATACCCTATCTTCAAGCTCACTGAATCTTTCTTCCACATGATAAATTCTGCTGCTGAGACCCACTGATGCATTTTTTCAGTTCAGCTGACGTATTTCTGAGTTCTAGGATTTTTCTTAAAAATTATTTTAATCTCTTTGTTAAATTTCTGAATTGTTTTTCTGTGTTATCTTGGAGTTCACCAAGTTTCCTCAAAATTGCCATATTGAATTCCTGATTTGAGAGCCCACATCATTGCCCCATTGCCATCTCGGTAGGACCTGTCACTGGATCCTTGCTTTGTCCATTTGGGAAGGTCATGGTTTCCTGTTTGCTGTTGTTTCTTATGGATTTACATTTCTGTCTTTGCACTGAAGGTTTAGATATTGATTCCAGTCTTCACTGTCTGGATTGCTGTGCATGTTTAGAGGTTCTGTGTGATTTGCATGTTGACTTTTAGCGCTGGATTGCTGCCTCCTTTTTGGCACTAGATGGTGCCCTAAGTCCAAGTTTGCTGCAGCTCTCATAAAAGTTTGGAGAACTGTCTGTGTCGATGGGGGTCTGTGGGGTAGGAGGAGTCCCAAAGGAGATTCCTTGGTTATGTGGAAGCTGGATAGAGGTTTGTGCCCTGAGGACCCATGAAGAATGCCTCTTAGAACATGGTGCTGCTGAACCACCATTCTGGTTTGGTGTCTCCTTTTGCTGAACTGAAGACAGCCTCACATTTTGCTATCCTAACTCTACTCTTTTTTTTTTTTTTTTTTTTTAATTGTAGCCACCTTCAGGATATTTCTCTCTACAGACACTTGTGATACTTCTTGAGTTGAGGCAAGAATGGCTGTCTTGCTAAGAAAGCCAAGATGGTGGGGAAACCTGCTGATTTGTCTGCCTTGATCTTACTTTGTCCATGTTGAAACGATAAGTCTAGGAAGACTTTTCCATGCAGTGGCTGGCAGTTTAGGCAACATCACTCTTGAGAATACAACTGTCATTTATTAAGCCAGACGTTAATGAGATTTACAAAATGCAACACAATGCCTCTCTTCTCACTAAATTTCCTTTCCCTTCCTTTCCTTTCTTTTCCTTTCTTCCCTCCCTCCCTCCTTCCTTCCCTTTCCTTCTCTCTTTCCTTTCCTCCCTCCCTCTTTCTTTCTCTCTCCTTCCTTCCTCTTTCCTTCTTTCCCTTTCTTTTCTTTTCTTTTCTTTTCTTTCTTTCCTTTCTTCACCAAGCTGAGGTCTTCCTATGGTCTAGCTTAGTACTTCTGGCCTCAAGCAGTCCTCCAACCTTGACCTCCCAAAGTCCTGCAATTATAGGCATGGCCACCACATCCAGACTTACTAAACATTTTTTATTTATTTCTTGTTTAGGTAAATACTAAAAGCATTTTATTTAAAATAAAATATGGTATTATAAAAATATGTTATTCATACCAACAAACAATAAATTTATGATTTTCATTTTAAATAAATTAGAAAATACATATTTTAAATATTTCATTTTAATTTTTAGTATATATACATAAGTGCTTGTGAGTGCATCCCACATAAACAAAAGCATTTTAAAATTTATTCACTAATTTTTAAGGGTGTAAAAAAGCCCTAAGACCAAATTTTGAGAACTACCGGTATACTTCATACATTTCACATGCATTGTTTCAATTTAACCTCAAAAAACAAATTTGTGAAATAAACAGGTCTAATCTTGTATCTTATTCTGAATTGCTTACTGCTTTATCCTCAGTGTTTGAATAGTGCCTGTATATTCTAACTGTTCAATAATATTTGTTGAAAGAATAAACATAAAGAAACAGGTTGAAAGAAATTAAGTCAATTACTGCTATGTAACAAGACCTGTGCTAGGTCTTGTTTTATGTTCATCATTACATATAATTGATATGAAATTAAATGATCAAGAGGTATTGCTACCATATTTTACAGATGTGGAACTGGAGGTATTGCTACCATATTTTACAGATGTGGAACTGAGAATTATCAATGTTAAATCTGTTGTCCTATGTTAGCCAATTAACAAGTAGAGGTTTGGTGACTAAAAGTCAGGCCTTCTGATTTCTGTTGCTATTTTCTTTTCATAAGATATTTCTTGGAGTCCTTCACTGAGAAAAAAATGATTTGTAAAATAAATCTTCCATAGGCAAAATGTTGCTCCTTCTACCAGAGGGTTGACAAACTATGGCTGTAGGAAAAATCTTACCTGTGAGCTAACAATGGTTTTAATATATTTAAGTTTTTGAAAGGAGAAAAACCAAGAAACAGTAGTATTTTATGACATATGAGTATTAGATGAAACTCAATTTTCAGTGTCCATAAATAAAATCTTATTGGAACTTAGTCATAACTATTTGCTTTCCTGTTATCTACAGCTCCTTTGGCATTACAAAGTTTGAGTTGAATAATTGCGACAGAGATCTTAGGGCCTGAAAACTCAAAAATATTTACCTCCTGGCTTTTATTTTAAAAAACAACTGTGCTAACTCCTGTTCTAACAAATCATTTCTTTCGACAATTTCTTCCAATTGAAATCAACATGAAGAAAGAATTATCAGTGAATGAAATTATTGTATCTTCTTTTCATGAAGTTATTGACCACACATTTATTCACTGAGGCAATGAAATTTTGAGTAAATTTTTTATAGTTTATTTTTAACTCAGAATAAATTGCTGTATCAAAATTGCTTGAATAATCAAGTTCAGATTAATCAAATAGATCACCGGAACACATGACTCTGGAGTCAAGAGTCTTTATAAAACAGCCAAAATATCCTTTATAAAACATCAGATTGTTTTATTTTCCTGTTTAAGAGGTTCCATTATCTTCCCTTAGAATAACTAACTTTCTGTCTTCTTAAAAAGAGATCCATGAAAAGAAGTGTCCCTTATTCTGCCTCTAGGCAACCAGTATGTGAGAATGTGATCCCAGAAGCTGCATCAGCTCTCTTGTGACCGTGAGCAGAACTAGCACAACCTCTGAGAGTGACAAAACAGAAAGATGGAAATACTCTGGATCCTTAATTACTTCCTTCAGCCAGGGTGACAGAGCAAGACCCTGTCTCCAAAAAATTAAATTAGTAAAAATAGAGGCTCATACAAAGAAAACTCAGCCAGAAGACATGGGAAATGCTCTAGCTGATTTTCATGCCAAAAACATTACTCAGTTCTGTGAGTTATGTTATTTAAACCTGTCAGCTAGAAATAATAAACATATTCCCTGATACCTGACTTTTAATTCTTTTTAATTCTTAGGAGCAGTTTGTTGTCCATAGTCAACAGTATCTGCTCCTAAGAATTAATGCTCCTAAGAATTAAAAAGAATACTGAGAATGAGACGGATGCTATTTTATTTTTTTATTATTTTATTTTATTTTAAGATGGAGTCTCTGTCGCCTGGGCTGGAGTGCAGTGGTGTGATCTCTGCTCACTGCAACCTCTGCTTTCTGGGTTGAAGTGGCTTTTGTGCCTCTGACTCCCGAGTAGCTGAGATTACGGGCGTGTGCCACCACCACCAGCTAATTTTTATATTCTTAGTACAGATGAGGTTTCACCATGTTGACCAGGCTAGTCTCAAACTCCTGATTTCAGGTGATCTGCTCGCCTTGGCCTACCAAAGTTCTGAGATTATAGGCCTGAGCCACCTCGCCCAGCCAGGATGCTATTTTAATTCTCTTTCTGATTTGTGAGAAAATGAAGTTGGTCTCTTGTTGCTCCCAGATTCCCTAAAGGGACCTTTGTTATGCTCCTCACATTCCCTTCCACAATAGTACTGATAAGACAATGTAAACTATCAATAAGTATTGGGGTTGGGGGGATTGTTACAAAGTTGTAAAAACTACTTAGAATCATTGCTTAAACTGGCAAACTCATAATCCACTGTACAGAAAAGGTCCATGTGTATGGCTGCAGTCAGAGAAAATGTTTTTACCTTCAAGTTACAGAAAATCCAATTAATGAATTAATCTTAAGAGCATTTATTATCTCACATAGCAAGACATCTAGAAGCCACATAGCAATGAGGAGATCTTTAATTCTCTGACTGAAAGAAGTAATTAAGGATCCAGAGTATTTCCATCTTTTTGTTTTATCACGCTCAGAGGAGACAGGATCTCACTACCTTGCCCAAGCTAGTCTTGAACTTCTGGCCTCAAGTAATTCTCCCGTCCCTGCTGCTGAAAGCACTAGGATTACAGATGTGAGCCACTGCACCCAGCCCATCCTCTATTTTTATAACAGCATTCTTTTTAGACAGCAGTATAGCAGCATGGAGCTCTTAGCATGCAGGCCATTTTTTTATTGGTGGGCCTGAAGAAGTGAGGAAACCTCCTTGCTTCCAAAGTATTACAAGATCACGAGCCACCCCAAAGGCATAGAGAGTGCCAGTGCAAACATTGACAGACTGGTTTTTATATAAAATGTAGGTACCAGTAAGAGCATAAAGTTTTGCCGGCTGAGCCGACTTCAGGTGGGCAGTTTGATGTTTGCAATGAGGGCAGTCACCACCTGTTTTCCTGATCTCTAGCATAAGATTCATCTGCAAAAAAAAGAGATCAAATCAGTATTTTATAAAGAAATGTTATGCAAATCAGGACGGGGAGCGACTAGTTCAGAGGTTACTGTTTTACAGTCACCTTTCTGGGTATGATAAAGGCAACAGAGCAGCAGGATTGAGAAGGTTACATTTCAGATGAAGATTAGGAGGTGAGAGCAAAAGGAAAAACGATCCCATGAAGTTAGGCTGCTAACACAAAGATATTGGGAATCTTATAATAGTTCCCTGACTTATTTCACTAAATGCAATGTGGATCATTCATATTGTTGCATGGGACAGAATATCCTTCCCTTATTAAAGTCAAACAACATTGCAATGTATGTAAACACTACATTCCATCAATGGATATTTGAGTTGCTTCTACCTCCTGACTATTGTGGATAGTGCTGCTATGAACACGGGCATGCAAATACCTCCTTGAAACTCTGCTTTCAGTTCTTTTGTATATATACCCAGAAGTAGGTTTTCTGGAAGATATAGTTCATTCTATTTTTAATTTTTGTTTTTTTAAACCCAACTTTTATTTTAGATTCAAGGGATATGTGTGAGGTTTATTACTTAGGTACATTGGATGATGCTGAGGTTTGGGGTACAGGTGATCCCCTCACCCAGGTAGTGAACATAATACCCAATAGGTAGTTTTTCAGCCTATGGCCCCCTTCCTCCCCTCTCTAGTAGTCCTTAGTGTCTATTGCTTCCATCTTTATGTCCATGAGTACCGGATGTTAAGCTCCCACTTATAAGTGAAAACATGCAGTATTTGATTTTCTGTTCCTACATTAATTTGCGTAAGAAAATGGCCTCCAGCTATACCCATGTTGCTACTAAGGACATGATTTCATTCTTTTTCTATGACTGTGTAGTATTACATGATATAGATAGATAGATACCACATTTTCTTTATCCAATCCAAGTACTATATGATTCCACTTATACGGGATATCTAAAATCGTCAAATTCATAGAAACAGAAAGTGAATAGGTGGTTACCAGGGCCTGGAGGAAGGAGGAAAGGGGAATTGTTTAATGTGTATAGAGTTTCAGTTTTGCAAGATTAAAAAAAAAGTTACTGAGATCTGTTTCACAACAACGCGAATACCCTTAATTGAAATGTACCCTTTAAAATGGTTAAGATGCAAAATTATATGTATTTTTCTTTTAACCCCAGTAAATTAAAAAGAAAAGAAAAAAGGTATTGGGTAAGGTTAGAGCTGAGAAAACTTTGCACCTATGTGTTATGTGAAGATAAGCATTATTACCTGAGGTTAGATCCACAGATGCTTTGGCAGCAGTCTAATCAAGCACTCCAAGAGGAGGCCTAAGCTGATTATCATGTTCTTGTGCGAGGATTCTCAAGGCCTGATTATTTCTTTCAGGTGCAAATAGGATGAAATGTTTTTCATAACTGGGCAATCCCAAAGCAGGGAGTTTTTATAATGCCTCTTTTAATTTTCAAAGGCCTGGTTCATGTTTTTCTTCCCAAGAAAGGGGTTCAGGGACTAAGTGTTCAGCGAGTTCATACACTAAAGACCCTAAGAGGGGAAAATTAGAAACTCCTTGATTACCAACATCTAATTAAACTTAAGAACTTGCAAAGTTGCTTCTAGTTACCAGTCTAGGCAATTCCTGGGAAAGCTTACTTAGGAGACACTTAATCTGGATGCCTGCAGCACTCAGGTGATGTCCTAAATAGCGAACAGCATCTATTGAGAATTGTAATTTGTCTCTGGAGATCTTAAGTCCCTTTTCTGCTAAGTGCGATAATAAATAAAAGGAATCCTGCTGGGATGCCTCCTTAGTAAGGGAACAGAGTAAGAGGTCATTGGTGTATTGCAGGAGTCGACCCTCTAGGAGACTGGAGGATGCTCAAGTCTCGATGGGAGTACTTGAGAGAAACAGAAGGGGGCCTTCAATGAACCCCTGAGACCTGACCATCCAATCCTGTTGAATTATTCCAGCTGACAGCAAACAGGACTGACTGTCAGAGTCACCTGGAATATTAAAGCAGGCTTAACATGTTACTTTACAACTGTAAAAACATTTATAATCTGGGGAAACTTGTGACAAAAGACTGTTAGGGTTTGGAATCATCCGGAAACAGGGCATAACTATCCTGTTAATGGCTCTCAGATTCTGAACAAATTGCCATCCTCATCCATTAGGTTTTTGTACAGGTAAAATTGGAGTGTTACAAAGGCTGCTACATGGAATAATTAATATTTGAGCAATTAAGTCTTCTATTATTGGCACTGGCAGAAGACTTTATATGGCCTCAGGCTTTAAAGACTAATTTTAAATTGCGGTAATTTGGGAAGGGGCTTGGTGAGATCTACTTGAATTTGAGTGCTCTGCACTTTTTAGTCTTCCAAGGTCAGTATTTAATTTGCTTCATAGCAATTGGGTAGCTCAGTTAGATCAGGGGCATTTTGTGGACTGTCCTCTTCCTCTACGTCTAGGACAGACTGCAAAGTGCAATTAAGATCTGGCTCAGGTGGGCCAGAGAATTCCAGAGTCACATCTCCATTAGAGGCAAACCACATCAGATCTTTTAGCTTAGACAGAAGGTCTCTGCCCAATAAATTGACTGGAGTTCTGTCAAATAGCAAAAGAGAATATTTTTCAGTAAAAAGGTCTAGAGTCTTTGTGTAGGTTAAGACGTGAATTCCTTTTGAACTCAATTTGATAACCCCAGAACTGTAATTCTGTTTTACTGCTAGGGAGAAGTTATTCTATAAAAGTGGTGTTTAAGCTGGAACTAGTCTCTCTGGTGTCAACTACGACTGGAAAAAAAAAAAACTTCATTAATTTTTAATTTTGTATCCCCTTGATTCTTTAAATGAATAAACGGCAACAGCTTACTGGACCTTGCCTTGGAGGTCTGTCTGGCCAGTGGTAACATGGAGATTATTATCAGAGGGTGGGCGACCTGTATTTTGGGTCTTCCCTTTTAAAAATCTTTGGAGGCAGTCCTTTTAACAGTGTCCCAGTTGTTTGCACAATAGCAACAATTCTTTGGAAATGGTTGTTTTAGGAGTTGCTTACCGGAAAAGTGCCCTGGGGCATGTCCAAAAGTCACTCCAGGTTGCTAGTTGCCATGAAATTGCTAGGATATTAATTCAGAAGCCTTTTGTTTCTTATCTTGTTCTCAGATCATTTCAAAATGTTCAGCCATAATTATTAGTTCAGGAGGTCTTGTAGCCTCCCATCCAATCTTTTGTTTTGTTTTTACGAGTCTCCTAATCTCCAGGAGGAGCCCATTTGGAAAAAAGGCAGCTAGGGCTGGCTGAGTTGTATCATCAATTTGGTGGAACTGGAATAACTTGAGAAATAGGGCTTCCAAGCAAATTTTAAAATCAGTAACATAACTCATTTTTCTTTTTCCCATAGGCCTAGATGATGTAGACCCGTCAATGTGGGTGGGGAACACATTAGGAATAGCTTTCAAAGGTCATTTGAGATTTTTAAGGCTTTGGCCCATAAGTAGATGAGTTGGGGCTTTTTGGGTCCTTGATATCATTCTCAGGAGAATACTTTTCCTCTTCTTATATCCATTTTGGGGCTTCCTTGGGTGGTGCATTTGTTAATAGAGGGTGTGTATCCAGGAGTCATAGGTTCTATTTAAGGCTGAATTCTTGAGAAAACTTTTGAGGGTCTTCCCTAGGATTGGGAAATTCTTTAATTATAGCCTAAGCTCTGTTTTTGTCCAGAGAATGTAAGTGACTTAAGAGTTATCTCCTGAATTTTCAGGTGGCTTTATTTTATTTAAAGAAGCAATTTGACTGCTTTTTCAGAGGCAAAATAAAGTAATTCAGATGGAGTTACTAGATTGTGAATATTCAGGAATAGAATGTATTAGACATATTGAGGCAAAGTAAGACAGAAGAGAGCAGTAGGAGCATGCCAGTTCCATTGTCCTTGGTATGAGGCATGGTTTGCATTTTTCACTTTTCATTGATTTTTCTTTTTCTTTTTTTTTGAGATAGTCTCACTCTGTTGCCCAGGTGCAGTGGCTCAATCTCAGCTCATTGTAACCTCTGCCTCCCGGGTTCAAGTGATTCTTGTTCCTCAGCCTCCCAACCCAAGTAGCTGGGACTAAAGGCACTCACCACCACACCTGGCTGATTTTTGTATTTTTGGTAGAGACAGGGTTTCACCATGTTGGCCAGACTGATCTTGAACTCCTGACCTCAAGTGATCCACCCACCTTGGCATCCCAAAGTGCTGGGATTACAGGCATGAACCACCGTGCTCAGCCTCTCATTGGTATTTCATAATGAATCTTTTTAAGAAGCTATTTTAAAACTCCTTTTCTCTTTGAGGTTTTTGAATGCCAATTAAAATAAGAATTACATTTTCTCTTCTTATTTAAGAGGCTCGTTATTTGAGTATACGTCTTAGAGGAACAATCTTGTTCATCTGGAACATTTCACATAATGGCCATTGTAATTCCGAGTTAGCTTTAGTAAGATCTGGTCACTCTTACAAGTATTTGCAGCTACTGGGGCTACAACTCTTATACATGAAAAAGGCAGGTGTACCAGATAGTGCAGTACTCGGATCTTTAGAAATTATGAAACTGCCTTTGCAAAGATTATGACTGTGAGAGAAGCCCTGCATGGCTGACTCCTCCTTGCTTCTGGCCTCACAGACTGGCTGTCCTTGCTCATTTCTAGGTGTAGGCCAAGCTAATTATGGCAGGAATTTAGTTTATAGTTTAACACCGAAGGAAGGATCATAATAGTCCTTCCCTAAAATAAACCCCCTGCTTGTTCAGGGACTGAAATCACCTTTGTAAGACTAATGAAAGGCCACAAAATTCAGTTCTGGGAGGAGCCTGTATTCTGCCAAAATGGAGGTGTAGCTAAACAATAAACAGCCATTACCGCCTAGCCTGATGTTCTATAATCCCTTGCTGCTCAGGAGTCATGTGGCCAGAGCTCACAAGTTTTGTTCCTTCCCCAACTTCTCCTACAGTTAACATCACTATTGTAAAACCTACTATTGGTCTTTTAATATGCTCTCTTCATACTTTTGCATTCTCACAACCAACTGACTCCATCTTGACCCAGAACTCATGACTCAACTTGTCCTGTGGTCCACTCAGAGGTGAGCTCAGCACATGAGGACCATTTTTCACCTTCCTATGATTTCACCCTGAAACAATTAGCAGCACCCATTCCCTAGCCTCTTGTCCACCAAATTATCCATAAAAACCCTAGCTTCTCAGTTCTCAAGAGGCTGATTTCAGTAATAATAAACACCCGTCATACCATGTGGCCAGCCTTGTATTAATTCAGTTCTTTCTTTACTGCAATACCGCTGCTTCAGTGAATCGGCTTTATCTGTGCAGCAAGCGAGAAGAACCTGTCCGGCAATTACAATTGATAATCCCATTTTTACATTGAGCTTTGGGTTTCTCAAAGCCATGATATTTGGCTTGGAGATATTCTTCACCAACTTAGTGAATGTTTTTCTTACCTTGGTATGCACAAAGAAAAGAAGAAAACAGCTTGCAATAATAACCACTTACCACCACTGCCATCAGTTACCTTACCTGGCTTTTGCCAGCGACTCAGCAGTCACTGCAAACCCAAATGTCATATGCCCTGCCACAGCACCAACTAACCCTTGGTACTCCAAAAGCCAGAGATATCAGAGAGCTCAAATGCAAAAGAGAGCAGAGCTCAGACCTAAGAGGAACTTACAACTCTCAGGGCTCCATGAAGAAGATGGAGGATCTGAAAGGGGATCAGTGACACCTTTCCTGTGTTCTACAAGGGGTCTCAGAGTCATCAGCAGTCTCCTGCATTTCCCTTCATGGTTGCCAGATCTGTCAGAAAACATAATCTTTAGGAAAAATTTAAAGTTCTCACTTGGCTTCATTTGTGATTCTAGAATTAGACAACACTTCATTCCATAAATAGTGTGAGTGCTCCAATGAGCCACGCAGAAGAGGTTGATTTTATAGACTGAAAAGGGGTAAAGAGCACCTAAACAAAGAAAAAAGAAAGCAGACTGTCATTTTAAAGTTACTTTTCTTGTAGAAGAGAACACGGTGGTTGACATCAGGTTACTTCAAATTACATGTTTGTAAGGATTAAAACAGAAGAAACTTTATCATTATGCCAACTGAAACTTACTCGTTTGGGATTCTGGGTGGCACCTTCCCTCCTGATTTCTTGGAAGGTCACATAACAACTTAGTTTTGGTTTGGTGACACAGAACTTTAGTACAAATGACTCTATTTTGTTTTTGTCTGGTCTTTGATGTCTAGTGCAGAAACTTAATCCAAAACAATGGCCTCCTATAATTTTAATTTAACAAAGTGAAAACTGAAATGTTCTTGATAGAATAATAAGTAGCTGGACTGAGAAGAGAGAAAAGAGGTAGAAAATAATGGAAAGGCATGGAAGGAGAGACTGTGTCCATTAAACTACAAGCTGTTGAGTGTGGCCAGATCTTGGGTTGCCTGTGAGGTTTAAAGAGAAGATAAAACTGGAAAGGTTGGTAGGAGCCAAGTGATGTACAGCTTTGGGCTTGGGCTTTATCTGGAAGTTGATGGGGAGTTACAAATTTGTGTATTAGAAAGCTTATTGTGATGGTATTGGGGAGGATATATTGGAAGATCAGTGAGGTTATGATAGGAATCTAGCAAGAAGTAGAAAAGCCCTAAACTAATTCAGGTTGAGTATCCCTTATCCAAAATGCATGGGACCACTGGGCACAGTGGCTCACGCCGCTAATCCCAGCACCTTGGGAAGCCAAGGAGGGCAGATCACTTGAGGTCAGGAGTTCATAGTGAAACCCCGTCTCTACTAAAAATACAAAGATTACCCAGATGTGGCGGTAGGCGCCTGTGGTCACAGCTATTCCGGATGCTGAGGCAGAAGAATCACTTGACCTCGGGAGGCAGAGGTTGCAGTGAGCCGAGATTGTGCCATTGCCCTCAATTGCAAAAAAATAAAAAAAAAAAAAAAAGACAGAGCCAGACTCCATCTCAAAAAAAGAAACAAGGAAAAAGAAAGTGCGAGTCCTCCAAAATGCGTGGGACCAAAAATGTTTCAGATTTCAGATCTGAGGATATTTGTGTATACATAATGAGATGTCTTGGGGATAGGATTCAAGTCTACACATAAATTTTTTTTATATTTCATGTTACAAATAGCCTGAAGTTAATTTTATACATTATTTTAAGTAATTTTGTGCTTGAAACGAAGTTTATTTACATTGAGCCATCAAAAAGCAAAGGTGTCAGTATCTCAGCCACCTGTGTAGACAATCTGTAGTTGTTTGACATCACTGTCATGCTGTGTGCAGAAAAGGAATATTGCAGCTTAAGAGGTATAGGAGCATCTTTTTTTCTCTGGTGGGGGACACTGAATAAACCGTGTTGTGCAACTGCATTTTGACTGCCGCCCATCACATGAGGTTAAGTGTGGAACTTTTCACTTGTGGTGTCATGATGATACTCAAAAAGCATGTGATTTTGGAGCAGTTCAGATGTTGGATTTTTGAATTAGGATGCTCAACTTGCATTTGAATAAGCACTTTACAAGCAGAGTTGCCTGGCGTGGTGGCTTACGCCTGTAATTCTAACACTTTAGGGAGGATCAGTTGAGTCTAGGAGTTTGAGACCAGCCTAGGCAACATAGTAAGACCTTGTCTATACAAAAAATAAAAACTAGTCAGCCATGGCGGTGCACACCTGTAGTTCCAGCTACTTAGGAGGTTGAGGCGGGAGGATAACTTGAACCCAGGAGATCAAGGCTGCAGTGAGCTGTGATTGCACCATTGCACTCTAGCCTGGACGATAGAGTAATACCTTGTTTAAATAAACAAATAAGCAAGCAAATCACATAAATAAATAGAGTTAGCAGGGCTTCATGATCAATGGATACGGAAGGCAAGAAAGTCTAGGAGGGCTTTGTATTTCTGATGTGAACGACTGGCTAGTGTCAAGTGTCATTTGCTGAAAAGAGAGCACCAAGAATAAGAGGATTTGTGAAGCCACAGGATTAATTCAGGTGAATTCACCCTGCTGCTCTAGAAACAAAGCTCAGCTCAGACTCAAATGTTACGATGCCATGAGGTAGAAGTAGTAGGCCTTGACCAAGGAAGAGATAATCAGGATAAATGTGTAGAATGGGAAGAGAAAAAGGCTTACAGTGGAGCTTCAAGTTAAAAATGATGTCTTCAGAGTACGCAAAAAAGAAACAGGAGGTGGAAGGAGAACAAAGCAGGTGTGATTTCCCAGAGGCCAAGGAGGAAGTGGTGAGGAGTGGATAAATGCACAAAGCCAAGGAAGTGAAGTAAGATGCTTGAAAATTATGTGTTGGATTTGGAAAATTGATGGTCATTAATAACCGTGATTGAAACCATTCCATTGGAGTCACTGGGGCAAAACTGAATGCTGTGGCTGGAGAAGAATATGAGTGTAAGAGGGCAAGGAAAGATAACCTGTTCAAGAAGATTGTTTAAAAGAAAAATGCAAGTGATTGGTCAGAAGCTAGAAGAAGACCTAGGGGTCAAGATTCTGTGTCTCTTTTTCTGCCTTTCTTTCATCTTGCCTTTCTGTTTGTCTCTTTTTCTTTCAATTTTCAATGGGAGTGACTTAAGCTCCTTTAAATATTGAGGGGGTAAAAGCTGGGTGATAAGATGGGCTGATGATAAGGATGAATGGATCTAAATGGTGGAGCAAATTTCTGAAAGTGGATTGGGAGATTAATCCTGGACAGAATTGTTCACTAATGAAAGAAACATAGACAAGCCACAGTACGGAGCTAGATACTTGGAGGTGATGCAGGAAGTTGAGAGTGTTACTGCATCGGATTTCAACTTGAAGTAACAGCACTTTTAAGATCTGCTACTCATAGGCTGGGCTTGGTGCTCATGCCTGTAATCTCAGCACTTTGGGAGGCTGAGGCAGGAAGATCTCGAGGTCAGGAGTTCGAGATCGGCCTGGCCAACATGGTGAAACCCCGTCTCTACTAAAAATACAAAAATTAGTTGGGTGTGGTGGCAGGTGCCTGTAATTCTCAGGAGGCTGAAGGAGGAGAATTGCTTGAACCCGGGAGGTGGAGGTTACAGTGAGCCAAGATTGCGCCACTGCACTCCAGCCTGGATGACAGAGCAAGACTCCATCTAAGGAAAAAAAAAAGCCAGGCACAGTGGCTTACGCCTATAATCCCAATACTTTGGGAGGCCGAGGTGGGCAGATCACAAGGTCAGGAGTTCAAGACCAGCCTGACCAACATGGTGAAACTCCATCTCTATTAAAAAAAAATCTGCTACTCATTATTGTGCTGGTAACTATGACAAACTTAAAAGAGGTTTTTTTTTTCATTTCAAAGCAAGAATGAGTTATAAGATATGTTAGTGAGATACTTGACATTTGAACATTACTGGTCAAACGTGGCAGCTCACTCCTGTAATCCCACTACTTTGGGAGGATGAGGCAAGCAGATCACTTGAGGTCAAGTGTTCGAGACCATCCTGGCCAACATGGTGAAATTCCGTCTTTACTAAAAATACAAAAAATAGCCAGGCATCAAAGTGCATGCCTACAATCCTAGCTACTCAGGAGTCTGAGACAGGAGAATCACTTGAACCCAGGAGGCAGAGGTTGCACTGAGCCGAGATAATGCCATTGCACTCCAGCCTGGGCAACAGAGCAAGACTCTGATCCACCCCCCCTTCAAAAAAAAACAGATTCATTTTTATTAGCAACTTATTAGAATGGAACCTGAGTAGTGAAATTTAGATAAAAATAAATGGACTGCTGAAACATTGCAAAATAACAAAATCAATAATAACAACAACAAAAATCTTGACCACAGTAACAATTTCTGGGATGCTTGTGAAATAAAATGTGAGTGTTACGTAAGGTATAAGAAGTTCTTGATTTTTCTAAAATCTTTCAAGGAAAAATATATTAAAAAATAAAAAATTATATCTTCAAGGGGTTTTTTCAAAGAAAAAAACAAATAAAAAATTAATAAAATGTTTTAATCTTTGATAGGTGAAGAAATGGGGGTATTTCTATTGTGTCCTTGAAACTAAGAAAGTCATTGGTTACACTGGAGCATAAAATTACAGATGAAGTCAGTGCTGATTTACTTTTTTTTACATTATGCACACTATTCATGCAGACTTCTTCCTACAAAGAATCATCAGGCCTATTATTTTGAAATAGACTTGGAAACATTTTTGAAGCTCTGTGTCCTGTAAAAGGACTGAACTGTTGCCTCTGAAATATCCCTTAAAAATTACAGTTCTTTGAATAAGAATGAGAAGTTTATGATACAGTTTTGACTAAAATTAGCATTACCCAGACTGATTAGCAATTATATTCATCAGCTGTGATGACAAATGGCCATTGTCTGGTAAAAAGGAAAATCAAACATCCCCAAATTAGAAATCTATGCTCTCATTGGGGATATTCAGAAAAATGCAATCCTGACTTAGTTGGCAGTTCTTAAAGGGGCATATAACAACTATTTTAAAAATCATAATTGGAATTACGATGATTTCTAGCCAAAGTTTTTAGCTTCATGAGCACAACACCAATTTACCTAAATTGCCAGTTCTGGTATGTTTGTTAAAATCAGGTTTTCTTTTTATAATCATTTTTTCCTATGTATTCTGTTTTTAAAATGATCATTGAAAAATTAATCTATACAGATGTATAAATACATAGTTTGTGAAAATTCAAACCATATGTGTGCTTGTGTAAATGTACAGATAGATCTATAGACATAAACAGAGGAGAATGTTATTTATATGCCCAATGTATAGTTTTAATGTAAGTGATCATGTTATCTTGTTCTGCCATGTGATCTTCTACTTACTATTATAGCATCAATATAGTTCCATGTTATTATATCTCATTATTTTTAATGGCTACTTAGTATTCTGTGGTATGGATATACTAAAACTTAAATCACTCTTCTACATTATTAAAACATTTGTATACATACATACTCTTAAACGAGTGCCTGGCACAGACTAAGCTCTGTATGTGCTAGATCTCATTATTATTGCTATATTTTATTGTGATTATTATTAACACATTGCAGATGAGAAAACTGAGTATCAGAAAGATTAGGTGACTTGAACAAGATCACATGGATAGTAGAAGAGGCAGAATTGGAACCTAGGACTTTTAAATTTTTAAGAGGCAATGACAATATCTGTGTTGGGTTATAAAAAAAAAAAAAAGAAAAAGACATCTAAAGCATACTCTGAGAGAATGGAGAGAAAAGCAACTGTGTGATAGAGTCAGGAAAGGACCTCATTTGGGCTGATCACTATTCCCCTCAGACTAAACAACGTGCTTGTCGATCTGAAAGTGCCGACCTATACTTTTGAGACAGCTGGGGGCAGTGGATGGGCCTTGTCAGGCTTTGGCAATGAGAAGTAGCTGATTTGAATTAGTGGAAGTGTAAAAGCGTGGGAGAGTTTTGTGGGGAATCATTAAGGACTCCTTGAGAGATAACAGAAGATTCCAAGGAGCCAGTGAGGTGAGATGGAACTTGGCTGGACCTGTGGTGGATGTGGCTGGCATCATCCACCCAGAGTGAACCCCAACAGGAACCACTCCAGGCAGGCAGATGATCTGCAGACAAGGCTTTTAATGGACCATGCTTGGGAAAATATATTTCATATATAATAGATTATATTTGTAAAGAGTTGTAGTTTGAGGATTGCATACAAATTAGCTTTCCAGCATTGAGCCACTGCAGTTAGGGGCCCGGTCCCTGTCAAGCAGGCTAGGTGCCAAGTGCAGCGTCACAGCGTTCAGCAGGTGATACACACTTAACAGGCAGACGTGGTGCCTCTGACCGCACAACATGTGGTAAGGGAAATGCAGGCAATCCCTGTAAGGAGGAAGTGGTTGAGGGATCGAAAGCAGCTCAAGACTTGTGCAATGCAGTCATTGTCACAGAAAACTCCAAATGCGTTCTCATTTTCAGATGCTGAATTACACACAGGATTGCACAAGTAAAGTCACACAACACTTCTAACCAGACAGCCTTGATTCCAACTGCCTTATCCTCCAAGAGCACATTTGGGACATTTTGAAAACCTGCCCCCAGAGGCAAAGAGGAAATATTTTGTTGTGGAAATCTGGTGGGTTTTTTTTTGTGTGTGTATGAATGGATGAGGAAAACTGCACGCTCATTTAATTCAATAAGTTGATATCATCTGGCAAAAGGATCTTTCATTCAGGAGGGATTGAGGGTTTTTAACAAAACATTTGCCCTATGGACCTAATTAATGATTCATTCATTTGATGTTTATGCACTTACTCATCCTTTAATTTATTATTGATATACTCAGAAATATTGGCCCCTCACACCTATTTTTTTTGTCAGAAAGTCAAGCTTGCCCAAATATGAATAAAGCTGTTCATTTTTTGAGACTTGTATTGATTTCAGTTATTTTCATCATAAAAATTATACATGCAAATGGGGACTAAATTTCTTACACTTCCTTATAGGTTTTATGCAGCACAAAATAAAAATAAGTCTATGAAATATAAATCCAAGAAAAATTTGAATCATTAATTTAATCAGGTGAGCAATATTGTACTGCCCACAATAGGATAGCTGCCAACAGCTATGGCCTAGGTCTTTTCTTTTTTTAATATATAAATTGCGTTGTGTGTATTTTTATTTATCATGATGTTATGGAATACATGTAGATAGTAAAAAGATTACTAAAGCAAATTAACATATACACTGTGTTACATAATTAGCTTTTTTTTTTTTTTAATTTTGGAGGCAAGAGATCTACTCATTTAGCATGAATTCCAAATACAATGTTATTACCTATAGTCCTCATGTCATATATTAGATCTCTAGACTTGGTCATCCTACATATCTTCTACTTTGTATCCTCTGACCTATATCTCCCTATTTCACACCACTCCATCCCCGCTAAACTGCTGTCATGCTTTACTTCTGTATATTTGAAATTTTTTTTTTTTAGATTCCACTTACAAATGAAATTATACAATATTTTTTCTTTGTGTGTCTGGCTTATTTCACATAAAATAATGCCTTCTACACTTACCCATGTTATAGTAAGTCAAGGCCTCATTCTTTTTTGGGGCTGAGTAATATTTTATTGTATGTATGTACCACATAGAGTTTCTTTATCCATTTGTCCATTTACAGATACCTAGGTTGTTTCCACATCTTGGCTATTATGAATAGTGCTGCAATGAACACAGGAAAATGCAAAAACTAGCTGGGTGTTGTGGCAAGTGCCTGTAATCCCAGCACTATTCAGGAGGCTGAGGCAGGAGAATTTCTTGAACCTAGGAGGCGGAGGTGGCAATGAACCTAGATAGTGCCACTGCCCTCCAGCCTGGGCAACAGAGCAAGACTCTGTCTCAAAAAAAGAAATAATATAAAATAAAATGAACATGGGAATACAGGTATCTTTGCAAGGGTGATTAACTTTTGGGGGGAGGTAATATGCACAGAAGAGGGATTATAGGATCATATGGTAGTTCTGTATTTGACTTTTTGAGAAACCTCCATCTTGTTTTCCATAATGGCTATACCAGTCCACGTTCCCACTAACAACTTACAACATGTGGATTTTTCTCCACGTGCTTAGGTTCCTTTGCAGTTGGCCAACATCAACTGCAATGCAGCATTTATTGATTCCATTCTGCTAAAGCTTTTCTCACATTGTCACACAGGGCACTGGCAGAGTCTAGTGGGCGAGGGTAGAGGCTCTAGAGCAAGATGGCCTGGTGGCGTGAATCCTGCTTCTGTTATTACTTACTGGCTCTGTGACTTTAGGCAAGTTACCTAACCACTTTGGAATTCAGTTTCCATTTCTGGAAAGTGGGAACAATAATAGTTCCTGCATTACTGGGTTATGATAACTCAATGGGTTAATGCCCAAAGAATAGAACATACATAAAAATTTCAATAAATTGTAATTATGATTACTTGTACACCAGGCTGTGATGTCATCTGGTATATAACACATTATTTATAGCTTACGATTCATAAGCCTGTGTGGTGGCTCTGCAGTGTGTTGGCTAGGCTAAGTTATCTTTCCTGCGTGTTTCTGCTTAGAGTAAACTACAAGAAACATTCTTGTGCAAGCTTTGGAGGGCATATGTGAAATAGCAATTATTTTGTGGCTCACGTGCATTGTTATTTATATATTGGCTCATGCAATTTGTGTGAGTCAGTGGCTGGGCCTACTACTCTTACCTTCCCCTGGGTCTTCTTAGAGATTCTCACAGATTCTCTGACTCCCATAATAGGTGTTTGTTTAGCTCCATGGTGAAGCATCCTGACTTCTCCAGGACACCATACCACTAAGGGTAGAGGCAACAAGAACTAACACAAGTTTTAGACCACCCTCACAGGTTCCAGCATGTGCTTGTGGGTTCCTGCCTCTTCTTAACCCCCTGACTTTACATGCATCTTCCTTTCTTCACTGTTTGCCTCACAGATTTTTTTTTTTTTTGAGACAGGGTCTCTGTCACCCAGGCTGGAGTGCAACCGCACTATCATTAGCTTAATACAGCCTTGAGCTCCTGGACTCAAGTGATTTTCCCACCTCAGCCCTCTTGAGTAGCTAGCACTACAGGTGCATGACACTGAGCCTGGCTAATTTTTGGATTTTTTTGTAGAGACAGGGTGTCTCAATATGTTGCCCGTCTGTTCTTGAACTCCTGGGCTCAAGTGATTCTCTCGCCTCGGCCTCCCAGAGCACTGGGATTATAGGCATGTGCCACCCCTGCCATTCCTGCCTCACGGATATTAAGATCCAGCATCAGATGGAAAGACTTATGAAGATTGATTTTTTTTTTTTTTCTTGAGACGCAGTCTTGCACTGTTGACTGGGCTGGAGTGCAATAGCGTGATCTCAGCTCACTGCAACCTCCGCCTCCCGGGTTCACGCAATGCCCCAGCCTCAGCCTCTGAGTAGCTGGGACTACAGGAGCCTGCCACCGTCGTCACTGACTCTTAACTAGCTCCCATAATTGTGTAAAGTCAAATCCCTGTAACAAATACTTTTAGAGAGGGAGAGAGATCCCTAATGGTCCTTATTCTCTGTTGAACTCTCTGACCGATATGCCCAGGATAACTAAAATAGTTCCACTTGGCAGCAACGTAATTACGAACAAAAATGGAAACATGGGAATGAAATCCTGTGGGATATTGGTTACAACAAAGTCACTCATATAATTCAGAATAAAATTATTTTTTGAGTGATCATTAAAATGAAATTTTACAATAAAAATTCTCATAAGATGTCCTGTATTACGTTGAAAAAAATTCTGTTTTTTATTCTTATTTGGCTTTTTACATAGCAAGTTTTGGAGACATTGAATACCTGATGTTCTCGTACTTTCCACTCCCATTTTTACCACCTTCTTTTGTTGCAGACACTGTTGCTTTGAACTTTTTTTGGGGAAAAAAAGACATATGATTCCTCAACCTTTTCTGTTTCCAAACTTATCTCCTGACTCAAAAAAAATGCCACCCATCTCTTACAAATTTACCCATTCTTTATTCAGTCTATCATTTAAAAACATTATTGGGTATCTTCTCTATACTAGACATGGAACTGTTGCTATGTATACAAAGACACATCACTCCATTTTTCTTAAAGGAGCTGAGTTTCTAATATAGGGCAGAGGCAAACAATCTAACAATGACAGTACCGGGCAATGAGTGCCGTGATGGAGCCAGGCACAGGACGCTACAAAAGACAATGCCAGCTCACAGCAGGATGCTGGAGACAGCTGTCCAGGGAGGAAACACTTGGGTTAAATATTACAATCTAAATAAGGATTAGACTGTAAAAGGTGAAGGGTCTTTTGGACTGAAAGAACAGGATTATAGAGTTCTGGAGGTGGAAAGAAACATGGACTATTTTAGAGAATGCCTAGTAGGGATTCACAAGTTTGAAGGTCAGGAGCAAGATCTGGGTTGGAATCACACTGCAGAATTATCTTCACGCAGGAAACAATTGAAGTCATGGGTGAGAGAATACAGGTTGAGCACAAACAGAAGGAAGATGATAGTGGCCAAGGACAGTACTCAGGTGGGCCACAGCACTTTCCAAGGTGAAGAGGAAGGAGAGCATGGGAAGCATACAGAAGGGGAGGCCAGAGAAGATGCAGGATTATGTCCTAGAATCCAGACCTGCAAGAAAATTAATTTCTCCTGTTTATGCCAGTCCCAGGTATTTTGTTGTACAGCACAAATAGACTAAGACAAGATGATATGATGGGTGTGGTGGCTCATGCCTGTAATCCCAGCACTCTGGAAGGCTAAGGCGGGCAAATCACCTGAGGTCAGGAGTTCAAGAGCAGCCTGGCCAACATGGTGAAATCCTGTCTCTACTAAAAATACAAAAAATTAGCCAGGCGCCTATAGTCCCAGCTACTCAAAAGGCTGGGGCAGTAGAAATCACTTGAGGCAGAGGTTGCAGTGAGCCGAGATCGTGCCATTGCACTCCAGCCTGGGCTATAAGAGTGAAACTCCATCTCAAAAACAAACAACAACAACAACAAGAAAAAACAAAGAAGTTTTATGAATCATTGCATGCATCCACCAACCTCCTGCCATGAGGATGCATGCCCCAATAGGGATCTAACTGTAATCCTGGGACCCGTGAGAGGAAGACGAGGAACATAGCCCTTCCAGGGGACCTGCTGGTCCTGACATGTAGCATGAGGAAAATTTAATGTTTGTTGTAAGCCACTCGGTTTGAGTTGTTTTATCGCCTCAGCAAAGCTGATTAATGTAGACTTTGGTGATGGATTTGAAGTGTTGCTATTACAAAGTACCTAATAAGAGGCATACTGCATTTAGACTAGTATTTAAGATTGAGCACATTAGCAAGTTTGGGATACAAGGTAGTACTTTTATGACAAGAGTAACCATTTTTATAGTCCTCTCTCTGTCAGAAGTTTTAGGTCTTCTTCAATGTTAAGCTTCCATTATTATGTGGCATATAGAAGTAAATTTATTCTAGTTTTTAAATGGAGTTTTACTCTTGTCCTGTTCCCTGGAGTAGCGACATTTCAACATGACCATTATTTAGGTTGTCATGGATATATTGATTTTCTTACTTATTTTGCAGCTAAAGTATGTAAATGTTGATATTTTAAATTTACCATGTAATTTATGGGTGGCTAGATGAGAATTTAAATTAATATGTGACTGTTCTTCAGCTTTGCCCACTTCATCTATACTAAGGGAGGGTCTGTCACACTCACTGTGATTCTGAAGAGTGTTATGCAGAATCCTGGAATCTGGGAAAAGGTAGCAAGGATAAATGTCACAGACTATTTTTAAGCAATTGTTATTTAGGAAAAGGAATAAAAAAGGAAGATAAGCTAAACTCTTCAGGGGCTTGGCAATATCTGAGCATGTGACATATTATTGGCGAGACATGGAAGCTTTAGGTGCAGAAATCAGAGATGTGGTCAGGGAGATCTGGGGAACAGACTAATACTTTTGAGAAAAAAGAGTCATCCTGGGTAGGAAAGTGATAACCATCTGGGATTTTCAGGGTATTAGAGAACTGAAAAGGACAGAAATTGATTTTTTTTTTTTTCCGAGACGGAATTTTGCTCTTGTTGCCCAGGCTGCAGTGCAAATGGCGCGATCTCAGCTCATTGCAACCCCTGTCTCCCACGTTCAAATAATTCTCTTGCCTCAGCCTCTCCAGTAGCTAGGACTACAGGCACATGCCACCACACCTGGCTACATTTTGTATTTTTAGTAGAAAGGGGGTTTCACCGTGTTGGCCAGGCTGGTCTTGAACTCCTGACTGCAAGTGATCCTCCCGCCTCGGCCTCCCAAAGTGCTGGGATTACAGGCATAAGCGCCTGGCCAGAAATTGAAATTTAATGAATTATTGTAGACCTACGTACTTGGGTTCCTCCTGATGACCTGGGGGACAACATAAAGAAAAATCAGGATTCTTATTTTTCTGCTCTTCTTTAAATGTAAAACTCCTGACTGAATCATATGGGTAATGGTTTCCATATAGATTCACATACATGTTAGCTTACCCTCAGCCCATCCCTGACCCCTTCATCCCTGAGGTTTACTCAGTCCCTGAGCCACACTTAGTCACTCCTCCCTTGCCCAAGTATAACTTCATTTAATCCCCACACTAATCCTGACCCTACCCCATTCCTGAGCCTCACTGCATTTCACAAACTTAACATATGTCTTAATGGTGAAATTCAAGAACAAAGTTTAGATGTGTATAAAGATGAAGGTGTTTGTGGTATGTTATTGAACAATTTTTTAATAGTATTTTTAAAGTTTTATCAAAATTCAACCTAAGATTCTTATTACTATGTCAAAACTGCCATATCAAAATACTTTCTTCTATTTATTTCTGCTTTGCTCACCTATTACCATTTTTGATAGATCAGGGATTCTTCTCTATAATTTGGAATACATATAAAAAAGAACATATTTGACCTCTCTGAATTTTGCCCTTGGCCTATGTGATGCCATCATCATTGAGTTGACCTGAAATTTAAAGCTCAGTAGAGGGCAGATACATTGAAATTAGATGTGAAGACTGCTAAATTTTAGCCAACAGTTGGTAGGTTGGGTTAAAAATGAAAAAATAAAGCAATTAATTAATTCACTTTAATCCTAAACAAATGCTATTAATTGCAACAAACTCATATCTGGGTTTTATTCAAAATTAGTCAAAATTCAAGCAACAAAATTCAAGCAAAGTTCAAGAAACAGTTTGATCAAATATTATTTCGTCTTTTTTTCATGACCACACCAGTTAAGAGTCACAGATTTGAGAAGGCCTTTAGTTATCATTCTTTCTTAGAACAGTTGGAAACACTGCACTGAAACATTGCTTTTCTGAAAAGCCTTTTTCATCACCAATCTCTCCCTTCTTTTCTTTCTTTCCTCTGTAGCCATGTCAGAAATAAAATTCTAAGCAAGTTTCTTTTGAATCTGTGTCTTTTTTCAACTGAGCTTCTGCAGTTCTCTTATCTGCTTGCCCAGCTTGGCTTTGTGGTTCAGCAAAGCTTTGTTTCTTAGTTGTCTTAGCGACAAAGAGATATTAATAAACACACATTTTAAACATAGTCTAAACCAATGAATAATAGTTATGCCTCAGTGCCATGGCTGTAGGTCTCTGAACTCACCTGCAGGTATTTTCAAGTTTTCTCTAATTGTGAACTCACATGTTACTAGTTTTTTGCCACGCTCATAAAATTTTGGAATTACTTTCTACATGCCTTACTTGAGTTCTCTGATTTAAAATGCCACTTTTTCTATTTATAATATGGTTTTATTTTTAACCCTACCTAATTAGGGACATTTAATATCATCTGTCCTTATTGGGCTGTTCAGTAAAACTGGCATGCGATTGCTATTTTAGGGCAACCGCAGTTTCAGCTGTGTAGCATGTTTATGCAACCTGCTTTATTTATGCTTTCATTAACAGAAGCCAGAACTGCTCATATGCTCCTGCAGGAGATGCCAAGGCCCTTCCAGCTCCGGTCCTCAGTTTATAAGCAAACAAATCTGGACTTTTTCAGGGTAGACCTTATTATTCTTTCAGTTTTTAAATCCTTTCCTGAAATGTCTTATCAACACAGAAGAAACGATACTGAAACAAAACATTGATAAAGTGAATCAGGTTAGTAGTTAAAACAGGAAAATAAGCTGATTGCAGTTTTTACTTTCTACATAATGAAAACTTTTCAACAAATCAACTGTCAAATTGAAGTTGTCTGAAAGAAGAGCTTTGCCTAAGAAGGCAATACTCTTAATCTGATTTTGCCAGGGTGAAGTTTTGTCGTGAGCAAGTTCCCCATTATCTGTTTGCAAAATGATAATGGAGATGGCTGAGAAAGGCTGGGCTACAGTCTGTTTTCCTCCATGCTACCTCCCTAGAGCCAGAATCACCTTTTATAACAAGCATGAGTTCATGTCTCTCTTGTGACTGGTACAAGAGGCAAGAAGCAGCTGACTCACATCAATATTATGAGTTTTTCTGATTATTTCCACTCGAATTATAAGCTCTGTTAGCAAATGGTTTGTATTCAAGATTTTGTGACAGTTTTACCAAAACTTTTTTTAAGCATTCTTAAGTTTTACTTCTAAAATAACTGTCCTTTTGATACCAATCACCCAGCCACCAAGCTAATACTACACATTTTTAGTTTTGTTATAATACTGCCCTGATTCTAGGTATAAAATTACCAAATTATCTATCAGTTTTCAGAAACAGAAGTCCTTCTAATTATTTCAGGCAGAAAAGGATTGAAACCCAAGGAGGTGGATGCTTAATAAATTGTTGAGTAATAGATTTTAGGCAGAATTGACCTTTATAGAAGCTCTTACCTCTGACAGAAAGAAATTATAAGGCTTCTGCTAGAGATACTGAATCCAAGAACATACCCCTGTACCTGCGATCCAGAAATCAGGCAAGCAAGAAGTTACCCCTGCTGCTGCCATAATACTTTATAATATCTGTGGAGCTGGAGTGCTGATGAACAATACCATGCTTCCACAACGTTGCTTGCCAGAAGAAACAGTCAAAGCAGCAGGAAGATGGTCTTTACCTACTCTGCCTTCCAAATCTCTTGCTAATATATCTATTTCATATAATTTAATTCACATAAAACTCGAGAAGCAAGTGAATCTTGGAAATGTTGTCATTTTCAGCCTCTGTAATACATGAAGAAATACCCGGAAGAGTATGGTAATAGGTGCTGACTGTAAATTACCCACAACAAGCAAAGTATGAAAAAGCTTTAGATAAGATATGAGAATCATCAGCAAAAAGATGGTAATTTGAAGCCAATGGAAAAGATGTAATCAAAGGGAAGATGGCAGTGGAAAAAAAAAAAGTGTTGAGGATAATGAAGAAGAAGAAAAAAAATGCCAGAAAGGGAAGAAGAAGAGGAGGAAGAAGGAGAAAGACAAGGAGAAGGAGGAGAAGGAAGAATAAGAAGAAATAAAACAGGAGAGTGAGTCCAAGAGAAGGGAGGATTAAAAGGCAGAGAAGGGTAACAACATGGTCAAAGAATGCAGATTTTCAAATCCACGAATTTCTTTAGAGATGAAAAAAAAAAAATCACAGGCCTTGTGACCTAGTAAGAAAAGGATTAAAATGGGTACTGGATTAAGTAACAAAGACATAACCCTGGTGATGTTGTTTCATTGGAATGATGGGAGTAAGAGACAGACTCAGTGAGCTGAAAAATGAATGCGATGTGAGAATGAGGAGGTAGGGAGTGTCAACAATCCTTCCAATAACTCTGCCCATGAAACTATTGAGTAGGTGTAGGATATTAGCTCAAATCAGATTTGGAGAAAAGAAGATTATGTTTTTCTGGCCCTTTTTAAGATGGGATGCAGTTGAGAATATACAAACATTAAATGGAAAAGACAGGAAGGGATTGAGAGGCTGAAATGTAGAAAACAAGAGAAAAGCTAATGAAAGGTGACCCCTTGAGGGCAGATAATGGAAATCAGAGCAGAGGTAAAAGAAATGAACTTGCATGGTGTGATGGTTAATTTTATGTCTCAACTTGACTGGGTGAATGGATACCCAGATAGTTGGTATAACATTATTTCTAGGTGTGTCTGTGAAGGTGTTTTTAGAAAGGTATTAGTATGTGAATCAGCAACCTGAGTAAAGAAGATCCTCCCTCACCAATGTGGGCGGGCATCATTCCGTCCATTAATGGCCTGGATGGAACAAAAGAGCAGGGGAAGCTTTCTCTCTTTCTCTCTCCGGGGAAGGTTTCTCTGTCTCTCTTTTTACTTCTTCTTTCTTTTCTCTGTTTCTCCTTGATTTGGGACATCCATCTTCTCCTGCCCTTTTGGACGTAGTTGCTTCTGGTTCTGGGGTCTTTGAACTGTGGTACTTACATCACCTCCCTGCTCAGCCCCTCAGGCCTTTGTCTTCAGATTGGGAGTTACATCTTTGGCTTCTTAGACCTTTGGACTTGGACTGAACTATACCACTGGCTTTTCTGGGTCTCCAACTTGTAGATGACATTTCATGGAACTTTTCGGCTTCCATAATCATGGCCAATTTCCATAATGCATCTCCATATACATATATATTCTATTCATTCTGTTCCTCTGAAGAACCCTGACGAAAATAAGTGGGAAAGAGGACACCTTTTCTTGCAGAGGAAACAGAAATAAATGGGTTCAGATGCAAGTAAAATCGTGGATGGTGAGGCATGAGATGGAGAGAAACTCACTGCTGATTTCTACTTTTTTCATACATGAAAATAGAAACAGTCCTTTGTTATATCGAAGAGACATGCATTGAGTTATAGAATCCTGGAGAAGTTGAGAATATTTGAGGCCTTACTTATATCTCAGGTCAGTAACCTTCTGGTGAAGAGGAGCTGCTTGATACTGATTAAAGTCTTTTAGTCACTAGTTGGGTGGGAGGGAGATGCTGATAGTGCGTGTCAGTTTCCTAGGGCTGCCATCATGAAATACCACACTGGTTGGCTTAGAACAACAGAGATTCATTGTCTTACCTTTCTGGAGGCCAGAAGTCCAAAATCAAGATGTTGGCAAAACTATGCTTCTTCTTGAAACTGTCATTACAAAATTATAACTGAGACAGTGAAAGAGATCTGAGCTAACCAACTCCATCTTGCTTCTAACCTCCAAGCTGTCCTTGTTCATTCCGGGGCATACACTGAACTAACTACTGAGAGGAACTTAGTTTTAGTTTAAAACAAAGATGATGACAGTCCTTTCCCAAAACAAGCCTCCTTTTTGCCTGAGGACAAGACTGCCTTTGTAGGACTAACAAATTAGGCACAGGATTAACAAGTATGGTTTAGGAGTCATGCAGCTGGTGGCTACAAGATTCTGATGCTCCCGAAGCTGCTCCCAAGATCAGTACTTCAGATATTTTGCAGGCCCTGAACTTGATGGATCTGGACCCCACCCAGATCTTGTGACATCCACCCCCTGCAGCCCAGGAACTAACTCAGTGCAGGAAGAGAGCCTCGACTCCCTATAATTTCATCTCTGACCTGACCAAGAAGCACTCCCAGCTCACTGGCTTCCTCCCACCCACCAAACTGCCCTTAAGAACTCTGATCCCTGAATGGCCAGGGAGACTGATTTGAGTAATAATGAAACTCTGGTCTCCTATACAGTGGGCTCTGCATGAATTATTCTTTCTCTATTGCAATTCCCCTGCCTTATAAATTGGCTGTGTCTAGGCAGTGGCCAAGGTGAAGCCATTGGGCGGTGGCACTCTGAAGGTGCTAGGGAAAAATGTGATTCAGGCCTCTCTCCTGGTTCCTGGTAGTTCCCTGGGTAGGTGACAGCATAACTCCAGTTTTCACATGATGTGTTCCGTGTGTGTGTGTGTGTGTGTGTGTGTGTGTGTGTCCAAATTTGCCTTTCTATAAGGACACCAGCCAGATTGGATTAGCTTTCCACCCTACTCCAGTATGACCTCATTTTAACTTAACTAATTATGTCTTTAAGGATTCTGTCTCCAAATAAGGTCATACTCAGGTACTGAGGGTTTGACTTCAACATATAAACTTGGTGGTAGGGGCACAGTTAAACCCTAGCAATGTCGTAGGGTTATCAGTTAAATACCAATCTCCTAGGGATATTACAAAGATTAAAGAAGGTAATACATGTAAAACATTTAGCTCAAACTCTGGAAATATGAAAGTGCTCATTAAATTAGTTAAGAATCCTGGCTTTCTATCAATAAATAGCAACTATTCCTATAAAAATAATAATAATGAGTATTCAATATATTCATTAATTCATTTATAAATTCTGCACTCTCATTTGTGCTAGGCCTTGTGTTCATAGAAGGCATATAAAGATAAAGGAGATTAAAAGCAAATATTTGTTGAATGAATGAGCTGACAGTTTAATGAGGCAGAAAGGCATACAAACAATTATGGGTCAGTGAAGCAAGTGCAGAAAGGCCACAGCATCCTATAGGAAGAACTGGAGGAGCAAGGATGGCTTTAGCAAGAGATTATAGTCAAAGGTTTGTCGCTGCCTACATGCCCTGGAGTAGTAGAAGACGAGCATACAACACTGATATTTATTTATTTGTCTTAGAGACAGGGTTTCACCATGTTGGCCAAACTGGTCTCAACCTCCTGACCTCAGGTGATCTGCCCACCTCAGCCTCCCAAAGTGCTGGGATTACAGGAGTGAGCCACCACGCACGGCCGATGTTGTTTTTTACAACTACTTCATAGAAAATAACAGTGAGTGTGCTATCTTTCTCAAAGCTACGGTAGCATGTTTTTATCTTGACAGTTTCCCAAAACTAAAGAATTGATTTTTCAAGTTTGGAATATTTAAGTCAAAACATTTATAGCTCAGGGGAAGAATTTAGAATACTAGTGACAGAACCAATACATCATCATAAATAGATTTGACGAGGGTACTTACGAAGTATATCAGAGTTTAAAAGTCGGACTTGTCATTTGTCCCTTTGTGACCAATACAAAGTAGGGAAAGAACTTACTGGTCACAGGTGTCTTTGGTTATTGTCACTCGGGAACACAAGCTGATGAAGGCATTACCTAGGAAATGTTTCATTATCCTTGTGACAAAGAAAGCAAATATGGTTTATTATGGTCTGATTTTGGGAATTTCTGTTTGGAAGTAACAACTATCATTTCTCCTCCTTCTTCCTTACCATGAAATTCTGTTCCATTAGTAGATGGATTTTCCAAACTATAGAAGAGACCTCTTAACCTGTAGCTTATATGGGATTTCAAAGGTTTTGTTATTTTCTGAAAATATTAACAAAATTTGAGGTTTTCATGTTTTTTGCTATATGAATATTTTTCTGGAGAGAACTGTTTATAGTTTTTCTAGTTTCTCATGAAGCTCATAACCCATAAAATATCAAGAATAGACCAGGTGCAGTGGCTCAGGCCTGTAACCCTAGCACTTTGGGAGGCTGAAACTGGCAGATCATTTGAGGTCAGGAGTTCAAGACCAGCCTGGCCAACATGATGAAATTGTGTCTGTACATAAATACAAAAATTAGCCAGATGTGGTGGCAAGGCCCGTAATCCCAGCTACTTGGGAGGCTGAGGCAGGAGAATCACTTGAACTCGGGAGGCAGAGGTTGTAGGGAGCCAAGACTGCGCCACTGCACTCCAGCCTAGGTGATGGAGCAAGACTCAGTCTCAAAAAAATTAAAATAAAATCAAGAACAACCACTGTAGAAGCCCTTCTTTGCAAATTCTTGTATCAGTGAACACATGCATGACAACTTAACATAGATCAATGTTAACTAAATAGTAGCTGTAATTGGGATGTGAGTTGAAGAGTGTTAAAATGCACGCTTTGAATGAAGAGAACTCCTAAAGAGGCTTTGTGTGAGCAACATGGCTGTTTATTCACCTGGGTGCAGGTGGTCTGAGGCCAAAAAGGGGGTTAGCGAAGGGCAGTGGGATAGGAGTTGGTTTTATAGGTTGGGACAAATCTTTTGGGGAGGGAGCCGGGGTGTTAGAGAGTAAGGTCAGTTACAGTGGTGGGGGTAGGGGCAAGGAATATATATTACCATAAGTTTAGTTACAGTGGTGGGTGGGGTGAGGCATGAGAGTAGTTAAGATGGCAGGGTGGGGTTAGAAGCTTAATGTCAGGGTTCCCCGTTGGGAGATCAATGGCCAACGCAGGTGGGAGGCAGGCAGGACTTCAGACTTTCTGGGTCCAGGCTTGCACATGGAGGCCTGACAAAGAGTACACAGCTTTGAAGGGTTTAATGAACAGTAAATATGTATTGATTTCTAAATTAATTAGCGTCCTGGCTTAATGACCTTTAAATCTGTTAAGTTTTTCCATTATTAATAGCTCTCCAGCTTAAATAGCTTTAAATAACTTTAAAAAAAATCAAAAATGGAGTCTCATTCTGTTGCCCAGGCTGGAGTACACTGGTGTGATCTGGCTCACTGCAGCCTCTGCCCCCCAGGTTCAAGCGATTCTCCTGCCTCAGCCTCCTGGGTAGCAGGGATTCCAGGTGTGAACCACCATGCCGGGCCATAACATTTTTTAAGGTGTCATTGAAAGGAGTATTTGTTTTGTTGACAGATTCTGTTTACCAGCTTCTGAATTGGGACTATGGAAAACACACATGAACACGTACACATATACATACACATGCACATACACATACACACATTCACCTGGTAATAATTCAGTCAGGGACAAGAGAGAGGCAGGCCTTGGGGCTGAATGTGCCCCCACTCCTGCTCCTGCTTCAACTAGAACATCTCTTCTTTCATGTGTTTCTATATGATAATATTCCATGTTCTCTCTCCCTTTCTCTCAGTCTCTCTTGACAACAGAAATCCTGCTTTAAAAATACTCAGAAATCTGGCCGGGCACAGTGGCTCACACCTGTAGTACCAGCACTTTGGGAGGCCAAGGCGGGCAGATCACCTGAAGTCAGGAGTTCGAGACCAGCCTGGCAAAACCCTGTCTCTACAAAAAATCAGTAATATTAGTGTTTCTAAATAAATCATGTGTTCCTCAGAAAAGACTGAGGAAAGCACAGAGTGATCAGCAATGGACCATGGAAAACGCAAGTCAGAGGACTTCTCTGTCTCCAGTCCTGAACAGAAAAACTTCTGCAAATGAATCCACCAGATTGGATTCGTTGGGCCTCAAATTCTGTCCTTCTCTCTGCACATTTCCGTCTCCATCCAGAGAAGGGATTTTCCTACTCATACTCTGGCTCCTCCCCAAGGAAAAAGGAATTGCTAATCACTCTGCCTGCGGGAAGGGGTAAAGGTGTGGAAAGGATTCAAGGAGAAAGTGGAAAAGCTGTCTTTAAGCATGACTAAGAAAGGCCCAGTGGAAAAGGCAGGGTATGAGGTGTGGCAAAGACAGGTAAAGTCATTCCAGCTAGAGGGAAAAGCTGCACGCCTGCATAGAGGCATGACAAAGTTCGGCACTTTTGGGAGCTGGCAGTCCTTTTTGCTTAGAAATTATAAAAGAAATGAAAAAAAATTAAAGGAGAAAGTGGCAGAGAATGAGGCTGGAAAATTAAGCATTAAACAAGTGGTGAAAACGAGATAGTAAGAAGAATCTCTTAATTTAAAATAGAGAAGGGAGGAGGTGAATAAAAAAAATTGTAAACATTAGTGTACTATAGAACTTTGGCAATGAAAATTGAGGGAAGGAAGTGTTTATAAAAGGAAGTGTTTATAAAAGAACAGCTTAGTGGGACAGATTAGAAGTTGCTGATGTGGAAGAAGGATCATATAAGATGAATCTCTACTATAATTATTAATTAATGAACTATAGAAATACAGGGATGATCAGATTGGTGGGGGAAGTTGATGAATTCAACTTTGGATATATTGACTTTGAGAAACTTCTGAGAAAACCAAGTGAAGCTAGTTCTTTGTCAGTTAGGTAAAGGAGTCTGTAACCGAGGAAGAGGTACGAGCAAAAGATAAAGATTTGTCAGTCATTGACATTCATTTGGCAGCCTAGGTGATAGAAATGGAAAAGATAGCCAGAGAGAAAATACAGATTGAAGAGAAATGAATCACTGTCATTGCATAATAGCTGAATCATCAGATGGGATTCTTTTGTCTGTCTACTGGTTGTATTTTTAAAAGACCTGGGCAGGGCTGAGTTGTCACAAAAGGCAAGGAGTAATCTCATTAGTGCACCTCTGGCAAGGGTGGAGAAGGTAAGTTTGCTGGTCTTTTTTTCTTTTTTCTTTGAATTCTTTCGATCCTTTCCATTCCTTTTGCTTTTAGTTCTTCTCTACTCCCATAACATCTGCATCTATATCGTGCTAATTACCTTATCATGAAACCATTATTTGCTACATAGGCTGTATATTTTGAGGGTCATGTCTTGAACACATGAATGAATGATGCAGTCTGGGACAATTTTTTCTTTTATGATTTAAAACTGTCTGAAAAACTGATGAACCTACATTGACACATTATCACTATAATCCATAGAACCCACATTGTCTCATTAGGGTTCACCCTGGGTGTTGTGCATTCTATGGGTTTGGAGAAATTTATAATAAATATTTACATATATGTTTGTAACAAATATAGCACTCTGGTGGGGAATGTTGATAACAGTCGAGGCTATACCTGGGTGTGGGCAGCGTGTAAATGGAAAAATCTCTGTACCTTCCACTCAGTTGTGTTGTGGACTGAAAACTACTCTACGAAAGAAAATCTGTTATTGAAAAAAAAAAAAAAAAGTGGCAGGGAGTGGCGGCTCATGCCTGTAATCCCAGCACTTTGGGAGGCTGAGGCAGGCAGATCACTTGACGTCAAGAGCTGGAGACCAGCTTAGCCAAATGGCGAAACCCTGCCTCTATTAAAAACACAAAAATTAGCTGGACATGGTTGCAGGTGCCTGTAGTTCCAGCTACTCAGGAGGCTGAGGGATGAGAATAGCTTTAACCCGGAGGTGGAGGTTGCAGTGAGCCAAGGTGACACAGCGAGACTCTCTCTCTCTCTCAAAAAAAAAAAAAAAAACGTTTGGAAAACCAAAAATTGAAGTTTAACTGATATTTCTAGAAATCTAGAAACCCTCACAATTGCTAAAATTCAACCCCAACAAAGACCAGTTCAAAAATGGGCACAAAAGTAAAAATGAGACAGAGGAGGGACAGGACTCAGCCCCACCCCCACAAACACATAGCTTTTTCAATACATACCCTCTAACCACCACTCCCAGTGGTACCATGCTCGCAGACTAAAAACTTTGCAAACTCTGTGAGGAACTTAAGCAGCATTCCACAAAATCTTACCTAGGAGAGTTAACCCCATCGCCCATGTGCAGGCAAGACCAAGAGATGACCAATCCTGACCCCTACTACTGACACCCCTGCCTGGGGAGGGATTTCTCTGCCATTTATTGATTACGTAATGTACCTACTAACGTGATTTCTCACTGTGGCTACACACTCTGCGCTCCACTCTGCGCCTGGAATGACAGTTGCATACCTCTTGTTTCTTCATATCATTGTTAAAGCACCATAAAGGCCTGCCCTTCTGGAGCCAGCCAGGGAACTCTTGCTCCTGGGCTATATCCCTTGCACTCAAGCATAAACCCCAACAAAGCCTTGTTTGGGAAACTTTTTCAGCCTCCTGTCAATTTCTATTGCCTGAGAGCGTAAGAACCCATGGTTGGTAACAAAGGCTCAGCTCTATTATTATTTTGTCTTCTTATTTTCTGTTCAATAAGAAAATTATTTCCTTGTTAAGAAAAATTATTGCCTTATTAAATAAAGAAAATCTTGGGTTAGTCTTTCTGGTACTTTGTCTTGCAGTCTACAGATTTTTGAAAATATATATAATGTTCAAACAAAAAATATTTGAGTAAAATTGCCAATTAGGGCTATGTTTAAGAATCATTTATTTGATAGTATGGTGGTTGGCAGAAGTTTGCAAGAGCACCAGGTGCTTTAGAGAGTATTTTCTACTTGGTTGTTATTGCTATAGGCTTAGTTACTGTCAGGTACATTATGCTGACTTCACATGCACACAGACAAAACAAAAAGCATTTGATTTCCCCCTTTCTTCTGGAGTTTGAAGCCACCAGAGAGAGTTTGTATCGTTGTATATATGAAATATTTATTGATGACTAATCACTGTATTTCATAGATTAAACTAGGAATTAAGGTCTTAAAAAAATCATCTCCTGTATATTATCCAAAGTTCTCCTGTATATTATCCAAAGTATCCAGGAAGACATCTTTTTTTTTTTTTTTCTAGAAATGTTGGGCCTTTCTAGCTAGTTCGCAAAAACATAATTTTCTAGAGTGCTTAAACGTCAAGAGCTCAAAATTCTATTATTATTTTTAAAACTTCTTGAGTGATTATGCTTTCTGGATGTATTGGAGAGTTGCATTTCATTTCTCTTTAATTTACAAGCTCAAAGAGTTATTGCACTACTGGTTGAGAAACAAAGTGAAGGAGAATTTCTTGTTCCTTCTTCTAAGGAAGTATTAACTTTCCAAGGGAATACTAATCTGATTAGAGCCAATTTTTGGACATTTTTGAGCCACACTTACCTGTAGATGGAGTTAAGACATTGTGGTATATGAAAAGGTCCTGACTAGGTACGGAGGCTCATGCCTATAATCTCAGTACTTTGGGAAGCCAAGGTGAGAGGATCATTTGAGGCCAGGAGTTTGAGACCAGCCTGGGCAACATAGTGAGACTCATTTCTAAAAAAGAAAAATTAGTCAGGTGTGTGACCTGTGCGTGTAGTCCTAGCTACTCAAGAGGCTGAGGTGAAAGGATTGCTTATGCTGGGGAGTTTGAGGCTGTGGTGAGCTAGGATAGCACCAGGGCACTGCAGCTTGCATGACAGTGAGACCCTGTCTTTAAGAAACTAAAAATATATATCAACAAAGCATTTCTTTTTTCATTGCACCACCATACAGTGTATGGTTCTTGTGAACTCGAAACCAGGAATAGTTTGGCTTCTCTTGATTTAAGATGAATTCAGTTCCTATGAACAATGAGTTACATTGCTAGTTATGTTTCTGTTTTTCATTCATTCTATTTTATAGCATTCAGGAAAATGTATAGTGTCCCAGTATTTTGGGGCACCAGTAATAGGAGAAATGGAGTCATGGAAAATTTTAGTATTCTAGACCATGGTAGAACTATTTCTAATCATTATTTCTTTGATATCAAGACTTTAGTTAGTAATGCTATCCATAACGAACTGTGGTGAGAAATAGATATTCTTTGAAGGTAGAATAAAATTGAAGGACTTATTTTTAAAGAAACTGAATTATGGGTTTCAAGTTTTTCATCTTAGGAGTTACCTACATGGCCCATCCCCTCTGCCACTGTGTACCATTATGTATTAGCTATGTGACTGTATTCAATAATGCACTGCACATATCAACTGAATATTATTGACTTATGGAAGACTCACTAAATATACATTTTTTTTTGAGACGGAGCCTCACTCAGTCACCCAGGCTGGAGTACAGTGGCACAATCTTGGCTCACTGCAACCTCTGCCTCCCAGGCTCAAGCTATTCTCCTGCCTCAGCCTCCTGAGTAAGTGGGATTACAAGCGTGCACTAACATGCCCAGCTAATTTTTGTATTTTTAGTAGAGACAGGGTTTCACCATGTTGGCCAGGCTGGTCTCGAACTCCCTAACCTCAAGTGATCCACCTGCCTTGGCCTCCTAAAGTGTTGGGATTGCAGGTGTGAGTCACAGGTACTCAGCTAAATATACATTTTTTGAACAATGTAGTGAATGACCATGTGGAAGAAACAACTGTGAATTAGGTTTGAAAGCATGTCTTTTTTTTTTTTTTTTAAAGATGGGTTTCACCATGATGGCCAGACTGGTGTTGAACTCTTGACCTCAGGTGATCCACCTACCTCGGCCTCCCAAAGTGCTAGGATTACAGGCGTGAGCCACAGCGCCCGGCCGAAAGCATGTCTTTAACTACAGTCTACTTTAGGACTTCCATGAAAGGTCACTTCTCTTGTTAGGATGATCATCACTTTAATTTGATAGGCAGCCAGGGCAATGTTTATATGACTGTATTTTATATTTAAAATTTTCTAATGCAGCTAATAGAAGTTTTTATCTTATTTTTCAAGAGGATTTGATTTATATGTACAAAACATGTGCCAGATAACACTAAAACAAAAAAATCAAAGCAAAAGGAGAAAAGAAAATAAAAAATACACTAATTTTATATTATATGTAGTTGAACTTTACATTTGTTTCCGGGCTTCCTGGTACACAAGAAAATATAAAGGAAAATATGATTAGTTACAACAGGTCTTCTTATTGCTTATTATTTCATAGTACAGACAGAATAACGTAATTATTTTAAGGAACACAGGAAAAAATTATTTACCCTGGGTTCCAGCTAACCTGAGGGCAGAAAGAATCAGTGTTTGGGTACACTGGTAAATACTCTGGGATCTACCTGTGGGCCATGGTATCATGATTCAAAAAATCAGTTTTCTAGTTTGCATTGCCAGGAAACAGAGTGCCTTTTAATTTCTCTGGAGGAAAAACGCTTTTTCTACGTTTAAATTCTAAAAGACTACATTTGTCACTTTAGTTAGAAATTAGAATCTACTTCTTAGATTTGGAGTTAATTTCTACATACTCGTCATACTCGTCCACATGCGTTCACTTTTGATGTTGAGACAGAGTCTTGCTCTGTTGCCCAGGCTGGAGTGCAGTGGCATGATCTCGGCTCACTATAACCTCCTCCTCCCTGGGTCAAGTGATTCTCCTGCATCAGCCTCCCGAGTAGCTGGGACTACGGGCACCTGCCATCACACCTGGCTAATTTTTTCTATTTTTAGAGAGACTGAGTTTTGCCATGTTGGCCAGGGTAGTCTCAAATTCCTGGTCTCAAGTGATCTGCCAGCCTCGACTTCCCAAAGTGCTGGGATTGCAGGTGTGAGCCACCACACCCGGCCTACTCATTCACTTTTGTTGTTAATTAGTATAATGATTTGCCACTAATAAAGAAGATTTTTGTTTATACTATTGTTTGACTTTCACTGTTTCTAGGCAGCACCTTATCCCATGTGGCAGGTTACAGCATCACCCAGTTCTCCTGAGGAATTTCTTGGAGTAAAAGATGTAGGGTTTCCCTCCCTGCCTTCTAATAGAAGACACATAATTCCCCTTGGGGAGCATTAAGGCCAGCTAGTTCTTCAGCAAAGGCAGTGATGTGTAAGTGTGTGCTCTACCCTTCGAAAACCTATGAATGGTTCAGAAGGGCAGGTCAATGCAACTTGATGCCTGCAGGAAAAGAAGACACATTTTCATGTAAATATAACCTTTTGCATAATGATATACTTGCTTCCAAGTTATGCAAGTTGTAACGAGCAGGGAGGGCAGTATTTTGGAAAACAAACATATAGGTATAATCAGCTACTAAGAAACATTAGCAGAGTATGTGGAAAATGTTTTTCTCCGAGATGGCCTGGTGAGGGGTGTGGAAAAGAGCTTTTAAAATGAGAAGATACCAAATCCTGTTGCCATGAAGTCTGTAAAAAGTAAACAGTACATACGCTCAAGGACTTTTCTTTAGAGTCTGAAATGGAATGAGAACAGCAGATATCATAGCCAACTGTTGCCATGAAAAGCAGAGGAACTGACCTAAGCCCAGAAAACTCATGTCAACACATAGCTTGACTGAAGGGAGTGTTCCATTGTAAGCGCTGATATTTATGAGGTAGATGTTACTTCTTCCTAGGCAAGTCTTGAAATGATTTGTCTTGAAATAATGTGATCTTTTTCTAATTTCTTTAAAAATAAGTTGTTTGGTGAATTAGAAAACTGTTTTATCCACGGATCATACTAACTTGGCTGCATAAATCACTACATTGTGTAGAATTGATTTTCAGACTGTGATGGGCTGAAATATGCTTCCCCCCTCCAAATTCATATATTGAAGTCCTAACCCGCTAGAACTTCAGAATGTGACTATTTTCAGAGATTGGGCCTTTAGGCCTGGTGCGGTGGCTCACGCATGTAATCCCAGCACTTTGGGAGGCCGAGGCGGGTGGATCACAAGGTCAGGAGTTCAAGACCAGCCTGACCAATGTGGTGAAACTTTGTCTCTACTAAAAATACAAAAATTGGCTGAGCATGGTGGCACATGCCTGTAATCCCAGCTACTCAGGAGGCTGAGGCAGGAGGATTGCCTGAACCTGCGAGGCAGGCATTGTAGTGAGCCAAGATCGTGCCACTGCACTCTTGCCTGGGCCAAAGAGCAAAACTACATCTCAATAAATAAATAAATAAATAAAATGAAATAAAAAACAAAAACGAAACAGAGATTGGGCCTTTAAAAAAGTAATGAAGATAAATAAAGTCATTAGGGTAGGTCCCAATCCAGTATGATTGTGGTCCTTATAAGAAGAGGAGATTAGGACACAGACGCATGTGAGAGGAAAAGCCACATGTGGCTGAGGCGGGTGGATAACCTGAGGTCAGGAGTTCGAGACCAACCTGGCCAACATGGTGAAACCCTGACTCTACTAAAAATACAAAAATTAGCTGAGTGTGGTGGCACAGCCAGTATTTCCAGCTACTGAAGAGGCTGAAGCAGGAGAATCGGTTGAACCCCAGGGGCAGAGATTGCAGTGAGCTGAGATGGTGACACTGCACTCCCGCCTGGGTGACAGAGCAAAACTCTGCGTCAAAAAACAAAACAAAACAAAAACCACGTGAGCACACAGTGAGGAGGCAGCCAGCCTCATGCCAAGAAGAGGGGCCTCAGAAGACACCAAACCTGCCAACACCTTGATCTTGAAATTCTGACTTCCAGAACTGTAAAAAAATAAATCTCTATTGTTTAAGCAACTCAGCCTTATTGTATTTTATTATGGTAGTCATATAAAACTAATACAAAGTGTGAAATATGACCTAGTGTTTTCTGATATTTAAAAGAATTATTTCCAATACATCTGCGGTAGAACATAAAAGTCATGACTTTCTCCTGAAGATGGCAGAAGATCCAGAGCTCCTCAATTTAAATCAGAAGGTTCTCCATGACTCACCTATAGGTTCTTTCAGAAAAGGCGCTAAGCCATATTTGTGTTTTCTGTGCATTTTCTGGGCAATAGCATGAGACTGTCATCTATTAGATACTCCTGCTTTAATTACTTGATGTTTTTATAAAGAAGAATAAAATGAGTTCTGTAAATTATAAACCAGGAATCTTGCCCTCTATCTTAATCAGGAATTTATAAATAAGTTGTTGAAAGGATATCTTGGATATGGGCGTATTTACAAAATGAATCATTAATTACAAACGTTTAGCCTGGGACCACTAAGAAGTCCTTATTCTAATCATTCACTCTGGGTAATTCATTTGATGGCATTGAACATTACTGCACAGCTCTGGAAGCCCTCTCTGCCATTGACTTCTGGGACATTGTTCTGATCTCTCTTGACTCTCTGGCAAAAGCTTCTCTGCCTCTTCCCCCGGCTTTTCCTTCTCCAATCTCCTTTTAAAAATGTTGGAGTAACATATCGAACATGTATGTACTTACTGACAAAACATAACATTTATTATGAAAAGGTCCTATTTTCAATGCTCAAACCTGAGCCAACTAAAAAAAAAAAAAAATCCTTTAAAATTCCTCTACCCCTGGGTAGATATTGTTGGAGATCCCATTCCTTTTTCCTTGTGCCAGTGCCAGGCTGGAGTGCAGTGATGCAAAATCTCAGCTTACTGCAACATCCGCCTACTGGGTTCAAGCGATTCTCCTGCCTCAGCCTCCTGAGTAGCTGGGACTACAGTTGCGCACCACCACACCCCGCTAATTTTTTTGTGTTTTTAGTAGAGACGGAGTTTCACCATGTTGGCCAGGCTGGTCTTAAACTCTTGTCCTCAGGTCATCCACCAACCTCGGCCTCCCAAAGTGCTGGTATTACAGGTGTGAGCCACTGCACCAGGCCTGTCTCAAAAAAATAAAATAAAGTACCAGCTTTCTCTCTTGTGTGACTTTTTCATTTACATTCCGGTGCATGAGTATAGGGAAAGTATGGAGAAAATGTGAAGAAAGTGTTGAGTAAGTAGTTTTTTCCAGAGATTTTATCAGAAAAAGGAAGGAAGGAGAGGGACAAGGGACTTGAATTTTTTGGCAAAAGAACTATGGAGGGGATAGACCACTGCATTTATTCTGGAAAGGAAGAGAACAAATGACTGAAGGGCCTAAAGAAATGAGAGACATAGCAGACGCGTGAATGACCAGAGGGTCCAAGGAGATCCAGGTGTGATCCCATAAGGAGTTTCAACAGGGAGCCTGGAAGGATGGGAGGAAATGGCCACAGAGCAGGATGTGTGATTTAATAGTGTGATGGCTCTGTTTTAGTGAGGACCGTGAGAGTGGGCAAGCAAGGCAGAATGGGGAAGACAATGTCAAGGAACCAAGTAATATAAATTATTATTTTTTATTTTCTTCTTTTTTTTTTTTTGAGACACAGTCTCACTCTGTCACCCAGGCTGGAGTCCAGTGGTGTGATCTCGGGTTCAAGCAATTCCCCTGCCTCAGCCCCCAAATAGCTGGGATTACAGGTGGGTGCCATCACACCCAGCTAATATTTTATATTTTAGTAGAGACTGAGTTTCACCATGTTCTTAGACTGCTGTCAAACTCCTGAGCTCACGTGATCAGCCCGCCTTGACCTCTCAAAGTGCTGGGATTATAGGCATGAGCCACTGTGCCCAGTGGAAATATTTATTTTTAATTGCTAGAATAATTGCATTTGCATATACTTTATGTTCTATACATTCAATTCTGGCTTTCTCCAGTTAAATTGTGAGCCCACTGAGAGCAGAGACTGAATCTAAAATTTATATTTGTTCACCTAGGGACTTTCTCTTTCTCATAGGATATTTTGGCAGAATGCTATTTTAATGAAATAAGAAAAGTAGCAGTTTAAGTAGTTTTATTTTTACCTGTTTTATTGTCTTCAGGAAGAGAAGGTGATTCTTCTGCTTAACAGGTTTAGCAACTGATGTTAACTTAGGGTAAATTATTTACCCAAAGTGGACTAAGCTAACATCAAATACTTAGGAACTTAGTTGATTTAAAAAAGAACATATTCAGGCTGGGCAGTAGGCTGAGGCGGGAGAATCTCTTGAACCCAAGAGGTGGAGGTTGCAGTGAGCCAAAGGTGGCAGTGAGCTGAGATCGTGCCACTGCACTCCAGCCTGGGGCACAGAATGAGAGTTTGTCTCACACAAACAAACAAATAAACAAGAAACTCTTCTGAATGTGTCCTAACACAGAACATTGCAGTTTTTGGTCTTCTTTCTATATATAGCTTTATAAAATCTGCAATGGAATGTTTTTACCAGGCATAAAGTGCAGGGGAAAAAAAAGGGTGCGGTACTAAAAGGAGAATAACAGCCCAGCCAGTGGTGATTTGGGGGAAACGGGAAGTGGAAGTGATGTGTATGTGGTCATCTTTCCTGTTTCAGAACCACAGGAAAGGTATGTTCTACTCATTCCCACACCATTTCCCCCGTCACCCCTCCTCTTTACACTTAAGTAACATCTCCAGTGGACCAACCCTCTTTGCTCCATCCAACCCTCTTTGCCCCATCCAACCCTCTTTGCCTCATGCTCACTGTCTCTTGTTCCCTCCCTCCACAGCCACCTAAGAGTTGACCCCATTTAGAATGAAGCTATCAGTTAATTTGTGTTTAGATCATTTGAAAAGTTACCCTCACAAAGTCAAGTTTATACAGAGTGACATCCTATGTGATTATCGTTACAAAGGGTAGCAGCTTTTATGACCCACCTGCTGTCACCTCCAACTGCATCCACCTTGCTCAGCAACTGTCAGTGTGTACCAATCACTAGTGAGGTAGATTAAAAGTTATTTGTAAAGCCAGAAGACCTGAGGTTTGCACATTTTAAAAATAAAAATGGAGCGGAATCAAGTAAAATGTCCTTCAATGAGTGAATGGTTAAGCAAACACCGGTACATCCATATAATGGAACAGCACTCAACAATTTAAAAGGAATGAACTATTGATACGTGAACAACTTGAGTGGATCTCTGTTAAAAAAAAAAAAAAGTCAATCTCAAAAGATTACATAGTATATAATTATCAAAATGACAAAACTATAAATATAAGGAACAGATCAGTGGCTGCCAGGGATCAGGATTGGGATGGAAGGTGACTACATAAGAAGAGTGTGAGGAGTTTATGCTGATGGAACAGCTGTGTATCTTGATTGTGATGGTGGCTACATGAATCTGGATATGCCATCAAATTGCATTGAAGTGCACACACACACACACACACACACACACACACACACACACACACACAAATGACTGTGTGTGAAAACTAGATAAGGTCTGTGGTCTGATTAGCAATATTGTGCCAATGCCAGTTTCCTAGTTTTGATATTGTATTGCATTTCCATAAAATGTCACTATTACGAGGGGTTAGGCAAAGGGTACAGAGGACTCTATATACTATTTTTTGCAACTTTCTCTGAGTCTACGATTTTTTAAAACAAAAAATTTTAAAAATTATTTTGAAAGTAGCCAAGATTACTCCTCAAATAATGTTATCCTTACTTATTTGCAATTTAGTGGAGAGGTAAAGAAAGAGCCCCATTTTGTTCCAAGAACAATTTTCTCTAAGAAAGAGGGGTTATAAGACAGCCCACCAATTAGCTCTCAATAAAGCACTGAATCAGTCTCATTCTTGGTTATGCTCTGATCTCATTAGACTAGTTCCCTTTTAATTGGATTCCTACATGTACTGAATTTCCTGGTCTTGACCTCCATCTGTCAGTGTCTGGGTGCGTCTGAACTTTCCAGACGCTGACTTCTCTGCCTGGCTCTCAGGTGACTATTCATTATTGTTCTGTCTCTGATAGGTTAGACAATGGGCCTTGGACACGGCCTCTACTTTCCTATTATGTTATTTTCATACCACCCTCACCTTCATGACGCTTCCTTGTGAGGCCCTTCCTTCGTCCACTGTTCAGAATTCAGTACTTCCATCCTATTGTTTTCCCTGAGAGTACAGACGTTTTATGTCACAGTACTCATCACGATTTACAATCATATCACTCGTTTGTCTATGCATTTCATGCCCACATCCTCTCTACACTATCAGCTCAATGAGAGCAAAGACTGTGTCTGTTTCCTTCCCTGAATGGGGGGTAGCCAGGTACATGCATGAGCCTAGAGTCTTTTTGGCAGTGGGAAAAGCAAGGGCATTAAAAAATCTGGAGACAACAGATGCTGGAGAGGATGTAGAGAAATAGGAACACTTTTACACTGTGGGTGGGAGCGTAAATTAGTTCAACCATTGTGGAAGGCAGTGTGGCGATTCCTCAAGGACCTAGAAATAGAAATTCCGTTTGACCCAGCAGTCTCATTACTGGGTATAGACCCAAAGGATTAGAAATTGTTCTATTATAAAGACACATGCACACATATGTTCATAGCAGCACTCTACCATAGCAAAGACCTGGAACCAACCCAAATGCCCATAGATAATAGACTGGACAAGGAATATGTGGCACATATACACCATGGAATACTATGCAGCCATAAAAAACGATGAGTTCGTGTCCTTTGTAGGGCCATGGATGAATCTGGAAACCATCATTCTCAGCAAACTGACACAAGAACAGAAAATCAAACACTGCATCTTCTCACTCATAGGCGGGTGTTGAACAATGAGAACACATGGACACAGGGAGGGGAGCATCACACACTGGGGTCTGTTGTGGGGGGGCCAAGGGAGGG
>NW_016107348.1:7316659-7375780 GCF_001604975.1 Cebus imitator
GATGGGGGATGGAGGCAGCAAACCACATTGCCATGTGTGTACCTATGCAACAATCCTGCATGATCTGCACATGTACCCCAGAACCTAAGGCACAATAAAAAAAAATTAAAAAACCAAAAAAAAAGCAAGGGCAGGGTACCTGAGGTGAGAGTGTTTCTAAATGTTTGAGGTGAGGTGATGAGGCCAGCGCGGCTGTGTGATGTGGTGAAGGAGGACACTATAGGATATGAGGAGAAAAGGTAACTGAGATTTGGAGGGTGGCCAAGACGATTTCAGGGCCCTGTGCGCCTATAACGATTTTGGCTTTTTCTCTGTGTGAGATGGGAAACGTCTGCACAGTTTTGAGCAGAAACACATGACCTGACAGGTTTTCAAGGTATTTTCATTCTCCTGATTGCTGGGTGTATCTCTAAATTAAACAAGCATGAGAAGGGGAAAAAGGGGTGCTGTTTATAAACTTCCTAAAATCTCACACTTGCCACCCTATGCCACATGTTTTACTTGTATCATCTCCTTTGATTCTATTATTTATTATATTTAAAAAATTAAGAAGCAAAGACTAAAAAAACAATTAAGGTCATGTAATGAGTAAATTGTAAATTTCTAATCAAACCTAGATGTGCTAACTTCAGAGTTCATGTTCTGAACTACTCTGGTCATTTCTGGAGCACAAAGTCCAAATTCATGAGTGGAACAACATAAGGGCCAGAGGAGCAGGTGGTCACCAGATTGTCAAAGGTTTTGTATGTCATGTATATTAGATGCTAGTGCATTTTGTATGCCTTGTCTCTCTTCCTCTTCCTGCCAGGCTATCCCTCCTAGCACCTTCTCCCCAGGGCTGGGATGGGCACCTGAGCTGGACCTGGCCTGTCAGAGTGACTCATTCATTCCTCTATCCACAGTAATTAAGCCAAAGATGAACATGTGATCCCAGCTAGGCCAACCAGAAGCTTTCCTTTTGGAGTTTTATTGAAACTAGAGAAGAGGATTTCTCTTTTGCGTCTTGGAGATGGAAGTATATTATGAGGAAATTCCATCAATCATCTTTCTTTCCACATGGGGAAGCCAGTCCACAATCATAAAAAAATAATAATAATAATTGGAGCATAGCACTCTGCACTGTCAGTCAACTCAGGAAAGCTTTGCAATAAAACTCAGGGAAGGGGTGGAAAGAGCGAATGCAGGTACTTTTGTTTATAATTATATCAGGCATATTAATATTAGCTCTCTCAAAATAAAACTAAAGATATATAAATGGGTAGAATCACTCCCTCAGCAGTAAGTGAAGTTTCCTAAAGAAAATCAGTCTTCTTCTATGTTGGGCATGTTTGTGCATTAGGAAAGGATGGACCACAACCTGGACTGAAGACTTGTTTTTCTTTACTCTCAAACATATGCCATAAAATCAACAAACATTAAGATCCTTCTCTTTACAAAGGCAGCAGAAACAAGACAGGAGAGATACCAGAAGCAATAATTTGTAAGCATCTAAAACGCAGTCAGTTTCTCAATACGTAGTCAATTCTTGTCACACCTCTGTTCAAAACTTCCAGAGAATCTCCATCCTTTTTAGGATAAATCCAAAATCATCACCATGGCCTATGAAGTTTTAGGTGATTCAGCATATGGTTTTGTCTCTGACCTCATCTTCTGCTAGTTTCCATCTTGCTCATACCAGTGCAACCAACTGGGCTCCTTGCTGTTCCTCAAATATTCCAAGCACTTCTACTTCAGGAGGTTTGCAAGTTCTGTTTCTTCTTTCTTGTATACCTTTCTCTCAGTTACCATCTGTATTAGTCCATTCCTCCACAGCTGTAAACAAATTCCTGAGACTGAGTAATTTATAAAAAAAAAAAAAGAGGTTTAACTGGCCCACAGTTCTGCAGGCAATACAGGATGCATAGTGGCTTCTGCTTCTGGAGATACATCCAGAAACTTACAATCATGGTGAAAGGCAAAGCGGAAGCAGGACTGTCTTACATGGTGGGAGCAGGAGGAATTGAGAGGGAGGTATGGCAGGTGCCACACACTTTTCAACAAGATCTCGTGAGAACTTTATCATGAGAACAACACTAGGGGGGTGTTGCTAAATGACTCATGAGAGACTGACCCCAGGGTCCAGCCACCTCCCACCAGGACCCATCTCCAGCATTACGGATTACAATTTGACATGCGATTTGGCCAAAGACACAGACCCAAACCATATTACCCTCATGGCTTTCTCACTTGTTTCAAGTCTCTGCTCAAATGTCACCTAATCATTGAGGCCACCACTGGCCTTTCCAAATAAAATAATCTACCCCAATTCATATGCTATTTTCTTTATAGTATTTATCACTGCTTCATTGTGTCTGGAGAATTTCTCTCTGGTGCAGTCTATTGTCTTGAGGAAAGAAGGTTCCAATCTCTTGTTTAGAGGGCATATATTTGTTCTGAACAAGGGGATCAGCTGGGATCTTACTATTTAGTATGCAGACATTCACTTATTCCTTCTATTTTGACAAATAGTTTTACCTCTTACCCCTGTTTTTTTTTTTTTAGACAGAGTTTCGCTCTTGTTGCCCAGGTTGGAGTGCAATGGTACGATTTCGGCTCACCACAACCTCTGCCTCCCGGGTTCAAGCGATTCGCTTCCTTAGCCTCCCGAGTAGCTGGGATTACAGGCATGCACCACCACACCTGGCTAACTTTGTATTTTTAGTAGAGATAGGGTTTCTCCATGTTGGTCAGGCTGGTCTTGAACTCCTGACCTCAGGTGATCCTCCCGCCTCAGCCTCTCAAAGCACTGGGATTACAGGTGTGAGCCACAGTGCCCGGCTCCTGCTGCTCTTTACCCCTTTCCTCTGGTGTCCAAAATCCATCTAGTGTAACTTCTCCTGAGAGTAGGCCAATAGTTTCCTGCCTGGGGAGTGAGGGCTGGGTGGGCAGTGCCTGGCTGCAGACAGTAGGGAAGCCTCATGTCCTTAGCTCACCTGCCTAATCCACGCCAACAGTGCTCCCTGATGCTTCTCAGATCTGAGCTCCACAAATTTTCACTTCTAGTCTACTTTTGTGAAGGTGAACTCTTGATGCATTAAAGCCTAATTGTGAAACACAAAACTGTAAAATTAGTAGAATACAATATAGACCGTAAAGTGAGCAATATTTTAACAAGTTTTTAAAATTGCAAAAAATAAAAGTTTCAGTTAGGATGAATGAATTCTGTAAGTCTGTTGTGCAGAATGGTGACTATAGCTAATGATAAAGTACTGTACACTTGAACATTGCTAAGAGAGTAGATTTTAAATGTTCTCACTACACACACACACACAAAACTATGTGAGATGGTAGACATGTTAACAAGTTTGATTGTGGCAAGCATTTCACAATGTACATATACATCAAAACATTGCACACCATAATATATATGTAATTTTTGTCAATTATATCTCAATAAAGCTAGAAAAAAGTTTATATACATAAATATATACAGTAGTTTTTATATATAGTTATGACTATATAAGAGGTAAGATTTCTATTCAAGTTAGAACATTTTAATATTCTTATTTTTCAAAATATTAGGAACAGTTATCACTAGACAATGAGAACATATGATGGAGGCGGCCACACCAGTCTGGCCAACATAGTGCAACCCCATCTCTAAAATAAATAAATAAATAAATAAATAATTTATAAAAAGAGAATATATGATGTAGAAGAAAGAAAACTCAAAAGTGGACTGGTTGAGTAAAATAAAATAGAGGAATATGGGATAGGCCTACATGAAGTGTGAGTGTAATGTGGCATAAGCTAAGATAGGAGAGAACTGTTGGTCCAAGATTCAGGTGAAAGGCTGTGGGTTAAACTTTATGAGATGGGATGGTGCCGAATGATGATAAAGGTGGACTTGGAAAGCTGTGGACAGTGGCTGAATGGAGTAGAACTGAAAATCACAGACCATTGAATGGGGTATCTACACAGCCTCTGAAATCTTCCAAAAGGTGGGCGAGAGTTGTGGAGAGGTGCGAAACTGAGCCATGTGTCAAAACCCCCAATGTCTAATTACAGGTTGTTCAAGGAAAGTATGGACTAGGGAGTCTATAGACCACACCTCTAAGAGTTGCTACTTTATTCTCAGACATACACAATGAGATTCTCCTGTAACGAAAACTTTCTTTTCATAAATAATAGATCTTAGGATCGATCTAGGAGGAATCATATTTTTAACAAAGGATCATTTGTTGTATTGAATGTAACTGTATTTCTCCTCTGTTTAGCTTTATCTATGTTGTAGACGTGTTCTGTAGCATTAAAAGTCTCTAGTTTTTTATTAAACTGATTTTCCTGCATATTGCCACCTCTTAATTTGTGTGCATACCTAAGTATATCAGTGAATTCAGGGTGAAGGAAGATGAAAAGGTGGGGAGAGCCTCTGAGATATGACAAATGACATTTTAAGTCTAGAGATTTTATAAATCCCCTACTGATTTACAGGAGAAACCTTTCAGCTATTTATATAACAACCAATTGTCTTGTCTTGCCTAGGTCTGGCTGACCCACTTCCTTGTTTGATAAAAATTTCTTGGAAGCCAAGAAAACACTGGCAAGATTAGTCAGATTCGTTCAGAGGAAGTTACTTAAGAACAAAATTTATTTATGTTTTCTAATAAACTTTCCCACTCCCACTCTTTACCTAAACCATTCGTACTCCTTCCTCCTCCCCCAACACACAGAAGAACTATTATACTAAAAACAAACATATTCTGGCTCTTCCTGGGTGGTCCTATGTTTGTGATCAGTGCCAGTGATTAGTGCGGATTCTAGGACTACATTTTTCCTTTCATAACATGTAGTGAAAATAATAAAAATAATCCTGATAATATACAGCTCCCTTGATCCCAAAATCTATTTCTTCTTCTGACTCCATAATCTTACAATATTTTGTAAATATTGGATTCTCCCTCCTAGAATCCAGGAAGCCATATGGTTTGAGAGAGTTGAATTAACTACTTGAAGCTAAGAAAACATCCAGGGGAGACCTTTTGCTACCAGAACTCTTTCAGTTCTGCTGAATCTATTCCCGTAAATGAATGAAGATTCAGACTGACTTTCATATGTAACACACATTCATGCACATACACCAGGTACTTTTTTTAAGGGTAATTTTTAGTGTCTGCAAATTAGACTTAATATTGTAACTTCATTTTTCTCCTTGATAACATACAGATTTGAGTTTCTTAATAGATTCGCAAATTCAGGAGAATTTACTTACATTAACCTGTTGCTCTGGGACTATAATCCTCCAGTGGATCAGAATTCTATTTTATTCTAAAACTGTGCCAACAATATTGCAGATGCATGGACTCAATTTTGTTGAGTTGCCTCTTTCGGGATGACAGAACATGTTTCTTCAGTTAATATGGTCTCTTCAGTAATTTAGAACCATCAATTAGGCCGTAGGTTTCTTTTACATTTAGTCATATTTTGTTCTTTTTTTTTTGGTTCAACTTTTATTTTAAGTGCTGGGGTACCTGTGCAGGATGCGCAGGTTTGTTGCATAGGCAAATGTGTGCCATGGTGGTTTGCTGTACAATCAGCCCATCACCTAGGTATTAAACCAGCATCAGTTAGCTATTCTTCCTGATGTTCTCCTTTCCCTGCCCCTCCCAATGTGTGTTGGGAGGTCCCAGTGTGTGTTGTTTTCCCCGACGTGTACGTGTGTTCTCATCATTCAGCTCACACTTAGAAGTGAGAACATGCAGTGTTTGTTTTTCTGTTCTTGTGTTAGTTTGTGAGGATAATGGCTTCCAGCTTCATCCATGTACCCGCAAAAAACATGATCTTGTTTCTTTTTATGGCTGCATAGTATTCCATGGTGTATGTATGCCACATTTTCTTTATCCAGTCTATCATTGATGGGCATTTGGGTTGATTCCATGTCATTGCTATTGTGAATAGTGCTGTAATAAACGTAAGCATGGATATATCTTTATAATTGAATGGTTTATATTCTTTTAGATATATACCCAGTAATGGGACTGCTGGTTCAAATATTTCTGCTTCTGTATCTTTGAGGAATTGCCACACAGTCTTCTACCGTGGCTGAACTAATTTACGTTCCTACTAACAATGTGAAAGCATTCCTTTTTCTCTGCAACATTGCCAGCATTTGTTGTTTCCTGACATTTTAGTAATAATCATTCTGACTGGCATGAGATGGTATCTCACTGTGATTTTGATTTGCATTTCTCTCTCTTTTTTTTTTTTTTTTTTTTAAGACGGAGTCTCACTCTGTCACACAGTCTGGATTGCAGTGGGGCAATCTCAGCACACTGCAACCTCTGCTTCCCAGGTTCAAGTGTGTCTCCTGCCTCAGCCTCATGAGTAGCTGGGATTACAGGCATGTGCCACCATGCCCAGATAATTTTTTGTATTTTTGGTAGAGATGGCGTTTCACTATGTTGGCCAGGCTGCTGCGTTTCTCTAATGATCAGTGATGTTGAGCTTTTTTTCATATGTTTGTTGGCTTCAAGTATGTCTTCTTTGGAGAAATGTCTGTTCATGTCCTTTGCCCACTTTTTAATGGGGTTGTTTGTTTTTTTCTTGTAAATTTGTTTAAGATCCTTGTAGACTCTGGATATTAGACCTTTGTCAGATGAATAGATTGAAAACATTTTATCCCATTCTGTAGATTGTCTGTTCACTCTGATGACAGTTTCTTTTGCTGTGCAAAAACTTGTTAGTTTAATTGATCCCATTTGTCAATTTTTGCTTTTGTTGCAATTGCTTTTGGTGTTTTTGTCATGAAATCTTTGTCTGTGCCTATGTCCTGAATGGTATTGCCTAGATTTTCTTGTAAGGTTTTTGTGGTTTTGGGTTTTACATTTAATCTTTAATCTATCTTGAGTTAATTTTTGTATTAGGTGTAAGAAAGGGGTCCAGTTTCAATTTTCTGCATACGGCTAGTCAGTTCTCCCAGCACCATTTATTAAATAGGAAATCTTTTTGCCATTGCTTGTTTTTATCAGGTTTGTCAAAGATCAGATGGTTGTAGGTGTGCAGTCTTATTTCTGAGTTCTCTATTCTGTTCCATTGGTCGGTGTGTCTGTTCTTGTACCAATACAATGTTGTTTTGGTTACTGTAGCCTGAACATACTCTTATAGAGCTCAGTAATTGTATTCCTTGTGAAAGCATTCCTATAAACTTTATAAAATTAATCAAGGAAGGGGGGAAACAAAAATAAAACAAGCTTGCAGCACACTCAGCAGTAATCATTAGGTCAGCTTGCTCTCTGACCTGCTTCCTAATAGTTTTTTGTCTCTTGCCCTCAAATCACATAAGCCCTGCCACAAGAGTGTATCTCCCTTAACTGCTTTATAGATAGCAATTTAAATATTATGGCATTAAGTTTTCCATTTGAGATATTCTTTCAGGTCCTGCATGCTGGTAAAACTGCTGATACCAGCTGGTTTGAAGAAACCTACCGGCATCAGCTGGTCTAAAAGACCCCATGAGAAGCTTGCAAAAGAATGCATTTTCTGTATCCTGATTAATTCATCCCCCATGCTCTGATCAAAAAACAACCCTAATTTTCCAGTGCTTTGCTCTCCATGATCTCCTTAAAAATCTCAGTCTAGAATGTCTCAGGGAGACATATTTGAGGGTTTCTCCCATATCCTCACTCAGCTACCCTGTGATAAACTCTCTGCTGCAAACCCTGCTATCTCGGTGTATTGGTATATTACCACACATCATGCATACAAAAATGGTGATCCTGATCACATGTATTTTTCCAAAGGAGTTGTAAAGTTAGTTCATACAAAAACCTGCACACAGATGTTTATAACACGTTTATTAATAATTGCCAAAACTTGAAGACAGCCAAGATGTCCTGGAGTAGGTGAATGGATAATAAATTGTGATATATCTAGGCAATGAAATACCAGTCAGTACTAAAAGAAATAAGTTATCAATTCATGGAAGGACAAGGAGAAACTATAAATGCATATTACTAAGTGAAAGAAGCCAATCTGAAGAGGCTACATTCTCTGGAATTTTGGCTATCATTCAAAAAGGCAAAACTGTGGATATAGTATTAATAAAAACATCACTGGTTGCCAGGAGTTGGTGGGTGGTGCTGGGAGGGTTGGAGAGGTAAAGAGGATTTTTAGGACACTGAAATTACTTTGTACACTGTTATAATGATGCATACATGTCATTATACATTTGTACAAACCTATAGAATGTACAACTCCAACAGTGAACTCTAATGTAAACAATGGCTTTTGGATAATTATGCTGTATCAGTGTATATTTGTCAGTTGTAATCAATGCACCACCCTGTTGCAGGATTTTGACAATGGGATGTGTGTGTGTATGTGTGTGTGTGTGTGTGTGTGTGTGTGTGTGTGTCTGTGTATGAAGAAAAAGAGAGAAAGAGAGTGACTTGAAGGAATTGGTTTATGGGATTGTGGGGGGCTGGATTGTCTGAAATCTGTAAGGCAGGCCAGGAGGCTGACAATTCAAGTAGGAGTTAATGTAGTTTTGAGTCAGAACTCTGTAGGGCAGCAGGCTGGAAACTCAGGCAGGATTTTGTTTTGTTTTGTTTTTGTTTTTTTGAGACAGAGTCTTGCTGTGTCACCCAGGCTGGAGTGCAGTGAAATGATCTCAGCTCACTGAAAACTCTGCCTCCTGGATTCAAGCAGTTCTCCTGCCTCAGCCTCCTGAGTAGCAGGGATTACAGGCACTCACCACCACACCTGGCTAATTTTTGTATTTTTAGTAGAGATATGTTTTCACTATGTTGGTCAGGCTGGTCTCAAACTCCTGACCTCGCGATCCACCCAACTCAGCCTCCTAAAGTGCTAGGATTACAGGTGTGCACCATCGTGCCTCTCCCTCAGGCAGGGTTTTTATGTTCCAGTCAGTCTTAGTCCAAATGAGCTGCTATAACAAAATACCACAGCCTGGGTGATTTATAAACATCAGAAATTTATTTCTCACAGTTCTAGAGGCTGAGAATTCTAAAATCAAGTTACTGGCAGTTGATGTGTCTTATGAGGGTCTTCTTGCTGTTTCCTAACATGGCAGAAGAGCAGAAGAAGGGAACACACTCCCATAATCCCCTTTATAAGAGTACTAATCCTGTTTGTGAGCATAGAGCCCTCATGACTTAATCATCTCCCAAAGAACACACCTCTTAATACTGTTTGTTGCATTGGGGATTAAGTTCAACATGAATTTTGGATAGGACACCATCATTTAAACCAGAGCACAATCTTAAGGAGAATTTCTTCTTTGAGGAACCTTACTCTTTGCTCTTAAGGGCTTCAACTGATTCCTTTTGCTGTGTAGTATTTAATTGTGTGGATATACCACAGCTTGCTACAGTTAGTTTAATCATTCACCTATTGATGGACTTTGGGTTGTTTCCAGTTTTTGGCTATCATGAATAAATCAGCTACAACATTCATTTATAGGTTTTTGCATGAACATAGGTTTTTATTTTTGTGGGATAAATGCCCAGGAGTACAATTCTTGGATAGTTTGTCAAGAGTACATATACAATTGGATTGTGTGGTATGGTAAAAAAAATAATGACTCTCCCAAAATGTCCATTGAATATTAGCTTACATGGCAGAAGGGACTTTGTAAATGTGAGGAAATTAAGGATCTTGAGCAGGAGAGAATTTCCTAGATTATCTGCATGGGACCCAGGATAATCAGAAGGGTCCTTATGAGAGGGGAAGGTAAGAAAATCAGAGTCAGAGACTTTGGGAGATGCTATCCTGTTGGCTTTGAAGATGGAGAAAGGAACTATGAGCCAAGGCAGTCTTTAGAAGGTGGAAAAGACAAGGAATAAATTCCCCTAGAACTTTTGGAAAAAACACAGCCCTGCTGACACCTTGATTTTAGTTCATAAGACCTATTTCTAACTTCTAACCTCCAGAATTTTAGACAATGAATTTGTGCTCTTTTAGCTCATAATTTTGCAGTATTTTGTTAGTAGCATAAGCAGAAAGGCATTACATATAAGTAAGTGAATTTTTAGTTCAAGAAGAAACTACCAAACTTTTTCATTGTTGATGTCTCTGCTCTCTAAGATCTCACTCTTTCTTCAGGAATCACCACATACAGTATTCTACTTCTTTCATGAAGCCTGTTCTTATTTATTAATCACATATTTTTGATTGCCTTTTAAATGTCAGGCACTGTTCTGGAACCAGTGAAGAATACAGGCAAGGTCCTTGCTTTCACAGACATAAAATTCCAGAAAGGGGATTGAGATAAAAATAAGATAACAAATAAGATAACATCAGATAGAAATATAACATCAAATAAGATAACATCAGATAGAAATAAATGGTATAAAGAAGAAAAATGAAACAGCCTTAGTAGTTGCTTTAGTTTGATGGTTGGAGAAGCCCTTTCTAAAGAGAGGAAATTTGAGCTGAGATCTGAATGCTGAGAAGGATATGAACATCTGCATAAGAAATATTCACAATAGGGGCAACATCTGAGAACCACTGCCACTGAGGAAATCACAAGAAAGCCACTGTGTCTGGAGCATAATGAATAAGTGTGGAATTTTAGTAGATAAGCTCAGATAAATGGGCAAGGAATAGACCACTGAGATCCTCATAGGGTAGGACAAGAAACTTATATTTATCTGTTGTATAGTAGGAAGCCACTGGAAGATTTTAAACATGGGAGAAGCATGATCTAATTTATGTTTTAAAATAATTACTGCCTATATAAGGAGGTGTAAGGAAGGGTTCAGTTTCGGTTTTCTGCATGTGGCTAGCCAGTTTTCCCAACACCATTTATTAAATAGGGAATATTTCCCCCATTGCTTGTTTTTGTCAGATTTGTCAAAGATCCAATGATGGTAGATCTGTGGCATTCTTTCTGAAGCTTCTGTTCTGTTCGATTGGTCTATATATCTGTTTTGCTACCAGTACCATACTGTTTTGGTTACTGTAGCCTTGTGGTATAGTTTGAAGTCAGGTAGCATGATGCCTCCAGCTTTGTTCTTTTTGCTTAGTATTGTCTTGGCTATACAGGGTCTTTTTTGGTTCCATATGAAATTTAAAGTAGTTTTTTCTAATTCTGTGAAGAAAGTCAATGGTAGCTTAATGGTGATAGCATTGAATCTGTAAATTACTTTGGATAGTATGGCCATTTTCACAATATTGATTCTTCCTATCTATGAGCATGGAATGTTTTTCCATTTGTTTGTGTCCTCTCTTATTTCCTTGAACAGTAGTTTGTAGTTCTCCTTGAAGAGGTCCTTCAAATGCATTTTAAGTTGTATTCCTAGTTATTTGATTCTCTTTGTAGCAATTGTGAATGGGAGTTCACTCATGATTTGGCTCTCTGTCTATTATTGGTGTATAGGAATTCTTGTGATTTTCGCACATTTATTTTGTATACTGAGACTTTGCTGATGTTGTTTATCAGCTTAAGGAGTTTTTGGGCTGACATGATGGGGTTTTCTAAATATACAATCATGTCATCTGCAAACAGAGACAATTTGACTTCCTCTCTTTCTGTTTGAATACCCTTTGTTCCTTTCTCTTGCCTGATTGCCCTGTCCAGAGCTTCTAATACTATGCTGAATAAGAATGGTGGGAGAGGGAACCTTATTTTATGCCAGGTTTCAAAGGAAATGCTTCCAGCTTTTGCCCGTTCAGTATGTTACTGGGTATGGGTTTGTCATAAATAGCTTTTATTATTTTGAGGTACGTTCCATCAATATCTAGTTTATTGAGAGTTATTTTGAGATACGTTCCATCAATATCTAGTTTATTGAGAGTTTTTAGCAAGAAGGGGTATTGAATTTTATTGATGGCCTTTTTTGCATTAAAGGATTAAACACGGAAACATAAGATCTAAAACCATAAAAACCCTAGAAGAAAACCTAGGCAATACCATTCAGGACATAGGCATGGGCAAAAACTTCATGACTAAAACACCAAAAGCAATGGCAAGAAAGGCCAAAATTGACAAATGGGAACTAATTAAACTAAAGAGCTTCTGCACAGCAAAAGAAACTATCATTAGAGTGAAGAGGCAACCTACAGAATGAGAGAAAACTTTTGTAATCTGTCCATCTGACAAATAATTAATATCCAGAATCTACAAATAACTGAAACAAATTTACTAGAAAAAAAAAGAACTATCAAAAACCGGGCAAAGGATATAAACAGACACTTCTCAAAAGAAGACATTTATGTGGCCAAAAAACATACAAAAATAAGCTCATCATCACTGGTCATTAGAGAAATGCAAATCAAAACTGCAATGAGATACCATCTCATGCCACTTAGAACAGTGATCATTAAAAAGTCAGGAAACAACAGATGCTGGAGAGGATGTGAAGAAATAGAAACACTTTTACACTATTGGTGGGAGTGTGAATTAGTTCAACCATTGTAGAAGACAATGTGGCCATTCCTTAAGGATATAGGACCAGAAATATCATTTGACCCAGCAATCCCATTACTGGCTATATACCCAAAGGATCATACATCATTCTATTATAAAGACACATGCAAACATATGTTTAAAGCAGTACTGTTCACAATAGCAAAGACCTGGAACCAACCCAAATGCCTATCAATGATAGACCGGATAAAGAAAATGCAGCACGTATACACCATGGAATACTATGCAGCCATGAAAAAGGGTGAGTTGATGTTTCTTTGCAGGAACATGGATGAAGCTGGAAACCATAATTCTCAGCAAACTAACACAGAAACAGAAAACCAAAACACTCATGTTTTCACTCATAAGTGGGAGTTGAACAAGGAGAACACATGGACACGGGGATGGGGAACCTCACACAGTGGGGTCTATCAGGTGTTGGAGGTAGGGTAGGTATAGCATTAGGAGAAATATCTAATATAGATGACAGGTTGATGGGTGCAGCAAATCACCATGGCACATGTATACCTATGTAATAAACTTGCACATTCTGCACATGTATCCCAGAACTTAAAGTATATTAAAAAATAATTACTGGCACTGCCATAAGGAGAATGGTTTGGACTGAGGGAAGAATAGATAAGTGAACACCAATTAAGAGACTGTTACACTACTAGGTTGGTAGTAGTGAAGTTGGAACAAAGTTGAAAGATTTAGGATTTATTTGTGGGTTGTAGTCGATAGGATTGCTGTTGGATTGGCTATGGAAGTGAAGGAAAGAGTTTTTCTTCCTTAAATCCTAGGGGATGGTGGTATCTTTAACTTTGGATAATTATTATTTGGGATATTGGTGCTGGGAGGGAAGAATATAAAATAAGCAATTAAATTGATGACTTTTAGTGAAGAGGTTGTCAATTGACAATTAGACGTTGGTCCCGGAGCCATAAATTTGGGAGTGCTTATTATGTCAAATAATGAGCTTGAATGTCATTAATCTGGAGGAATGCAGACAGAGAATAGATCAACAGTCTTCAACTTATAGATACAATGGGAGAAAAAGAGCTTAAAAAGAGGGAGAGAGAAGACTGAGTAGTAGCACTGTGAGAAACGTAGAGAAAATGATTGCTGACTACTTAGGTATTGTTTGGAGAGTATCAAACCATGAAGCCAAGGTGGGTTGGGGGGGTGCTTTCAATAAAGAGACTATGGCTATTTGTGTTGAATACTACTGAGAAGCCAGATACAAAAGATTAGGAGAATGGCTGGATTTCATCAAGTTGCACCAATTCAGCACAATAGAGGGAGAGCAGACAGAGCGTAAGGGAGTGATTAAAATGATGGACGATAGAATCTGAGCTAGGTGCCTATGGAAGCAAATGGAAAGATAAAAGAGGTGATAAATAGTGAAGTGATGAGGTTGGTAGATCAGTAGGTTCAGTGAAACTGAGAGTTAGATGTTAGAGTGTAAGCACTAGAATAGGTGAGCTGAAAGATGCTTGGAATCAAGATTTTGGAAGTGGTACTGTAATTAATGATAATGATATCAAGATATGTATAATTTGGGGAAATACGGTGGAAGAAGGCATCACTGGAAGGGAGAGTGCCAAAGAGGAGAGGCCAGGGAGGATGCTAAATATGTAGTCCATGTAAATATTGAAATTACCAAGGTGTCAAGGATAGAGGTGCGACAAAAGCGTATGAGATTTTGTATCAATGATTTGTCTAACTTTATATCATTTCCTCCTCTTTGAATGTCTTTATTTTGTGCCACCTTCATAATATTTGTCTTATTCTTAGTCTTATTGTGTATCTTTTTCTTCTTCTAGACTAGGCAATGAAAATAAGCTTGTTTGCCATCTTCTATAAAGATACACAAAGTAGACATTTTCCAATACAATGTCACAGTGAGTAAGAGATTATAATGAGATTTAAATAGTGACTCTAGGAAGCCTCTACGTAACTGAGGGCAAAGCCATTTCATGAAGGGCTAGCCCTATTTTTGAATAGGTGGGAGGACACAGGATAATGGTTTACTTTAAGAATAATGATTCAGAGAAATCATATGCCATATAACAAAGATACATAGAAATAATCAAATTTTATTTTCAGAAAAGATTTGTCAATTTTTAAATAGTACAAAAATAAACAGACATTTGTTTCCAGACTTATCTTTTACATAAGTTAAATACACATTTGTCTAAGGCACTGAAACATTCACATATACAACCCAAATTCCCAGGTTCTGTCAGCAGATCAATGTTAATAACAAATCAAGTTAAAAAAAAAATCAGTGAACAGTGTTTTATAAAGCATATTGACTATTTCTTTCTTAACCTTAAACCTTCTAAACATAAAATCGTAAAGAAGATTCTCCTGAGTTATTTCTCTTTAATGCTATTTATTTCATTTTCTCCCTCTTCATAAAAGACACATTTTTTTAGTTATTTATATAAGTACTAATATTATCTGTAATCAGTGTTTGATTTAAAAATATTAAAACCCACAGTGCTTTACACAGAATATTTTCTCAATAAGCTGTGGCTGAACAAATTAATGAAGCATCCACAGGTCCCTCAAAAAGTTTTAACAGGTCAGTCTTACGGCACATTCAGGCTAATGAGACAATATTCTTTGTGGGCTAGCACATAGGTCAATCCTAAGAACAAACATTCAATCTTAAATATCTCAATATACCAATCAGATTTCTAAAAATTTATTCACAAATATTAACACAATCATTTATTTTGATTGTTTACATAATAATCCAGAGGTAACTCCAAAGAGACATATTGATTGTGACACAATGAAAAAAAATCAATGATTGTAGGCTTAAACACAGTTTATAACAATAGTGTCCTAATAAAACATAAATAATAATCTTCAATAAATTAAGTAATATACAGTACCATTAAATGTCAGCGACAATGAGATGTGGAAAAGAAGTATTATCATCATTATTATTACTGCTGACAACTAATTAGATGTTGTTTGGTTTTGTTTTTAAATAAGAAAGGGCATTAATTAAAATAGGAAGGTAACTTTCTTCCAGTCACAACCCCCCTACAGTTCTTTCTGAGGCACTACCCTCTTTACAGGCATATTGGTTACAGATAGCTAAAATTAGCTGTAACTAAAATCCTCTGCTTTTCACTTGAAACAAGTGTATACTATTTTTAAAAGGGCCCTTTTTCTTCTCTCTTAATCTTCTTAAGAGGAGCTAAATAGCAGTCCTGAGCTGAGGTTTTCCTGAAAACTTGCAAAAGTTCAGGTAAGAAAATATAGACAGAGTCCACAGAAAGCGAACTCTGATCTTAAACCAGTAAAACAAAATAGGAGAAATAAAGTGATCAGAAGACACCTTCTCTTAGCGAAACGGCTAAAAGAAGAAAAGAAAAGGAGCAGCATGCAGGTAGCCAGGCTTGATTCCAATGCACCTACTGAACTGGCTTATCAAGACTGAGACAAAATTAACATGTGAAATGAATTTAAGCATTTTGAAGAGGTATTGTATGAGGCAGCTGCTGCCTTTTGCAGTGTGATATGGACTGCTAAATTATACCGTGCAACAGAAAAATCTGAGAAAACATATCGTTATCCAAACACAGCTTGGTACTTCATTAACCTCACAGCAAAATCTGAGTACCAGGCCTGCAGTGCACAAGGATAAAAAAAAGTTTCCTTTTTAAAAATTTAAACCTAAATTTGAACTATAATTTGGTTTTCTTCTTTGTTATTGCTTATTTTAAAGGTAGGCTCTTGCTGCTATAGATTTTACATGTTACCAGTCGTATAAACAAGTTCTGGAATCTCTCAACAAATATTCTTATTTTAAGAGAAGACGGCAGTGGTTCCACCACCTTGACACATTTGGCATTTTGATTAAAAGGAAGTTGTAACCAGTCACACTAAAAAGATTTACACTCTTGGTAGAAAAGGAACAGCACTTATACAATGTTTTAACAAATAATTGTAGTATAATTTCCACTGATTTTACAGATTTAAATCCAAGGCAGCTTCTTTTTGGTACATGTTATAAGTTTGAAACTTTAAGAAACAAAACAAGCTTTTAGAAGTGATTCTACCCTATGAATTTAGAAATTTCAAATTATTGTTTCATTGCTGCTTTAAAAAAGTAGACATGAAATTACTGGTACTGTCTAATTTAAATATTCCTTTAGTAATGCACTGGTACCTGTTTTTGTTAGTTTGATGACAGATAAATGTCCAAAAGTACTTTAAAATTTCAAACATTAGTTGCTTCTAATGCATCATGGAAGATACACTGGAAACACTGACAGTGTAAAAACTCGCAGCATTTTGCCATCTTGTAACAGCATTTCAGTATTCAAACATCTTGGCTTTTGTTCTTATAAGTTGAAATTCAAGTAAAAAGACGTCAAAACTCATTTCCCTCTGGTTTACAAAAGAGAATAAACGCTGTTTTCCAAACTTAACAACAACAACAACAAAATCTTTAGAGTAGTGACATAAAAGTCTTCACAAGTATGACTCCTTTCTCCGCAACAGGAGTACTGACTTCTGTTACAGAAGATGTTAAGTTACATGAGGAGTTTAATATAAATATTATTAAATAATTAAATTAATAGACATGGTTCATATAAATAAATAAATATGATCATTAGACTTCTACAGTTCAGTCGAACGTTCTTTTAGTAGTACTGTTGGATTGATATCATCTAGTCTGGAGCGGGAAGAACTTGCATTAATGGTGACTGTTTTGATCAGCTCTGGATCTGGAACACTGAATGAAGTAAAGGGACAGCCTTTCACGTTATTGCAGATGAGAGACTGAATTGAGGCAGTGTTGATGATTTTGAAACCCACTTCTCCACCAAAAGTGCTTGGCTTCCAGTAGGCGGGAGAACATATGACATTACCCATAAGTCCTTTCAAGGAGAATGGTGCTCCAACTTCTACCATAGTCTCACCAAAGATGGCATCTGGACGAGGCTTTTCTACCAGAAGGGCAGGATACAGCTCCATAGCATCGATGTCACCATAGAGTGCTTTCAACTCTGCAGCCATTTCCTTCTCTCCTGTGAAGGTGATGAAGACAGAGATAGAACCAATGTCAAACTTCACAAAATAAAAAATAATTTGATTCTAATTTCTCTGTTTCCATTTGACCCCCTGATTCTTTTAAGAAGTTTAGAAACCATTTCTTACCTGTAAGTTCTTCAAATGATTCATAGGGCTTCAGCATAAAGCGTTTGCGGTACTCATTAAAAGACTGGTATTTCATCTGCCTGCTCTGGTCAATCGAAGCCTGTGATACTTTTTTTACTGCAGGTGGAACATTCCTACCACCAGCAACCTGTGGAAAGTAAAATTAGATGTAAAATGAGAGTTTTGGGCATATTTACTGTTTGTATTCAGCTTGCCTTAGGTACAAATCAGGTAAGACTAAAGCTCCCAGCTGAGACAATTTTTATTTCCTGGAAAGATGCTTACATATATTTCAATAGGAGCTGTGCCTAAAATTCAATGGGACAGCAGTCTAGAACTAATTTGCCTTTTTAAATTTCAGAAATGAAACTAGTATTCAAGCCTAAAATATTTATTCCTAGAAGATTATAGATACTTTTGAAAATATCTATTTTTAAGGTAGGGTTACAATTTGCTATTTGTTTGTCAATTATAGACTAAGAAGTTTAGACTTTTCAAAAAAAGTTAAGCTTCTTTTTTGTTTGTTTTTTATTAAAAAAAAAAATTTTCTTCCAGACTGGTGCAAAAGTAAAGTTAGGTTTCTTCTATCAATAAAATAATTTTGCTAGCAATGTAACTAACTACTCTTTTAGTAAGTTTAAGAAAAATAATTTCTGTGCAGAAATTCGAAAGATACTGACTAGTTCTTTGTTTTGTTTTTCAATAATAATGCTTACCCTGCCAGCAATTTGCTTGGTGAATGATTCAACAAACTGGGTAATTCCATGTTCCAGTAACATAGAGTTGTTGTAGATAAACTGTTGATAGTTGTAGCTCTGGTCATGAATTTGAAAGGTGTCAGGCAGAAGGGGATGCCAGTGATAGAGGGTATTAAACTCAGCAGCAATACGATTTTGGTACTGGAATTGTTTGTTGAAAAGTAGTTCTGGGTCAAATTTAAGTTTGAAGTGATAACCACTCAAGTGCTGTACATAGTCTTCAATGACAATCTTAATAGTCTCTCCTATTTGCACAAAATAAAGAATAAAAACATTACTTGTTTCTGATCACAAGCTTTCAAGCAATTAGAATGTAATTTTAATTTGCTATTCCTTCATTTCTATTTTCTTCCGTGTCAATATCAAAAGATAGTTATATGATCAGTCATGCTTACACATTTAATGAATATAGAGTTTGTGATTTTTTGTTTACCACATCTTGTCAGTTACTCAAAACATAACAAAGGTAGCACATTAGTTTTCCCTGGGGAAGAGGGTTTGGTGTAAATCATTTTCTTGTTTACCTATCAGTATCAGTCTGCTTGTCTGGAACAACTGCTCATCATCCCATTCCGGATGCTCCTGTTTAAGCACATCGCACACTCTGTTGTGTTCCCGCAGCCAGATTGTGGCATACATCATCAGACCAGGCACCAGACCAAAGACCTCCTGCCCCACCGCAAACCGCAGATGCTCAGGAACTTGAGGAGGGTAGATCATCTCTGCCTGAGTATCTTTGACTGTGGGAGGATACATCTCTCCATCAATTATCTGAAAAATAACAGTAATAAATAAACATTAAAAAGTTAAGGAACACATTTTTAGGGATTTTAAAGTATGGGTGTTAAGTGGTAAGTAATAACTAAATCTTAGTATTCAAAGGAAGCATACCTGATATTTCATTTTTCCATCCTTGAAAAGGCGCAGTTTATGCTGTCTGTCCAGAGTTTCACCATAAATATGATTTAAGTCCACCTAGAAAATTATGAAAAAATTTTATTTTGTTGCTGTTGAAGTTGTTCTTAAAGTGTCTATCATATAATTCATCATTAAATAATTTGATTCAGCTTTAAAATTTTTAAATAAAATTACATTTTTTCATAGCCACAAATTACTAAATTAATTTGTTTATCCACCAAAGCTACAAACTGATGTGTCTTTGTGTTTAATAGAATTAATATACTGTATGGAGCTTATATCATATATATTATATACTTCACTATGATGATACATAATTCTAAAAATGAATAAAAATGTATTATTTATAAAAATTATTATGAATAACTTGATGCTATGCTATTGAAACTAAAGATAATAAATAATGCTGCAAAAACCTCACCTTACAATATCGAAAGCAGCATAATCAGGGTACAATGTGTTTTTGAAGACATAACATTTCACAGTACTAATATTTTAAACTAAATATACAAGGGCTGAATTACAAATAATAATACCTATATGGTATTATTATTGTCATAACATGTAAAATATGTCTGGGAATGTTTGTATACGTATGTGCATGTCTGTGTTTGTGTATAATTTTACTAGACCAGTGAAGTAAATGGAAAATTCCTTTAAGGTTTTTATAGATAAGACTTTTTAAAGTAAGTTATTTGGATCGATCTATCTGTTTATCTCCTTTAATGTTAGCCCTTCACTATGATTTACTATAATTCTACCAACTCTAAGATATTAACTCTGTCTTACCCCATGGCCCAGGCCTTTGGTGAAAGCTGGCCCTCGCTTATGATCTGTCTTGAAAAACTGATGCGTGAAGTGCTGGGCAAAGAATGCAAACATCATATTTGAGCCCTGGGGATCAGGGATGAACTTTCTTCTTAGAAGAAATTTTTCCACAATCTCACTTGAATCAGGAAGCTGCTTCTTACCTGAAAAATGAGAAAGCTAAGAATCCATCTATATATTCAAGAAAGCAGATAGTGACTTTCAATCTACCAGAAATTCTTTATTTACAGGAGAAATACAATTGTGAGTAGGATCATAATATAAACAACAGTTCTAAGATATGGGGGAGCAATTTCTTACTGAAAGATTTTATCTATTTTAATTAGAATTATTTCATTTCTAATGAAATAATTTTAAAATATTAAGACATTATAGCAAGATACTCATTTACTTTTATGGAATAGTTTACATAGACTCATACTTTAAAAATATCCATAGATATCCATGATAAAAGTAAAAACTACTTTTGTTAACTAATGGTAGTCTAAGGTCAGAAATTTTCGGGGCAGCAATGCAGCCCCTCTTACAGTTAATACATCTCTAACGTATTCTTACTCACCTTTCACACCCAGGGGAGTTGGGCAGTCATCAGGTACTGGAGGAAGGGCTCTAGTATAATAGGAGAGGTTAGAGAAGGCTTCCCAGCTTTTGTAGCCATAGTCAACATTGTAGGTTGGTGGACTCTCAATCAAATGTGCTCTGGCTGAAATTTTCAAAGAAAAAAAGTGTTTTATTTGTTCTCATATGCAAAGCAAATCAACCATCATTTTTATTGTAAAATGTGGAAAGTGGCACTAGAGGTTGAATTTAACTCCAAAAATCAAAAATACTCTATTTTAAAACAACTACACTTTAAAGTCTAATGGCCATTTAAAATACATCTTTAATAAAATACATATACTCTGCACGTTATAATCTGGCAATACGGATTTTTCAGGTAGCCATCTGCTCACTATCCAAGAGGCCTATGAAAGGAATAGCTGAGCATGGCACCCACTTTAGAATCATGGAAAGTTATTTTCTTGCTGATCCAAATCCAAATTTATTTTAATGGGTGCTACATGTTCAGAACAATTCCGTGGCCCATGGGCATTCAATAAACAGCTGGAACATGCTACCTCCACAAATTGACCAAACGGTAAAGGTTTGAAGAGGTATACAGGGTTGTGAGTAGACTGTGTAAACTGGATGGGACTAAATGTCAATATTTTTGGCCATTAAGATGAAAGACAAACTTAAAATGTATCTTAAAAGTCATTTTGATAAGCTTGGAAATAAGTTTTTAGATTAAGCTTACGTTATTATAAAGCACATTTTTCTTTGAGAAAGCTAAAAACCTTAGAAACACACTTGTACTTACATGTCAACACATAACTCATAATTGCATTTCGAAGGAAGGGAATGTTATTGACAAAGTTCCAAAATCCCTTGAAGTGGGTAAGTATGTAGTGCACTGTGTTTGGAGTGGGTTTCAGAAATAATTTTATTCTTGTCAGAAATTCCGCTGCAAGAAGAGGAAGAAAGGGAGGGAGAAATTAATAGGACTCATTATAAGACATAAATCTCTGCAATGATAACTGTATCCAGCCCCACTCCTAATGAGGCAGCCAAAGGACAAACTTACGTGTTGAGCAGTTTTCACCATAGAATCCTGTCCGGGTACAATCACACTTATACTGGTCAAATCCCACACTCATACATACACCTTGGTTTTGACATGGGTAGGAACAGCAAGGATTTGCTACAATAAAAGGACAGCAAATAAATCATTCTCTAGTGTCTTAATCGTAAACATTTAATTATTTGACTATGAATCAACTTTACAATAATAAAGTCAAGAAATATATAGGTAGTCATGGAAATACAAGTTTTTTAACCTGCATTAGAATGGATAAAACGTAGAAATATGAGTTTTCTATTCTAAATAAGGGTAAATGCATATTCAACTTGGTAAATCATGTTAAGCTTTTCTTAGTCAACTCTTTAGATGTTAAAATTAGCATTCTTACGAAGCTGAAATAAGGAGCACTACGCTTTCCAAATTAAAATGGATCGAGTACACTAATCAACCTTTAGGAAAAAAAATTCAAAGTAAAACAACTTATTTTTAACACATTTTGCTTATCTTAAAATCTAATCCGGGCTTTGCTGGGGGGAAGAAAGAACTGACTAGAGTATTTAAAACAGCTTTTTCCACCCAATAAAAAGAGGTTCCACATAGACACAATTCACCTATGATGATCAGATCCTGTATTATCATAATGACAACCTGCAAATCAGTGCCATCCATCCCTATGTAGCAGGCTGAGAGTGTCTCCGATCGGTTAAGTGACCGGCTCATGCCGATCAGGACTTTGGGCAGACTGGGAACATCCACCGAGCTCTCTGGGACTCCAGCGGTCCAAGCTCTTTCCCAAGTCCCTTAGCTCCTCTACTCGGAGAGAAGTCGGAGTACCGGGATGGACCCGGGAGGTCAGGCGGAAACTCCGGCCGGGTGCGTGGGACCGCAGTCCCCGGTGTGCGGCGCCAGGTACTCACCTGCACGGCTGAGCGCCAAGACCGCGCACAGCAGCAGGGCGCGGGCGAGCATCGCGGCGGCGGGCAGGGCGCGGCGCGGGCGGGGGTCGCGGTGTGCGGGCGTCTGGCGGCCGGGCTGCAGGCGGCGCTGCGGAGGAGGTCCGGGCGTGCTCCCGAGGCTCGCTGCACGTCGTTTGACAACTGGTCGCTAGCCCAGAGAACCGTCCTTTTATGCCCTGAGAGGAAACCAAACCCCTGGTGACGAAATGAGTTTCTTTCCGCCTTTCGGTCTACCCCCTACAACTTTTTCCCTCCTCTCCACTTAAAAAAAAATTGCGTCAGCCCGCGTGGGGGCAGGGTCTTTTACTCACGCACTGAGAAAAGCGGAAACCCCGGAAGCCGCGCGAGGCGGGAGCCGGGCGGGTAGTCCCCGCTCTGCCGTCCGCGAGTTCCTCCGTCCCTGGCGGCGCGCAGCTTTGAGCCCGACGCCTTTGTGTGCTCCGCGTCCTTGCCCAAGCGCCTCCAAGAGCCGGTCGGGGACCGATGGCCTCGGATGGGGGCCCCGGGGAGGGCGGGGGCACGCTGGGCGTCCTCTCCGGGAATCCGGGCGGCCCTGGAGTCCGGGGCTCGGGAATCCCCTCGCCCGCCGCCGCCGCCGCGTCTGGGCTGTATCTGGGGGCCCGAGGAATTCATGTCGGACCGACTGGGGCGGGTGAGGTTAAGAAACGCTGACAGGTTCTGCGTTGTGGTGAGGATGCCTGACCTGCTGTCTGTCTGCTGTGTATGCAGCACATGCATACCTAGCTTTCAAAAAAATACTCTTTGCCGAATGAAATAGCTACGCTCCGTTTACATAGCTGTAATCTACCTTTGTAGCCAAGAGGCTTTTCACAGCAGAAATTGTTCCCCGCACCGTCACCGCCTCCTTATTTCTTGGAGAGGGAGGAAGAAAAGGTAAATTCTCCTCATAATACTGCTCCTAAGCAGTTACCGTGTAAGTAGTTAATTTGGGCTCCGGAGGTCACCGATGTAGTTTCCTGCCTTCTGATGGACAAAGGAAGCGGCGACGGCGGGAATCTGCAAGTACGCTAAGTGTCCAAAACGTCTGCCTTGAAGCATTTCTCTCCCTGACGCGTGGTTTAGTTTGGTTACCAGCCCTTCATAGGAGGTACCAGTAAAATAAATTCCACTTTTAAAGTTCACTTTTTTTTTTTTTTTTTCTTTTCTCTCCACTTTTACAAGATTATGAGTTGTGCCCATGGATCAAAGTACAACAAGACATTTTTCAGTTGTCTGGGCTTATTGGGGCTAATTTTCTATTCTCGTTTTGGAACATAGTTGGATAGGGAATTAATCAGATGGAAGGGATATATGTATGTGTATATATATATATATATATATACGTATCAGAAAAGAAGTGGAAAATAGACAATTCAGTTATACCATAAATTCTTAGCATTACAGAAAAAGGACAGCATAAAACCTGAAATAACACTACACCAGATACCTCAATTTCTAGAAGTCTTATAGAAAATAAATAAAAAAGAGACTAGCTTGGAAATTTTTTTAAACCGTTTTGTTTAATGTACACATCTGATTCTACATGAGACATAAATGACTAAAATTCCATCTCATCTAGGAAGCCTTTCTCCTCCTCTAGGCATTTTTAATCATTCCATGTATGGCACTCCCATTTATTGCATGGAACCTTACATGATATTTCAACTAAGAACATAGATCATTTTCCTTTTAATGATTTCTTTTAATAATTTCAATTTTCTGTGTCATTTTAAAGGAGTAGGCTGTATCTACTGAAATTTGAAGTTTATAGTTAGAGCTACTAATGTCAGCTTGGGTTAGAAGCCATGTTAGAATCCAGACAGTGAGAGTGTACTAAATTTTTACGTTACAACCCTGAATTCATTTTGAAGTGATCATCATCATTGTCTTCCTTATGAAACATTAACTGTATACCTATTATGTACAGAAGTGTGTTCTGTTGTCTGCAAAGAGATTTGGAATACAAAGTTGAGGGAAAAACAGGGCATAAAGAATAATCGTATTTAGATTATTTGAAACTCAAAGGAATTGAATTCCATCTATCTCATAGAGGAAATTCTGTCACTTATATAGCAGGATAGAGTGAAGAGAGTTCCATGTACCCAAACAGTAAAAAAAAAAAAAAAAAAAAGTTCAAGGAGAATCAGACTTTAAGGTTAGGCAGAATTTTAAAGAGAAGTGCAAGTCTGAGCATAAGGAAAAAAATTGTATAATTTATTAAATTACTTTGACAATTCTGAGACATTTGGGATGTTGGTCATGGGATGACATTAAATGTGCCAAACCAAGACAGCTAAACCTATTTTATATGGAAAAGTACTGTGACTATTGTGTACCATAAAAAAATAAGGTTTGATTGTGTAAAACTTAGAGCTCTCATGTTTGTATATATTCAGTGTTTCTGTGTCTATTATGGATGTGGTGCACAAAATTTCCATTAGCCTATGAAATTTGTTGGAAAATACTCTACATAAAGAGAAAATAAGGAAGAATCTTAAAAATCTTTCAGAGCATTCTGTTGGGTTTTACTGCCCCCTTCTGCTGCTTGAATTTTTATCAACTTGTTTCTTAAGATGCTGGGAACATTGCCAGACAGATTTTGTGTTTAATTTTATAATGTTCCTAAACATTCACATGTGCACTGTTCATTTTAGTTTTAAGTTTCATGAATATGCTGAAAAGAAATGAAATATTTATTAATTGAAACGATAGGCCATTCATGTGACTTAAAAGAAAATGAACAGTAAAGACACTTAATGTCCAAAATTCCAAACAAACTAACTTTTTTTTTTCTTTCTCGTACTTTGAGTAGTGTTCTACTACTCAGACATAATAGATCACCATCTCAGGCAAAGGTCCTCTTTCTATTTCTCTCCCTTCTACTTTGGTAGGTTTAACGATTCACCTAGAAGGTGGAGATTGCCCCTTGTCTTTTTCATTCATGGCATGTTAGCTGAATAAAAGAGCTTTGCTGTCTTGTATCAAGGTTATTCTTAATATACTTTGGCAAGTTTATGCCATGAAGTCTATCTCTTCCTTGAGTAGCAGAAATGCTACTTATAGAAGATTTCTTCTTTAGTCCTTTAGGAAATCCTGATTATTTACCCATTCTTAGCTACACAAGATAGTTTTGAGGCTATAAACAAAAGCATATAATTTGTTAAATTTTTAAAAAGTCCTTTCACATAAGTCAATGAAGAAACACTTAAAAAATCTATTTTTAAGTATTAGAAAACATTGATCTCCTTTCTTTTTCTCAAATATCTCAATTCTTTGAAGGATTTTTCTTTTCCTTCATTTTTTTATGGTTATGATAATACTCAGATAAGCCAAAGTAGTTGACTGCAGTCTTTTATTGAACCTAGAAATCTCACACGGGGGCAAGGAAGGGCAAGAGAGTATGCGGGGGTGAACTGGAGTGGGCAGGATGGGAACATACGCACAGAATATGAGGTTTAGGACTTTCAGTTTCTGATCTGGCATGTCAGGAAGGAACCTGGAAATTGTCACTTCATCCTCAAAACAAGTAAAAATCTAAGCAAACTGAAAAATCAACACTTATAGAACTGTCAGAGAAGTGAAGTGACCGGTCAAACCACTTCTTAAAAAGTTTGAAAGACCATACAAGAAGAACAACTTACAGGAGCAGAAATGCACAGGCAGAACCCTCTGTGAAAAGAAGCCCCCATGAAAACCAGTACCTGTAGGAAAACCTGAGCTGTAATTGATGAATTGCTGGAGGTTGAGTGCAGATAAGTGTGTGAAGGAAAAACTCTGGAAGACTCCCACACTCTTGTGAGTTTTGCTTCCTGGAGCTCTACTAGGCTCTCACAGTGGATATCAGAGAAAACTCCCCCTCAGCTCCATCAGACTATAGTGTTGTTAACAAGGCCTATACTCAGCAGATAACTATTTTATAATATCAAAACCTAAACGATTGGGATTTTGTCAGAGCCTAATTGAACTAGAAGAAGGAAAATACCCAAACTTAACTGGCTCTAGCCTTCCATAAGGAGGAAGAAAAATACCCCACTCCAGCCCTCTCTTTAGCTTCTACATAGGAGAAGGGAAATACACAATTCCGGCCCCCTCCAGTGATCCTGTTCCACTTAAAGGAGTGGAAGGGAGTGGGATGAAAAGTACTTGTCAAAGTCACTGTTGTAGGCACAGGCTCACTAAAAGGCTGACACCTGATATAGGACTATAGAATGCTTCACCTCCCATGATCTCTTACCATCACATTACTGTTTATTGAGTTTCTTTTACTCAGTACATCATGCCTGGCTTTCAACAGAAAATTAGAAAGTACACTAAAAGACAAAAATGTAGCTTGAAAAGACAGAACAAGCATCAGAATCAATCTCAAATATGGCAGAAATGCCGAAATTGCAATACCTGTGAATTTAAAACAACTGCAGTTACTATGCTAAGACAGCACACAAGAATAGGTTGGTAATGTAAGTAGACAGACGGCAATTCTAAGAAATAATCAGAGAAATGCCAGAGACCAAACACTGTAACAAAAGTGAAGAATGCCTTAAAGGGATCATTAGTAGATTAGACATGGCAGAGGAAAGAATCCCTGCGATTGTGGATATATAAATAGAGACTTCTAAAACTGAGAATCAAAGAAAAAAACTGAACAAAACCAAATGTAATGTCTAAGAAACATGGAGCAACTAAAAAGCGTACATAGAAGGGACAAATAGAGGGAGCATATACATAGAAGGACAAATAGAAGGAGAAGAGAGACAGGAACAGAAGCAATATTTTAAATAATAATGATAAAAATTACATCTGACTTCTTCCCAGATACCATACAAACAAGAGAGTGGAATGAAATATTTCACGTTGAGAGGAAAAAACCCACCAACTTAGAATTATGTACCCTACAAAATTATCCTTCGAAAGTGAAGGAGAAATAAGGCTTTCTCAGACAAATGAAAACAGGAAATTTGTGACCAGTAGATCTGCTTTGTGAGAAATGTTAAAAGAAGTTATTGAGATAAGAAAAATGATATAGGTTAGAAACTTGGATCTACATAATAAAGAAACAAAGAGCATTAGAGAAAAAATAAGTGAAAATAAAAATATTTATTTTTCTTATTCTTTTGAGACACAGTCTTACCCTGTTACCTAGGCTGGAAGCCTAGGTAACTGTGGTTCAATTTCGGCTCACTGCAACCTCCACCTCCAAGGCTCAAGCAGTCCTCCCACCTCAGCCTCCTGAGTAGCTGTGCCCACGTGCCCACGCTACCATACCTATATATATATATATATATATATATATATATATATATATGCATATTTTGTATTTTTAGTAAAGACAGGGTTTCACCATGTTGCCGGACTGGCCTTGAGTTCTTGAGCTCAAGCAACCCACGCACCCCGGCCTCCCAAAGTGCTGGGATTACATGCACGAGCCACCATACCTGGCCTATTTTTCTTATTTTTAATGGATATAACAGGCTGGAATGCAGTGTGGTGTGATCTCGACTCACTGCAACCTCTGACTCCTGGGTTCAAGCAATTTTACTGAGTAGCTGGGATTATAGGCATGTGCCACCGTACCTGGCTAGGTTTTGTATTTTTAGTAGAGATGGGATTTCACCATGTTGGCCAAGCTGGTGTTGAACTCCTGAGCTCGAGTAATCCGCCCACCTCGGCCTCCCAATGTGCTGGGATTACAGACAGGTGTGATCCACTGTGTCTGACTTATCACTCCTTTTCATCATCATGGTGGAAGCCTCAGCCAATGCAATAAGACAAAAATAAATAACTAAATAATATACAGATTGTGAAGGAAGAAATGAAACTGTTTTTGTTGCAAATGATATGACCATCTATGTAGAAAATTCATAAAAATTGACCAAAAAACTCCTGGAACCAAGAAGTGATTATAGGAACATTGCAGCATACAAGGTTAACATTCAAAAGTCAATCACTTTCCTGTATACCAGAAATCAACAAGTGGAATTTGAAATTAAAAACACATTACCATTTACATTAGCACCCTCCAACATGAAGTATTTAGGTATAAATCTAAATATATATGACATCTACATGAGAAAACTATAAACTCTGATGAAAGAAATCAAAGAGTAGCTAAATAAATGAAGAGAAATCCCATGTTCATAGAGATGAAGATTGTCGATTGTCAAGATTTTAGTTCTTCTTCTTCTTTTTTTTTTTTTTGAGACAGAGTTTTGCTCTGTTGCCCAGGTTGGAGTGCAGAGGCATGATCTCAGCTCACTGCAACCTCCACCTTCTGGGATGAAGCACTTCTCCTGCCTCAGTCTCCCAACTAGCTGGGATTACAGGCACCTGCCACCATGCCTGGCTAATTTTTGTATTTTTAGCAGAGATGGGGTTTCACCATGTTGGCCAGGCTGGTCTTGAACTCCTGACCTCGTGATCTGCCCGCCTCAGCCTCCCAAAGTGTTGGAATTACAGGCGTGAGCCACTGCACCCGGCCAGTTTCAGTTCTTCTTAAATTAATCTATAGATACAACGTAATTTCAATAAAAATTCTAGCACATTGTGTTGTGGATGTTGACAGACTTATTCTAAAGTTTATGTGGAGGCTGGGCACAGTGGCTTATGCCTGTTACCCTAGCACTTTGGGAGACTGAGGCAGGAGGATTGCTTGAGCCAAAGGGTTCCAGACCAGCCTGGGCAACATGATGAAACCTATCTCTACAAAAAAATTAGTGAGGCATGGTGGTACATGCCTGTAGTCCCAGCTATTTAGGAGGCTGGTGGGGAGGATTGCTTGAGCCCAGGAGGTTGATGCTGCGATGAGCTGTGCTTACACCACTGCTGTTCAGCTTGGGCAATAGAGTGTCTTAAAAAAAAAGTTTATGTGGGGAGGCAAAAGACCCAGGTTAACCAACTCAATACTGAAGGAGAAAAACAAAGTTGCAGGACTGACACTATCTTACTTCAAACATGGTATTTGAAAAAGAATTTACAAATAGATCAACAGAATAGATAGAGTCCAGAAATAGGCCCACATAAATATAGTCAACTAATATTTTTTTTTAAGAGATGGGGTTTCATCACATTGGCCAGGATGGTCGTGAACTCCTGACCTTGTGCTCTGCCCGCCTCAGCCTCCCAAAGTGCTGGGATTACAGGCATGAGCCACTACACCTGCTAGTCAACTAATTTTTGACAAAGAAGACATGGCAATACATTGGGACAAAGATAGTGTTTTCAACAAATGGTGCTAGAACAACTGAACATCAACAGGCGAAAAACAAAGAAGACTCTTGATACAGACCTTATACTTTTAATAAAAGTTAACTCAAAATAGATTATAGACCTAAGTGTAAAATGTAAAATTATAAAAGTCTTAGATGATAACATGGAAGGAAATCTAGATGGCCTTGGATATGGCAATGATATTTTTCAAATATACAAGGGCATGATTTGTGAAAAAAAGTAATCAACAATTTGGACTTCAGTAAAATTAAAACATCTGCTTCACAAAAGACATTGTCAAAAAAGAATGGGAAGACAAGTTCTAGGAAGGGAGAAAATATCTGCAAAAAACATTTCAGATAAAGGACTGTTACCTAAAATATACAAAGCTGCCTTAAAACTCAAAAATAAGAAAACAAACAATCCAGTTAAAAAAAAATAAGTCAAAGACCTCAAAAGACACAGTGCTAAAGAAGCCACATATAATACATGGCAAATAGCATATGAAAAGATGAGTATTTGCTATCATAGGGGGCTTTATTCACTGATTCCCCTTATTCTCGGGCTATACACTTGACCAGACCTATGCTAAAATTCATTTTTCCATTATATTTGTAGGCGTAAATTTAACTTTCCACAACATTTTCTTGGCTTATCCGGAATACCCTGACGATACTCAGATTATCCTGATGCATATACTACATGAAATGTCGCCTCATCTGTAGGCTCATTCATTTCGTTAACAGCAGTTATTCTAATAATTTTTATAGTTTGAGAAGCCTTTTCCTCAAAACAAAAAGTCACATGTCTTCAGGGAAATGCAAATTAAAACAAAAATGAGAGTACACACCTACTGGAATGGGCAAAATCCAGAACACTGTCAACACAAAATAGTGGTAAGGAAATGGAACAAGCAAAACTTTCATTCATTGCTACTGGAAATGCAAAATAGTATAGGCACTTTGGAGGATGGCTTGGCAGATTCTTAACAAAAATAAACCTACTCTTACTATATGATCCAGCAGTCACACACCTTGGTATTTACCAAAATGAGCTGAAAAGTATGCCCATGCAAAAGCTGCATGCAGATGTTTTTGGCAACTTTATTCTTAATTTCAAAAACTTACAAACAATCAAGATGTACTTCAGAAGGGGAATGGATTAATTGTGATATATTCAGTCAGTAGAGCATTGCTCAGCACTAAAAGAAAACGAGGCGCCATCCATGAAAAGATATGGAGGAATCTTAAATACATATTAGTAAGTGAAAGAAACCTATCTGAAAAGGATACCTACTGTAGGATTCCAACAATATAACCTTCTGGAAAAGGCAAAGCTATGGAGACAGTGAAAGGAGTAGTGGTTGCCAGAAGTTGAGGTTGGCAGTGAGGATAAAAGGGCAGAACATGAAGGACTTTTAGAGCAGTGAAACTATTCTATATGATACCACGATGGTGGATACATGTCATTATAAATTTTCAAAACCATAGGATCCACAATACCAAGAATGATCCCTAATGTAAACTAGGGACTTTGGGTGATATTGATGTGTCAGTATAGGTTCATTGATTATAATGGTTGTACCACTCTGGTGGGGAATGCTGATAGTACATGAGATTGCCTTGTAAAGGTGTAGAAGGTCATGGGAACTCTATACTTTCTGCTCAATTTTGCTGTGACTCTGAAATGGGCTAAAAATGAACCCATTTCACATGTGAATTCTACCTCTTATAGATATTACATTTCATTTTTAGTGATTTGAGGAAACACTCATGTGTCCACCACATGAGCCACAAGACTTTTGCTGAAAGCGATGCATATTTGTTTGCTGATTGTTAATAATCATTGGGAAAAACCTTCAAGGTTAAATGCTGTAAATTGTATAGTGTCAGATAGTCATTGAAGTACTCATGGAATGTTTACTTCCTTTCTTAACTAAAACTTCACTCTACCCTAAGGACGAGGATTGCTTTGCAAACATCTAAAAAATTTATTCCTTCTCTCACTCCCCTCATTTCCAAAGATGGCATTTATGTGAAGCCTCTTTCTTCCTTTCTTGAATCACTACTCTCTTCTTTTAGAGGTTCACATATTTCTCAATAGCTTCAACAAGTACTTCAGGGTTTCTTGCTTCCAAAGCTTTACTCTTACCTGATACTCAAAACCATTTGTCCAGTTGTCCCCTGAATCTTTTCATATGGCCATAGTAAAAACTCAACTCATCTTCTTAACAAAAAATAATTTTCCTTTAATATTCTCCATAAAAATGTACAGGTTCACAATTCATCAAGATTTATTATTAGTGTCCATCAACATCTAATTTGCTACATATTTTACTATATTTTGTTGACTACCTGTCTTCCTCTTGCAAATATGTAAATTCCATGAAGATAGTTTTTGTTTGCTTTGTTTACTGTTATATTCCAAGCACCTAGAACAATGATTAGCATATACTAGGGCTCAATACTTACTGAATAAATGGGAATCTATCTTCTGTGAAATCAACTTCAAAAATTAGATAACCTTCATTTCATCAGGTAGCTGTTTCCTAAAAATATAATTTTCGAATCAAAGGCTTCGGCATTTTTGAATCCCTTAATGTTTTTCTCAGATGTAAAGGAGTAAGACTTAAAAAGCTCTTTTAAAAATGCAGTTGTCATTGGAGACCCTGCTGGAGTCATCTCAGTGTGATAACTGGAGCTGTTGCAGCCATCTTGCACCTGAGAAAGAAGTAAACTTATCAGTGATGTAGGAAAAAAATGCCAAAAAATTGCCACCATCAAAAACTGGGTAATCGAGTGGGACCGTGTCTCTATAAAAAAACCAATCAAACAAAAAGAGATAATAGATTGTGTTCTGTCAGATACTGAAAATGAGTCATTTTCTCCATAGAAAAAATGAAATTCTTTTCTTCCTTTCATCTAGTTATCAGGTACTTCTTACTTACGTAGCCTAACTTCATTTTATGTAATTTGATATGAAGAGATTTAAATTCTCTTTAGATCAAAGACCTTATTACTGCCAACAGAGTTCAATGAAAGAAGCACATAATTGGAGGCACTGATCACATCACCTTAGGCAAATGCATACATTTCTTATCCATCGGTTTCTTTATCTACTCATGTTCGTCATGAAAATAAGTAAAACATATGGATTCCTATGAGTTATCAGAAGAGATCTATACCTAATATCTTCAGGCTTCCTGAAACCCATTATTTCAAATGCAACTGGTCATTATTGTGCTCTGCTGTTGAGATTTAACATGTCTTTTCATTTCCACTCTTCCATTTTCATCTTTTAAATTTTATACTTTGAGCTGTTTTCAAATCAACCCTTGGGCTATTGGCTATTACACAAAATTTTATCTTCTACAGAGATGAACACAGAACTGATGAAACATTCAGTGGTCCAGAACATGTCTTCTTTTTGTGGTTTACCTAGATTCCATTCTGGTACTATTTGAAGAGTTGCAAATACTGCTTTTAAATTTAGGTTTTTCATTTGACGTTTAAGTAAAACCTTCTCTATAAATCAGCTGTTTTCACTTACAAATGCTGCATGAGATTTATTTTAGAAGCAAATGGGGAAATTTTTATTTAAAGATGACCACCCTATCTTTTAAGTTTCTTACCAATTTTTTATGTAAAAAAATAACTTGGAAAAACAAAACAATAATGGCAAAAATGATTTAATGGGTGCATTTAATATTTACCAAACTATTTATTGCTCACTTTCAAAATTTAAGAAATTCTTATACATTAAGTTAAATCTTTAATCTATATTTTTTCATTGTGTGCCATGAAAAAATATAGAAGAGTTGTTACTATAGAGAGAAGAGTTGCTACTCTTCTCTAAGCCAATAATTAACAGAGGAAAATATACAGTATCAAATATTTATTGTATTCCATAAAGTTAAAATAATTTATAGAAATAAGTCAGCATTGTAATGCTTTCATGAACACTGTGCCATTCTTTTCTTTTCTTTTCTTTTTCTGAGATAGAGTTTCCCTCTGTTTCCCAGGCTGGTGTGCAGTGGCACAATCTTGGCTCACTGCAACCTCCGCCTCCTGGGTGCAAGCGATTCTCCCGACTTAACCTCCCAAATAGGTGAGATTAAGGCACCCACCACCACACCTGGCTAATTTTTGTAGTTTTTAGTAGAGATGGAGTTTCGCCATGTTGGCCAGGGTGGACTCGAACTCCTGACCTCACGTGATCCGCCTGACTCAGCATCCCAAAATGCTGGGATTACAGGCATAAGCTACTGCGCCCAGCCCCATTCTTTATTCCATTATAGCATTCACTGAATTATTTATTTCAGGTGACTTATAGTATAGAATGAAATTTAATCTCCTTAAAGCTAGGTCTGATATATATATTAATGTATTTTCTATGGATAATAACACTGGGCCTCAGAGAGGACCAAGGCCACATAGCAAGTGAATTATACAGTTGAGATTTAATTATTTACATTTTTGTTTCCCAGCTGTACAAAATAAGCTACCCAGCAGTAGGACCCTGCATAGTTGAGAGTATGGACTCTGGGTTAGCTTCTGCTGATTTCTCGTTGCCTGGCCGTTGAGAGATTACTTCTCTGTCCCTTAGTTTTCTGATCATAAGGCTGATAAAACATTTTAAATTACACTGATCTTTAGTGGGTATCAAAATATAATATGTGTGAAACGTCTAGAACAGTGCCTAGCACATAGTCAACATTCTGTGAATCTTAGGTCATTTGATATTTATATGTATTTAGGTATTATTAATGTTCCTCACAGATGAAATCTATTTTACTCTTTTCCATATGCAAACCCTAGATGAGATACTCTGCCCATGTGTTCTAATGTCCTTTTCTTGATTGATTTGAGGATCTTAAGTAGGCTTTCTGTTTTAGTCTATTTTCATACTGCTCTGAAGAAATCCCTGAGACTGGATAATTTATAAAGAAAAAGAGGTACAGTGGACCATGGTTCCACATGGCTGGAGAGGCCTCAAAATCATGGCGGAAGGTGAGGGAGGAGCAAAGGCACATGTTACCTGGCAGCAGGCAAGAGAGCGTGTACAGGGGAACTGCCCTTTATAAACCATCAGATCTTGTGAAACTTGTTCACTATTGCGAGAACAGCATGGGAAAACAACTCAGGTAATTAAATTATCTCCCACTGGGTCCCTCCCACAACATGTGAGGATTATGAGAGCTACTATTCAAGATGAGATCTGGGTGGGTTCACAATCAACCATATCACTTTCCTATAGGAAATCTCTCTATATATTAAATACCCAAGTGTGTATAATGTTTAGTTCCTGTTGAAGGTTGAACAATAAAGGTTTTGATGCCTAAAGCTTATATAATGAAAATGGTTCTTTTAAAGAAATATAACACAAAATATCGAATTAGGCAGAAAAGAGAATGTTTATTTAGAATATGAAAAGGAGTCACACAAAAATACCGAGAAAATATCACACGCACTGAAGCAGGAAAATAGGGTCTAGAGGCAGGGAACTTCCATAAGGCAGTTTCACACTTCAGCAGTGACAGGAAATATCCTCTCCATAGGGCATACCGTGTAAATAACTTTGAACTTTACTTCAGCCTCTCTGTTTACATAGGTGTACCCCAAGTAACCAATGGAATCCTCTAGAGAGTATTTAAACTCCTCAAAATTCTGGGGCCCTTTTAACAGGTGGAGTAAAAAACATGACAATATTCTTGATAAACCCAGAGAAATTTAGCAGAAAATCCCCACTTTGTTTTTTATCATGTTCTTACTTGATTTTTATTTTTATCTGTGTATACTTTTTGTTTTTATCAAATGTGGAGACACTATATCCACTGTTGTGTATCATCCTTTTATCACTGTAAAATATATGTTTGAGGTAGTTGCTTACAAGCACATTCTATTACCCCCTTTTGAACAACTGCATGCTACTTCGTTGTATCAATCTGGGATGAACTTTTAGTCAGTTCCATATTTATAGACTTTACATTGTTTATAGTCTTTTGATAGCATAAATAATGTAGCGAGCAATGTTCTATCACTCATGTTTTTGCTCATCTCTGTGAATATCACTATAGCAAAATTTCTAGATATGCAATTATAAAGCCAAAAGATTTATACGTTAAGAACATTGACAGATATTCAGCAATTGGTTGAAATAATTCTTTATATTTTAAGAAAATTAAAATTTAATTGTCATTTATTTATGCATTTATTCATTCAACATCTATTAATTGGTCATATACTGAGTCTAAAGGTTTGTTATATGTAAGCATCTACAAGGATATAGCAGTAAACAAAATATAAGCCTAAGACCTAACACTAAACAGACATGAATGACAAACCACACACACACACACACACACACACACACACACTTAGAAAAGAATTTTTATGAATATGGGGCACTCTTGCTGTCTGTGGTAGATGCTGTAGAGAACTGCCCTGATTGCCCTTTGAGACTAAATAACTCATTTTCTCAACTGCTGGTAGGGTTGGATGCTCCGAGTTTCCTGCAGCTCATGACCTCTTTCTATGCAATACTACTTCCTTTACCACTACGGATGTTCTTTCCCAGACCATTCCTTCTTTGATAAACATCCTTGTGAAAGTCTCCATCTCAGAAACCGTTTCCTGATAATCCTGAGCGAAGACACTTCTTATTTGCACTCAACAAGGATGTGGCAGTTATACAATCAGGACTGGAGCGTGAGCCTTTTGAATGGGTCTCAGCTCTACTTGAGCTCTTACAGTACCTGCTTCTTAAGGACAGTGTGATGGTTCAAGCTCCCTGGTGGAACATGCTCCTCTGCAGAAGAGAATGAGTTTCACTGTCTTCCTTTCTATCTTGCCCGGGATTTAGCCACCTGAGTGGCTCAAGCTTTCTCAGAGTAAGGTTTTGCCAGACTCCTTTTCAGTTGTTTTCTTTCTGACATGATTACTGCTCTCTTACCTTTCTCTTTCTCTCTCCACACACACAAAATAGATGCATATGTATATATAAATATATACATATATTTGTAGTTATATATATATATATATTATAGTTATTTGTATACTTATACATTTATACATGCATATGTATTTATATATACACAATTGTCATCATTTAGGAATGTTTTATTTTAATGCATTTATCAGTCTCCTTAATGGCTTCTGTGTTTTGAATATCAAGAAAGGCCTCCTCACCAAAATCCTTTCATGTTTTCATCTGGAATTTGAACCTTCTCATTTATTTACATTAAACACTTGATACATTTGGAATTTATCATGGTCTAAGGAATTAGGTAGGAATACAGCCTGTTTTTTTCCTTTTCCAAATAGCCAAACAGTTACCCATTATTATCTCTTGAATACTTGAAATTTTTCACTATTGTAAAATGCTGCCTTATCATATATAAAGTCTTCTCTCTCTTTGGGTCTCTTTCTGAACTACTTACTCTGTTTGACTGATCTTTCTATTGCTTATGTCAAATTACTTACTATAATTTTACAGCAGATTTAAATATCTAATAGGGCTATTTCTTCATCACTTCTTTATTTACTTGGTATTCTTTAATTTTGTACATGAATTTTGTAATCCGTATTTTGTTCCATCAAAGAAAATATTTGGGCCAGGTGGGTGGCTCATGCTTGTAATTCCAGCACTTAGGGAGTCTGAGGCAGGTGAATTGCTTAAGTCTAGGAGTTTGAGACCAGCGTAGGCAACATGGTGAGACCCCATCTTTACAAAAAAATAAAACTTAACTGGGTGTGGTGGCGCAAGCTTGTGGGTTAAACAGCTACACAGGAGGCTGAGGTAGGAGGTTCACCAGAACCTGGGCAGCTCAAAGCTGCGGCATCTCATCACTGCAGTCCAGCCTGGGCAGGAGAGCAAGACCCAGTCTCAAAAACAAAAGTGTATTTTTATTGGGATTGCACTGTATTTATAAAATAAATTAAGGGAAATAAACACAACTATAGCAGTGAAACTTAAAAAATGCAAGCTTTGTTATTTATTCAACTTTTAAAAATATCTCTCTTTGGCTATTCATCACATAATTCTTATACCTTTAAGTTTATTCCTAATTTTTTTTTTTTTTTTCTTTTGTTTTTTTTTTTTTACTGTGGCTATTGTAAATAAAATCTTTACCACATTTTCCTAACTAGTTGTAAAGAAAGTCAGTGTAGGAGAGCCGTGATGTTTTGTATATTAGTTTATATCTAGCCAGCTTAATTATTTTTTAACTTTACAGTTGAATATAAGTTGATGCCCTTGAGTCTACAGGTATACAATCACATCATCTACAATAAATGACATTTTTCCTCTTGTTCTTTAATTTTTGTGACCTATTTCTTCTTTTTTCTAATTACTTTGTTCAATTCTTCAAAATTATAGTAATATGAAGGTAGTGGGATGCTTATCTTGTTCCTGATGTTAGTCAGAATATATAGCTTCCCTCTTAGGCATGATACAATTTCAGTTTGAAGAAAAATATTACATGTTGGAAATAATCTGTCCTTCCAGTTTTACAAAGATTTCTTTTGAATCACTAATAAATGTTATATTTTATAATACATCTTTTTGGCAGCTACAGTGATGATTAAATGGCTTATTTCTTTTGACCTTTCAATTATATTAAATATAGCAAATTTCCTAATACTGAAAATCTTTCTTTGGGAAAACCCCTCTGAGTCATGGTCAAGTATTTTCCTAAGAAGTTGCTAGATTCTATTAATTGATTTTTACATTAACATTGATACTTATATGTAAGATGGGTTTATATTTTTAAAAGATGTATTCATCAGCTTTTATTTACGTTTTTTTTTTTTTTTTTTTTGAGACAGAGTCTCACTGCGTTGCGTAGGCTGGAGTGCCGTGGCATGATCTCAGCTCATGACAACCTCTGCCTCCTGCATTCGAGGGATTCTCTTGCCTCAGCCTCCTAAATAGCTGAGATTACAGGCACGTGCCATCATGCCTTGCTAATTTTTGTATGTTTGGTAGAGATGGGGTTTCACTGTGTTGATCAGGCTGGTCTTGAACTCCTGAACTCAAATGATCATCCTGCCTTCACCTCCTAAAGTGTTAGAATTACAGGTGTGAGCCACCATGCCGTGGCTTATTTACGTTTTATTGTGTGTCAGTCCAGATTCTCATCTGGAAGAAATAACAACATATTCTGACTTCTACTAGTGGAAAATGGATTCATGAAAGCATTGGGAGGTTCACAGAACCTCTTGGAATGCTGAGAACTGAACCAGGAGGCTACACACCCAGGAGCCATGTTCCAAAGACCCTCTACAGCATGGAGAGGACAGCGCAGCTGATCACCAGGTGTGGCTTGTGCTGCCAATGTAAAGAACACGGACTCCCAATGGTACCACCAGATCTGCTACCCTTGTTATTTGTGGAAATCCAACCTAAACACAACCAATTCTGCCCCTTGTTTTCAGATTTTATTTGGCATGAACCGTAGTTCTGGAAACACTGTCTTACAGTCTTTGGTGGGTACACAATCTTGGGTGGGTACATCCCACTGGGGGATGCCCTCCCCCAATTAGCATTCTTCAGAGAAACAGAGACACTACTATCTACAATATATATACATAGAAGATATATATATTTTTTGAGATGGAGTCTCACTCTGTCACCAGGCTGGAGTGATCTCAGCTCACTGCAACTTCTGCCTCCCTGTTTCAAGTGATTCTCCTGCCTCAGCCTCCCAAGTAGCTGGGACTACAGGGACATGCCACCACGCCCAGCTAATTTTTGTATTTTTGGTAGAGGTGGGGTTTCACCATGTTGGCCAGGATGGTCTCAATCTCTTGACCTCATGATCTGCCAGTCTCAGCCTCCCAAAGTGCTGGGATTGCAGGTATCAGCCAACATGCCCAGCTGAAGAGAAAATTTATTACGGGAATTGGCTCTTGCAACTGTAGAGGCCAAAAAGTCCCATGATATGTCATTGCAAACTGGAAACCCAGGAAAGCATGAGGTGTAATTCAGGTGGAAGACCTGAGAAGTGAGGAAGTAGGGAATAGAGGATGTAATAGAGGGTGTAAGTCTCAAAGTCCTTTGACCTGTGAAACAAGGATGCAATGTCTAAAGGGCAGGAAAAGATAATTGTCCCAGCTCAAGAAGAGAGAAATCATTTTCCCTTCCTTCACCTTTGTATTTGACCCTAAACAGATTGAATCATGTTCGCACACACTCGTGATGGATCTTCTTTACTCAGATCACTGATTCAAATGTTAATCTCCTCCAGAAACTCCCTCAAAGGCACTCCTAGAAATAATGTTTTACCAGGTATTTGGGTATCTTTTAGCCCAGTCAAGTTGACACACAAAATTAACCATCACATTCCCTGTGATCTGGTTATTTCCTGCTTTTAGCATATTGATTTTTTCTCTCTGCTTTCCTCATTTTTTCCTATCAGTCTTTTTCTAACTTAGATTGTTTACATTCATGTATTTGAAACTGCTCTTTCCTTTTCTTGTGTTTATTTTGTTTGTATTATCACTTTTAAATTTATTATATTCGGATTAGGTAATGTTCAATAAACATATCTTAGGCTGGGTAATTTTTTATTTTTTGAGATGGAGTCTCACTCTGTCGCCCAGACTGGAGTATAGTGGTGTGATCTTGGCTCCCTGAAACCTCTGCCTCTGGGGTTCAATCGATTCTCCTCCCTCAGCCTCCCAAGTAACTGGGATTACAGGTGCCTGCCACTATGCCTGACTAATTTTTATATGTTTAATAGAGACAGAGTTTCACCATGTTGTCAGGCTGAACTCCCAACCTCAGGTGATCTGCCTGCCTTGGCCTCCCAAGGTGCTGGGATTACAGGAATGAGCCATGACACCCAGCTAAGGCTGGGTAATTTATAAGCAGCAGAAATTTATTCCTCAGGGTTCTGGAGGCTGGGAACTCCAAGATCAAGGTGCCAGCAGAGTCATTGTCTGGTGAGGGTTGCTCTTAGCTCCCAAGATGGTGCTTTGTTGCTGTGTCCTCACGTGGCTAAAGCAAAAGTGAGAAACAAAGTCAAAAAGCTCCCTCATACCTCTGTTACAAGGTCATTAAATCCATTTATGAGGGCTTACCTTATGACCTAATCACTTCCTGAAGGCACTTAATCACTTCCTAAAGGTACCACCTTCCATTATTGACATCTTGGTAGTTAAGTTTTAACATGAATGTTGGAGGGATTCATGCATTCAAGCCATGGTACTATCCCCTTAGAAAGTTCTCTCATGCCCTCTTCCCAGTCAATCTCCACCTCTCACCCTCAGAGGCATCCACTATTCTGATACTTTTCAACCGTAGTTTGCCTGTTCTCTAAGTGGAATCTAAGAGTATGTGCTGTTTTGTGTGTATGACGTTTTTTCTCTGAGCATGTTTTGGTGATTAACTCGTGCTGTTGCGTGTATCAGTAATGACTTCCTTCTTATTACTGAGAAGTATCCCATTGTAGGAATAGATGGAATTTCTTTATTCCTCTATAATGCACACCTGGATATTTTTAGTTTTGACTTTTTATGAATAATTTAGCTAGAAAAAATTTTTATGTAAATCTAGTTATGGACATATGTTTTCATTTCTCGGGTTTTTGTCAGTTTTCACAAATACTCCATTTTTATTTTAAAAAGTTGTATTTTGTATTTAATTACATTAGATGGTGTCTATATATTTTTAGCCTATTTATTACAGGTTGGAGTAAGTGTTATATGGTTGAATTTTATGTCCCCCACCCCCACCAAAAAAAGATGTTAAAATTATAACCCCTAGTGCCTATGTATATGACGTTTTTAGGAATAGGATTTTTGCAGGTGATCAAGTTAAGAAGAGGTCAGTATTGTGGGTCCTAATCCAGAATGACTATTTCCTTACGAAAAGGTAAAATTTGGAAGCAATGTTAGACACAGAAAGAACACCATTTGAAGGCTGGAATTATGTTGCTACAAGTCAAGGAATAATAAGGATTTCTAGCAAACCACCATGAGCTAGCAGACAGACATGCTTCCCTTTATAGCTATATGAAGGAATAAACCCATTGACACCTTCATTTTTGACTTTTAACCACCAGAATTGTGACATAATAAGTTTCTCTTGTTTTAGTCACCCAGTTGTACTACTTCGTTAGAGTAGCCCTAGCAAACTAGGATAGTAAGATAAGTGAAGTTTCTTCACATTGTTTTCTGTGTATTCATCCTTGTATTACACTTGTTTTAATTTTGCTTTATATTTTTCAGTACAATTTTATTTCATTATAGATATTCACATTCAGTGGATCTTTATACTTGGCTTCTATCATAATAAACTTTTCTTTTTTTAAATGTAATGCTTTGTTTTTTGTCTTGCATTTCATTTTGATTGAAAGTATCTTTTTCTTTGTATTTGCCTATCATGTCATTTCTTGTTTGTTTTTTTTTAAATTTAATTCAATGAATTTATTTATTTTTGAGATGGAGTCTTGCTCTGTCCCCCAGGCTGGAGTGCAGTGGCACAATCAGCTCACTGCAACCTCTGCCTCCTGGGTTCAAGTGATTCTCCTGCCTCAGCCTCCTGAGTAGCTGGGACCCAGGCACACACCACCATGCCTGGCTAATTTTTGTACTTTTAGTAGAGACGGGATTTCACCATGTTCGCCAGGTTGGTCTCAAACTCCTAGCCTCAGGTGATTCTCCTGCCTTGGCCTCCCAAAGTGCTGGAATTACAGGCATGAACCACCTCGCCCACTCCTGTTCTCTTACTATGCCTTTCTTAATTGCTTTGTTTTATATGTATTTTACATGTTGAAAATAGATAGGTTTTGTTTTTGTGATCTAACAGAGGTCATACATCTTTTAACTTTTAGATAACAGATGTACTTCGCTCTGAGAAATTTTGAAATTCATTTTCATGGTTTCCAAAATGCTTTTGATTTCACACGACATTTTACAATTGAGTGATTCTATGATCACGTGCGTGGGTTATTAGTACCTGGTGACAACAATTAATTACCTAATCTGAGAAATATAATCAGGAAGCATGGCTTTATTATCTACTTGGTGCCTCCCAGGATGAAAAATGCCTTTGTTTACAAAGGTTTCACATGCTTGGTTAGCCATAAAATGTTTTGGCAGTTAAATATATGTATATAAATATTTAAAGTAATAAAATGCAAGCGGCATGTATAATGGCACAAAATAATACAACAGGTTTGGCCATGTTTTTTAGACCTCATGATACTTAATCTCTGAGCAGCACAAGTTGTGATCCATCTTTTCCTCTTTTAAACTACCTTTTCCTTCACTTTTTGACATAATCCCCCATGGCTTTTCTCTTTTTACTCTGAGCATTTGTTACTACTCATGTTTTTATGTTCATCCTCCCTGTCCTATATTATACTGCCTCCAAATGTGATCTTAGGGCCTCTTTTCTCACTTTTTTTTTTTTTTTCGAGTTGGAGTCTCACTCTGTTGCCCAGGCTGGAGTGCAGTGGCGTGATCTTGGTTCACCACAACCTCTATCTCCTGGGTTCGAGCGATTTTCCTGCCTCAGCCTCTCTAGCAGCTGGGACTACAGGCATGTGGCACCAAGCCCAGCTAATTTTTGTGTTTTTAGTAGAGACGTGGTTTCACCATATTGGCCGGGCTGATCTTGAACTCCAGACCTCGTGATCCACCCGCCTCGGCCTCCCAAAGTGCTGGGATTACAGGTGTGAACCACCGCGCCTGGCTCTTTTCTCACCTTTTGTGCTCTTCCCCTAGGCTCAATTATCAGCAAATGGCTCAAATACCCATATCTCTACTTAGACTTCTCCTCTGAGCTCCACACTAGAACATCTAAAGGCCTGTTTTTTCACCTGGATGGTTCAGTGACACCTCAAACTCAGCGTGTCCAAAATGAAACTCATGATCTAAGCCCTCTCTGCCCTCTCCCTATTCACCTCACCAAACCTGCTTGTCTTTGTTCCCCTTTTTCAGCAAATTATAGCACAATCCTTCTTTTGTGATTTTACTTCCTAAGTATGTTTTGCATTTGTGTAATTTTTTTTTACCACCACTATCCTGGCTCAAACCATAATCTACTCTTAACATACACCTTCTCCTTGTCTATCTTCCTATCTATTACCCAGAGCAGCCAAAACGATCTTTTTCAAATAAAATAAAATAAAAATTTGACAAGTCATTCTCTGACTTGTAACCCTTCCATGCTTGGAGATGCTCTTAGGATAAAGAAAAAATTCTTCATACAGCCTACGACGCTTTGCATCATGGGTTCTCATCTAATTCCCACCTCAGCTTCCTCTCTCTGTTAGTCTCCCAGTTAGTACTTTTAGTTCTTAGAGCAGGGAGTTTACACAGACTCTTCTCTTTGCCTGCATATTATTCCGAACCCTCTCTACCTAATGAAGTTTATTCAGTGCTCAGACCTCATAGATTGTCATTTTATCATAAAATTCTTCCAATTATGACTTCCTGTGTCACTCTGTGTTTTCTTCATGGTTCCTAAGATGGTTGCACTTTTACACTTACCTGATTACTTGAGTAACATCAATCTCTCTATCTAGAATGAAAGCTTTGTAAAGAGAGCCCTGATGATTTTATTCACCATTTTATTCTGAACACAATGTGTATACTCCATCTGATGATTAAATGAATAACTGAGTGAATGATAAATGACTATGAGTTCTATTCATGTAGATATTAAACTATCATACTGAAGCTTCCTATCACAAATATGTCATCATATCAGTTACACTTTCTACAAAATAATGGATATTCTGAAAACATTAATTACATGTAAATTTACAACTACATACTTTTGGTAATTGTGTGGGTGATTTTCTTTGGATGTAAAATATAATTTCATTAAAAGGGGATTAAATCGTAAAATCTTCTACTTGAAGATGACATTCATACTAAATATTATTATAAGAGATGATTCACTGTAGTCAAATGATCTATATTCAGAAGTCCAGTCTTGAGAAATAAGTAAACAACCATGGTCTTTGAAAAGAAAACCTAACGATTTACACAATGCTGTGTATTTCCATTCTATTCACCTCATGTGGCATTAATCAGAATCAACAATTTTATGGTTCAGAAGTACGTCATTGCCATAATCACATTAATTTTGAAGGCAGCTGCAATGACAACACATGTCGTAGTTGCAGCAAACACGAATATGCAGAAAGTTAAAGTGTGCAGTGAACGGATTTAGGGAGATTTATGTTCTAATTCTGGCTCCATCATTTTTAGTTTCTTCAAGTATCAGTCTTGTTTTCTTTTTTTTTTTTTTTAAGTCTTTTTTTCTTGAACTTGGGAAAAATATAGTTTCTATCTTGTAGTGGTGGTGGTGTAAGTTGTAATCAAGTGCTTGGCCTGGTTTCCTTCTCATAGACCTAGTTCAGAGAAACTAGTGTTTTCGAAGTTCCACAGGTGATTCTGCTGATTCACCAAACGTTTTCTCCTCTGCTGGGGCATTTCACTTCTTTTATAACTCCCATTAATGAGTGTCCCTGAGGAGCCAGATATTTTACTTTTATCACTCACAATAATTCTGTAAAGTTTTTGTGGTACAAAAATGTTAAATAATTTGTCTAAGCTCCCAGAGTAAGTCCAGGAGATAGGGAAAAAGCCAAGTCAAGGTCTATCCAGTGTTGATAGACCTCAAAGCTCATTTTATTTACTATTCTATGTAGCAACATCACCCCAATAATTGAAAAACCTATTCTTGGCAACTTGCTCAAGTTTTGTACCACATGTAGTTTCTAGGAGGCTGTCTAAGAACCTGTCTGATCCTGGCAGTAGAGAACATGGGGCTTTCTTTATGGAATAGGTAGCACAGATTCTGGGTGGAAGACCAGGAATGAGTCTCTCTCCTGACACTAGCTTTGCAGTTTTGGGCAAATCTGTGAATTTGTCTGAGTCTGATCTTACTCAATTGAAAAACATAGATAACACATGATTTTGCAGGAATGCTCCCATGAGTTTTATAGTAATAATGAGAGAATGTAATATGAAATGCCACATCTATATAAGTTGGTATATATGGCTCTGTAAATCATGGAATCTGTATGTGGCTAACTCTCATTCATATCATCTGGGAATTAAGGAGTAAAGCATTACCATTAAGGTAAATTATAAATGCAAAGCAATATGGCTCCTAATTTATGTTTTCATTTATTCAGGCATTATTATAGTATAATAAGATAAATGTGTGTGTGTGTGCGTGTGTATGTGTGTGCCCACATGCGCACGTGCGCTCGCTTTGATTAACTGTCAGGCAGTTTTAACATTCTCTCACCAGTAAGCATTTCCTAGGACTTTAGAAATAGGTTGGTTAAATAAGTCTTTAAGTATACTTTTACATATCATCATGTATTGTTCTTTTCAGAGAGCTAAATACAAGCTAAGGTATAAGGATGTCCAAAGGTCTTCCTTAAACTTAAAATTTCTGCTGTGTGCTAAAATAATGAGATATTGGTGCACACTTCCTGGAAACATTAATTGCCTCTGAGATAAACAGAAACCACATTCTTCCTAGATAAAGAATGGGGAAGGAAGTGAGCTGGGGAGGAGTGGATACTAGACATTTTACATTAGCCAGTAACAAAATTTAAGACTAAATTTATGAGGAATTGAGGGAGGGGAATCTTGATTAAAGTTGCCGTCTTTTGTGACATGTTAGGTTAAAAGACCAGAGTTTAGCAATCACAGATGGTTTAGATTTTTCAGAGGCTTCTTATGGGTTTGAGAGATCACCTAATCGTTTTAGGCTGTATTGAATACTTAAAGTGTATACTCCTGTCACTATGTTAAATTGGTATTGCATTTAAAAAATTGATGGAAATAAGCAGCAGAAGGAATCAAAGTTTTGAGTTCTCTGTAAAAAAGTTGTTTTTCCGTCAGTTGCCATCATCCCCAAGAATTCAACTGCTTTATGGGAAAATTTAGAGCTGTTGAAATTTTTTGAGCAACTTCCTTTAAATTTCCAAATCTACTTACAAAGTCTAGAGGATAGACTGATTAGAATAGGTCACAATGAGAAAAATATTTGAAATATGATTTTTAAGATTTATCTTACCCAGCTGATAGGTACCAAATTTCCTATGACTTAGTTTGTCCTCCTTTGAGAACTCAGTGCAGTAAACCATCTGGAATTCCCCATCCCCCGACCGCAGCTCAATGGCCCGAGTCTGGTTATTTTAGTAAAATTTTTATCTCAAGATAAAATTGTATGTAAAAATATAACTTTATATCAGAAATGATGACAGAGACGAAGAGGCGGATAAAGGAATGAAAGAAAATATCTTACATATACTGAAATGCTGATTGTTAATACATATAATGTTGAATAGTAATGCCGAATATGAACATCTTCTCTATTGTGGCTTAAGTTTACATTAAAAGATTATGGGGCTGGGCGTGGTGGCTCATGCCTGTAATCCTAGCACTTTGGGAGACCAAGATGGGTGAATCACCTGAAGTCAGGAGTTCAAGACCAGCCTGGCCAATATGGTGAAACCCTGTCTCTACTAAAAATATAAAAACTTAGCCGGGCATGGTGGCACATGCCTGTAGTCCCAGCTAATCGGGAGGCTCAGGCAGGAGAATCACTTGAATCCAGGAGGCAGAGGTTGCAGTGAGCCAAGATCGCGCCACTGCACTCCAGACTGGGTGACGCAGCAAGACTCCATCTCAAAAAGAAAAAAAAACAGAGTATGACTGCTATAAAACATTTAGACCCTCATTAGCTTCACTATGCAATATTTATCAAATGTTCAGCAATCTAGATCCTAACTTCTTACACTATTCAATGTCTAAGAAAATACATCTTCCTTACAATTTCTTACATGATATGAATAAAATTAATTTTAACAAGAATTTCCATTGTGTCTGAGGATTAGAGTGAGTTTTATTGTTGCATATGTCAACTATGAGGAGGGAGACACTGTGTTTCTCCTAGAAGCACTGATATAAAATTCAACGTTTAGACAAGGTGTAGTGTCCAAAGTGTACTACACTGAAACACAGCTTTTTCAGGAAAATAGCAACACATTTTTGAAACACCTTAGCTCAGGTTCTTAAGGATGGGGAGTGGATAGTAATGGGGACCTCAATTTGAAAACCCTGGCTGCCTAGAAATTTGTTGGAAAATCAGAAAGCAAAAAATAAGACTTTAATTCACCAAGTGGGCAATCTCTCAGGGTCCCAATACTCTAAGGGGGGAAGTGATATGGTAGTATAGTTCAGTGATATAGTTTGAATATATGTCCTCACCAAATCTCACGTTGAATTTTGATATACTTCAGTGATATAGTTTGAATACCTGTCCCCACCATATCTCATGTTCAATTTGAATTTTAATCGCCAATGTTGGAGGTGAGGCCTGGTGGGAAGTGTTGGGTCATGGGGCTGGACCCTTCATGGCATGGTGCTGTCCTTGTGATAGTGAGTTCTCGTGAGATCTGGTGATTTAAATGTACGTGGCACCTCTCCCCGTCTCTTGCCTCGTAAGACACTGGCTCCCACTTTGCCTTCTGCTATCAGTAAAAGCTCCCTGAGGTCTCCCAGAAGCCAAGCAGTTGTTAGCACCATGCATGCAACTCAGCCTACAGCAGCATGAGCCAACTATACCTCTTTTCTTTATAAATTACCGAGTCTCAGGTATTTATCTATGTTTGGTTAAAAAAAACTTGGGGCACAGGTTATGTATAGATTACATTAAGAATGGATTAGTGCCAAATACAACCATATGTTGTAATTGTTTAACATTTTCCTAGCTTTAAATCTTGGCTCCACTAGATCACAAGTTGGTCACCTTGGACAAATCGCTTTTCCCTTTTTTAGCTTTACTTTACTCAATTAAATTCTTCACCATAATCTTATGAAATAATTATTAACTTATAATTCCTTTTTATTTTTGCTTTTAAAAAATGAAACTTCTTATAAAGTAATGTTTTTAGTATTAAATGTCATGATGAATGAAAAATGTCTGATGCATAATAGGAAGTCAGTGAATAGAAATACATGTTCTTTTTTCTCAAATATTATTTGACCTAGTCAGCTTGTACTGAGGAGTAAAGAATGGGAAGAAGTAGCACGTTCCATATTCTGAAGAAGGAATCTTTAAGACCAGTGTAGGTAAATGCATGAAATACTTCAACAGATACTCTGAAGCAAAAAGGTGCTGCTCTGGTGAAATGTTATAGTAATTTGTATATCATCTCTTTAAGCTCAGATTTCCATGCAACCCTGATTCTTGCCCTCTTTTGTACTCATGTTTGTTTTATTTTCCCACTGCTATTGTCTGAATGTTTATGTTCTCCTGCTCCAAATTCACATGTTGAAACCGGATCTTCAATGTGATAGTATTTGGAGTTGGGGGTTTTTGGCAGGTGATTAGGTCACGACGCAGAGCCCTCATGATTGGGATTAATGCCCTTATAAAAGAAGCTCGAGAGACCCCCTTGACCCTTCTATCATGTGAAGGCATAGAAGAAACTGTCATCTACACCATTACGAAACCACAGTGTGTTAGAGACTCTTCTAAGTGTTGGGGCTATATAAACGTAATGGTGGATTTGAAGTAGTTTCAGAACTTCTGGAACAGGATGAATGACCCTTAGTGGAAAGTTACAAATTCAGGGCAGGAGTTTTAGGTGGGGTAGAGGTTGGAAGTGCAGGAAAGAGATTTCAGCATACAAAGGTGAGAGCAGCTTTGGCTAACATATATGTGAGAGTAGATTCACTAAGGGACACAGGCAATAATATCAAGCCAAACCATTTGTGTCTCGCTCAAAATACAAATGATTGCAAAGGATTAATATCCATAATATAGAAATAATTCCTAAATATAAACAAGACCAACAACTCAATAAACATATAGGCACAGTAAATAGACACTTCACAGAAGAAATACAAATGGCCCATAAATATGTGAAAGAAAATGGTCTAATTCTTTAGTTATCAGATATATGCAAATTACAAACCTAATGCTATACCATTTTACATTCATCAGATTGTCAAACATTAAAAAGTCAATGCCTTGAAAGCAAAGATGTGGAACTAATCTGTTTGGAATTATAGAATCTGAGTCTGTATTAATTTCAATAAAAGCCACTGAAACATTGAAATAAATAAATAATTTTGAAAACAGAGTGTTTGAAATAAACAGTTTTGAAAACAGTGAATAGCATGTCTGACATGCTATTCACTAAGCTGCTTTTGCCACTAGAGCAAGATTTATTTCTGTTTTATGTTTGTTTTTGTTTTATACTTGTTTTTGCTGTTTTATCCTTAGCATTTGGTACAATCCATGCACATAGTGCTCAGTAAATCTTCATCAAATGTGTAATTATTCAGTTACATGTTTTACAACTATTAGCTTCAAATGAAAGAAGCCCAACTTTACACATTTTGAATGGTAATGTAGTATCTCTGTGAAGAGGTTTTTCAACTAATCTGTATTTTTCCACTCTTATTTGAACATGGTGAGAACGTGGAAAGTGGAAAATTCCAAATCTTAGGAAAGAGATTAAAAATTATTTGATTAATAAAATTGGATGCTTTTAATAATGTCAGTCAAAAATTTATTATTATACTGACATGCTCTAGAAGTTCTTAATAACAGTTTATGGATTAAGACAAATCTTAATAACGAGTGTGGAAAGCAAATGGTTTTAATGTAGCTCTGTATAATCTCCCACATGTAATGTTTTGATTTATTCATTCTGGTATAGTACATACAACATTGAATGATATCTTACTTACACAGCTCTGCCACGAATTTTTGTGTAACTTTGTTTACCTAACTTCTCTGGATCTTTGTTTTCTCAAACGCAAGATGATGTTGAGCTGGTGGAAGGAAACTTGTCTGTTGTATACTTATTGTATGAAATGAATTTAGTTGAGTGTTTTTGAGGCCCTAAGACAGCATTGCAGTAATTAAAGGTATTTCTAATAATAATTTAAATATAATTTTATCATTAAAGCACCCCATCCCTTCTAAGCATCCATCCTCTGAGTTTCTGTTCCATTTCAAATCATCTTTTTGGGCTACTGAGGCAAATTTGGGTCATTTAGGCCACCAGGCATTTGTAAGTTTTGTCTCTCTTTCCTCTTAAGTTAAAACATTCTGTAATAAAAGTTTTATTGAAGTCAAAAATGTAAATGTCCAGTTTATTCACTGGTCTAGGATACATCTCTGGTACTTTTATTTGACATTATCCAGTGCTCTTTCCTGCTTCCCCCACCTAACCCAAATTTATTTATCCCTTAAAATTCAACTCATACATCACATTCTGCTAGAATACTTATCCCATTTTGCTTTCTGATCTTATTTCTCCACTGACATCCTTTCATGTGACTTTCTTTTTGTTATCTGACCTGTCAGCAACCATTGAATTGAAAGCTTCATAAGGGCAGATGTCATACCTTGTTCACTGTTCAATTCCCATACCAAATGCATTCTGACACATAATGAGCATTCACCAATGTTGAATGGTTAAATTAATGAATGAATGAAACAGGCAAATTGAGTCTTTGTTGTTTAAAGAGATTTTTGTTTGGTACTCTTCTCTTTCCAAATACCCAAAGTGCCTTTTATTTCTTCTAGGCCCTATCATTTGTACCTACTGGAAAGACAACTCTGCTAAAATTAAAAGGTAAAATTTATGTACCAGCCCAACATATTTATTGAATGAATGAATGTGAATGAAACAACCAGTCAAACCTTTCACTAAATACCTATGACACCTTTTAATTTCTTATGTCATCTGTTTGTATTTTATTACTGAATTACAAGCAAATGATGCTGGGATGAACATGATCTATTCTGAATACAATGAGGATTGTGAATTTGCTTTGGTAAATAACTAGTGTTAATGAGCACTCCAACCTCTAGGGGGAGCTCAGGGAAACATAACCCTCTTCTAAGTACGGGGCTTTTAGCAGGGTTACTAAAGGAATTGTATAGAGAACTGGGCTGGGCTCTTTCCCCCAGATATTTCTCTTGCACTTTTTATCTCTCAGAATTCATCTTTTTAAGGCAGCTATGGGTAGGTTCCTTTTCAGATTAATCATTCGCATTCTTACAAAACTGGGAAGGAACTGAAGCAGAGGCCAAGAAAAATACCATATAGACCAGAGGTAGTCTATGCTAAACAGAAGTTCAGCAAGCAGTAGGGTAGAACTAGACTGGGCCTTGGAAACAAGGACTTGAGCTAAAAATAAATAATAGAATGGATTTTTTTTTTGACTATATGTTTCTTGAAGATTTAGCTGTGGTATCATTCATTTTTGCAAGTCAAGACTTTATGGTCTTGGGCTGGCCTTAATTACTTCTCCCAGGAAATATAACTACCAGTAGGATATCTTGGTAAACTTTTTGGATTAAAGAGTGATACAATGAAAACAGTGTGCTGTGAAGGTTGGTTTCCTAGCAGCTTTCATGGGCAAGTAAAAGAGAACAATACTAGGAATGAGAAAGCAACAAGAAATTTGTATTGCTTATGCAGAATACGGGGATGAGGAATAAACCAGTGAATTCATGGGAGTGGAGGTTAGAAGAGAAATTTAAAAAGGCACTGTGATTACATGAAACAAAGAATAAAAACAAAGACAAATATTATTTCATGTAATTTACCCGTTATGTACCAGACAAGAATGAAGACAGAAAATTCACTTCCAGTTTATGGAAAAGTTTGAAGAAGTTTGATAATATATCCTATTTCTCTTAAGTCAAATATATAAAGCACATTTTCTTAACTTACTATGTTTCTTAATTTTAGAACCTTTTCTTACTACATTAAAAAATCTTGTTTTATCCAACTTTAAGATGAAAATACAGGCTAATTTAATATGAATTTTCAATGATTATCGTAGCTTCACAAGGTTGGGAGAAGATGAAAAGAAATATGTACTCTAAAGTACATAGTATAAGAGGTGGCATGGGGTATGTAACCTAGAAATGTTATGTCTCCTCATCCTTGTGCCTTTCCAAGGCACTATTATACTAGGACACAGTATGTCTCCCTTGTATGTGAGACCTCAAGCAATAGGGGCAAACGGGCCCTGCATTCTAAAATGAGAAGTTGATTTCTTTTTTGCCAGTCTTCAAAATAAGTGATATAAAGTAGTTTTGCTATTCTTAGCCACTACTCCCATTCAGATACAAAATGGCTGAAAGCAAAGAGGCTTGGAGTTGCTAGAAACTGAAGGCTTCTTCTCTAAGGAGAATTGTTGCACAATGAGGCCCACCCTTGCCAAGGGGATGGTATGAGGGCTCTTTCTCCTCACGGTGAGCCTAAGGAGAAAGGATTTCTAAAGATCACTCGGAGTGCTGTGACTGGGAGCCTGGATTAAAGGGACATAGCCATGTCCGACTCATTTGTGAATAAGGAAAGAGGCCAGAAGCTGGCTAAAGCATTTCATGGTGGAGGAGCTGAGGAAAAGGTTTGGGAAGTGTATCCCTCTGAGGGTGGCTTAAAGACGTATGGTGTTTTAGGAATCAGATATGGAATATGCAGGAGGAGCTGTGTCCTGTAATTGTTTTGGAAAAGACTCCATTGAAGAAGGCTTCTTGAAAGAAGCCAGGCAGCCTCAGCAGAAAGATCCTGAAATGAAACTTTGCATGCAGAGGGGGCTCGCACATGGTCAGTGAAGAGTGTTGCTTAAATCCAGGGAGGGACAGTACGTGGGGCCAGGCAAGAGGGCCTAGGATAAGCACACTAGAGTGCTCAAGAGAAACTGAGACAGTTTTAACATTGGCATCGCACACAGGAAACCAATAGCAGGTAATATTGGTGTCAGTTAAGTAAGACTTTTCTTACCTCTTACCTCTGCTGTCTCTCCATCCCTTCGAAGACTGTAGACAAATCAGAGACAGCCTAGTGAATGGGTGAAGAAAAATTAAAACTCTAGGTAGGGTGTTCACTTCCAGTAATGGCGGACTCGAAAACGGAACCAGTCCTTTCACTGAGAATAATGAGAAAGCATGGTCAAAATGTTTTAAAACGATATGCTTAATGACATGAGAAAGATAACAAGGCATTGGAGTTGTACAGACCTAGTATTTGGAAGAAGTTGACCACTGCAATAAAGTGAATATAGCGAGTAAGTGAGTCACTCAATTAAAAAAAAATTTTCCCAGTCCATGTAAAAGACACATTTACACTATACTGTAGTCTATTAAGTGTGTAATAGCATTATGTCTAAAGATGTACATTCCTTCATTTAAAATACAATATTGCTAGAAAGTGTTAATGGTCACCTGAGCCTTTGGTAAGTTATAACCATAACCTGTTTGCTGGTGGAAGGTCTTGCCTCGGTGTTGATTGCTGCTGACTGACCAGAGTGGCGGTTGCTGAAGGCAGAAGTAGCTGAGGCAATTTCTTAAAATATGAAAACAAGAATGTTCACTGCATTTATTGACTTCTCCTTTCATGAAAGTCTTCTCTGTAGCATGCAATACTGTTTGTTAGCATCGTACCCACAGCAAAACTTCATTCAAAATTGGAGTCAGTCCTCTCAAATACTGGTGTTGCTTCATCAAATAAATGTATGTAATATCATAAATTCTTTGTTGTCATGTCAACAACATTTACAGCATCTTCACTAGGAGTAGATTCCATCTCAAGAAACGATGTTCTTTTCTCATCTGTAAAAAGCAACACCTTATCCATTCAGGTTTTATCATGAGATTGCAGTAATTTAGTCACGTTTTCAAGCTCTCCATCTAATTCTAGTTCTCTTGCTATTTCCACCACAACTGCGGTTACTCCACTGAAGTCTTGAACCCCTCAAATAAGCCATAAAGGTTGGAATCAGCTTCTTCCAAACTCCTATTAATGTTGATATTTTGACATCCTCTCATGAATAATGAATATTTCTTAGTGGCATCTAGAATGATGAATCCTTTCTAGAAGGTTTTCAATTTATTTTGCTTAGATCCATCAGTAGAATCCCTAACTATGGCAGCGATAGCCTTGTAAAATGTATTTCTTAAATAATAGGACCTGAAAGTCAAAATTACTCCTTAATCCATGGGCTGCAAAATGGATGTTGTATTAACAGGCATGAAAACATTAATTTCCTTGTACACATCTCCATCAGAGCTGTTGAGTGACAAGATGCATTGTCAATGAGAAGAAATGTTTTGAAAAGAATTTTTTTCTGGGCATTAGGTCTCTCAAGCAGACATAAAATAGTCAGTAAAACATGCTGTAAACAGATAGGCTGTCATCAAGACTTTGTTTTTCTATTGATAGAGCACAGAGTAGATTTAGCATAATTCTTAGGGGCCCTATGGTTTTTGGAATGGTAAAAGGAACACTGGCTTCATCTTGTGGTCATTAGTGGCATTATCCCCTGGCAAGAGCATCCACCTGTCCTTAGAAACTTTGAAACCAGGTGCTGACTTCTCCTTGCTAGCCATGAAAGTCCTAGATGACATCTTCTTCCATTGTAAGACTGTTTTGCCTCCACTGAAAATCTGTTGTTTAGTTGGCCACCTTCATCAATTATCTCAGCTAGATCTTCTGGATAACTTGCTGCAGCTTCCACGTCAGCACTTGCTGCTTTACTTTCCCTGTTATGTTATGGAGACAGCTTTTTTCCCTCAAACCTTATCAGTCAACTTTTCTTCTGCAGCTTCCTTGCCTCTCTCAGCCTCCATAGGATTGAAGAGAGCCAGGGCCTTACTTAGGATTAGGCTTTGGTTTAAGGGAATGTTGTGGTGGGTTTGATCTTCCCCCCAGATCACTCAAACTCTCTCCATATAAACAGCAATATTTCACTTTCTTATCATTTATGTATTCACTGGAGTAGCACTTTTAATTTCCTTCAAGAACTTTCCCTTTTGATTCCTGAGTTGACTAACTACTTGGTACAAAAGGCTTAGCTTTAAGCCTGCCTCAGCTTTCGACATGCCTTCCTCACTAAGCTTAGTTTCTAGCTTTTGATTTACAGTGAGAGACATGTGACTCTCTCTCTCATTTGAACACTTACAGGTAATTGTAGGGTTGTTAATTGTCCTGATTCAATATTGTTGTGTCTCAGGGAGAGGGAGGCCCAAGGAGATGGAGCGAGATTGGGGAATGACTGGTTGGTGAAGCAGTGAGGACACGTTTAACGTTCCTTGACTACGTTTGCCGACTTATGTGGGAATGGCTCACGGTACCCCCAAACAATTACAATAGTACCATCAAAGATCACTGATCACAGACTTCCAGACTAGATAGTGAAAATCATGAGTGGAATAATAATTATAATATGTAATAATAATGATGAAAATAATGAATAATAATGAAAAATTAGGAAATATTACAAGAATTTTCAAACCATAAGTCAAAGGCACAAAGTGGGCACATGCTTTTGGAAAAAATGGTGTCACTAGACTTGCTTGCCATAGGATTAAACCAACCTTTAGTTTGCAAAAAAAACAGTATCTGTGAAGCACAATGAAGTGAGGTGTGCCCGTACCATCCTGTGGGGTATCCTGTATTGATGGAAATATTAAATTATTTGCAATGAAAAACACTGATCGTGAGTTGCTGTGACTCATATGCTGAGTCATTGAGATGAGTCCTGTCACGTAGACGTTGCAATGATTTAGAATAATTTTAGTATGAATGTATTTCTGGCAAGAAAAAGAGACTTCTGATAGCCCCTCCCAACCACACCTTAAGCAGCATCTCTTGGGTGATTAGTGACTGTCTCTGCAATCTTTTGCTTTATAGGATGAAGAGCTGGGGGAGGGGCACTTTGTCATTAGCCAATTAGAAATACTGTGTTTCTTTAATTCCTAGATACTCATTGTTTTTCTTGATTAAATTTGGCAGGATTTTGTCTCAATTGTTATTCATTTTCTATTGCCTCAACTCAAAATTCTATTACTTAGTAATCGATTCTTTGGCCCAAAGTTGTCTTCCAAATCTTCTATTTTATGTTACACTCTTGACAAACTGGAGCACTTTGTCTTTTCTCATCTTTTCCGTCAGCTTGCAATGTCCCTCCAGCCACCCCTGCCAATACCAAGCTCAAGGACATGCTAAATACCACCTCCTTAAAGCCTTCTGTGTTTCCTGCTTTACCCTCAGTAGAGATCCTTCCTCCCCTCAACTCATGTTATGCATTAAATCTCTGTACTGAATTCTCAGATATTCTATTTAGATGTTATGGCAATGTGTCTGCCTATGTTATTGTCTCTGTTAAATTACAAGCTTGTTGAAAACAAATCATCTCTTACTCCTCTTGAAATTGGACTGGAATATTGAAGTGTATGTATCTAATGTTCAGTAATATTGTTTAAACAAATGAATAAGGAAAATAATTTAAAAAGAATGTAAGGTAGTTGCACTTATTTTTCTTTTACTTGCAGATTTTTCATGTCAGGTAGTTGCACTTTCATGTAAATAAATGAGGACATAAGAGGAACATCACCCTGCTTAACTGATTTTTTTATTCATAGATAATTAGCTTACAGTTACTAGTAACCATAGAAAGTATAAAAGTATTTGAATTTCAGAAGTACCGAAAATATTCAAATTAATTAATTTACTTAGAAAACAAGATGACAAATAAATGTATTTGGTTTCACTGAATGAATTCACTGAAATAGCCTTCTTTATATTTATGAGATTTTTGAAAAATGTTACAGAAATAGGCCAGAGTATTAAGTTCACGTAAAATTGCTTTTTATCTTTGGGTCTGCCAAGATCATTCCTTTAATGCTTGCTTCATTTTTGTATTTTTACTGTTCATTAGGCATCTTATTTATAAGATATATTTACTATGTATCTGAACTAACCCATGTGTACAATTCCCATTGGTTTATGCATTTCCTTTTTCAAAGGTATGTAAATGTTTTTCATTAAGTACACAATCATTGAAAGAGTAGCACCCCTTTTTAAAACCAGTATTCTACATTTTCCTTTTTTTAGCTACCTTTTATGTAAAGATGAGAAGGAAAAAAAATGGAAGAATTCCATTAATTACATAAGCTCAGAGCAATTAACCTTTTAAGTAGAAATTATTAACTACATGGCCATTGTCCAATCAAAATCATTCACAACTGGATTGTGAGATGGTACACTGGATTGTGAAGTACTTGAAGACAAACTTCATGTCCATGTTTGTCTGAATTCCTGGTTCCTGATGTAAAATCAGTGTTCAGTAAATATCTGCTGAATCAACCATGCATGAGTGAATGAGTAAGTGAATGAATGAATGTCATGCTTCCTGCCTGCTCTAGAATTGGAAGTGACATACCTGTCAGTACAATAAAACAATAAGCTTCATCTCCAACTGTTAGACTAAAATTAAATTCAAGGCATGAGAGGGCCTCTGTGAATTAATTGCTCAGTGAATTTTTATAAAGAATGGTTGGTTTTAAATAGGGAGAAATTTTACTTTTATGCTTCACCCATCCTCCACTCCCACCTATTCTAGCTGACTCAGAAATATGTGCTGCACCTGGGTGATCTATCACTTCAGAATCCTTTTCCAATTCTGACACTGCCCAGTTTTGTCCAGAATGTAAATCCCATTAAATCACAGGTTTTATGGCTACTGGCCAACAGGAATTTATTAATATTTATTGAAAATGTAAAATTAATTTATAAAATTCAGCTTTATGTGGAAAACCCAGGATTGTTGTAAAAGATATGAGAATTTGGCAGGGTGTGGTGGCTCACACCTATAATCCCAGCACTTTGGGGGGCCAGGGCAGGATGATCTCTTGAGCCCAGGAGCTTGAGATCAGCCTGAGCAACACAGCAAAACAGCAAGACTCTGCTTCATCTCTCTCTCTCTCACTCTCTCTCTCTCTCTATATATATATATATATACACACACACACACACACACACACATATACACACACAAACACACACATATATATGACCCTCATATATCATATATATTATATATGTATAAAATGAGAGTCATTAATGAACTGTCATTATAACTGTCACCCATCTCTTGATGCTATTGGACATTGGCCATCCTCTATGACATAGTCCTGTATTAGGATATGACAAATATAAATTCTCCTTTGAGAGAATTGAAATCCACTCAGGAACATGTGATGTAACACACAAAAAAGGTGAAATTAGCAAAATACTTATATTCAGCTATAAATGAATGTGTCTATGGAGTTATCTGTGAGAAGGCAGTGGCTGCGATCTCAGATGTTACATTCAACTGAGATCAGTCTTATAAATGCTGTGAGCATTTTGATGAGTATTCTTTTTTTTTTTTTTTTTTTTTTTTTTTT
>NW_016107348.1:7375826-7416996 GCF_001604975.1 Cebus imitator
GCTCACTGCAACCTCCGCCTCCTGGGTTTAAGCAATTCTCCTGCCTCAGCCTCCTGAGTAGCTGGGACTACAAGCATGCGCCACGATGCCCAGCTAATTTTTTGTATTTTTAGTAGAGACAGGGTTTCATCATGTTGACCAGGATGGTCTCAATCTCTTGACCTCGTGATCCACCCGCCTTAGCCTCCCAAAGTGCTGGGATTACAGGCATGAGCCACCGCGCCCAGCCCTTTGATGAGTATTCTTAACACGCTGTTACAATACTGACCTTCAGAGCCAAGTGTGGGTAAAGTCCTGCTACCTTGAATACTGCTGCCTGGATGCAAGTGTTGTCATTAGATAGGAATCACCTCAAATCCTGATCTTATGTTTATGAAATATCTTGAACCTCTATACTTTCCATCCTATCAGTGGAAGGGATAAGTAACTGACATTACTTCTCCATTTGTACTTCAGATCCCAGCCTCTCTTTCCTTACTTCTTCAGTTGCCTGCTCCTGATTCTCTTCTCCCAACATTTAGATCTACTCAAGTCAAATTATTCTTCTAAAATAAGAAAATCCCTTTTGACTACATAGTGCTATTTATCTATGGTAATCTTTTGCTTTTTACTCCACTTCAAAGAGTAGTTTTATTCTCTCTCCGTCTGTAACACGTATCAAAGCACGCTGAGCTGCTCTAACCCCAAATTCTAAAGAAATTGTTGTCAAAAGGATCGCCAACGATCTTCTTGTCACTTAATCCAACTAACACTTTTAGCCTTATCTTACTTAACCTCATGATAACATTTAACATTTTGTATTATTCTTTTCTTTTTGAAGAAGTCATCTCTAGGTTTCCATAATAACAGCATCTCCTCATCAACATCTGCATCTTTTTTTGTAATTAACCCAGAGTTTTTTCAAGTAATGGTGGCACTCCATTCCAGGAAGGTAACCCCAGTTTCCACTGTGAGTAACTGATTTAGAGGATGGCATGTGACATAGTTCTCGCTAATAAGGCACAGGGAGAGCTCTGTTAGAGGGCTATGGCAAACTGTCTTAGTCCGCAAATGAGTTGTATGAGGAAGTGATGTCTATAACTCTGATAGTCATCTTATAAGTAAAAAGAAGAAGCAGTATAACATAGTGATTAAGAGCATGAACTCTAGACCCTGATGTTCAAGTTCTAGTTCCCCGACATGCTGTCTTATGACTTGAGTAAATTGCTTAATTTCTCTACGGTAACATTTCTCCATCTGTAAGGTGGGAATGATGATGATAATAGTAACACTTTAAGAGGGTTATGATGAGGTTTAAATAAGTTGATTTTTTGGAAGCATTGAGCCTGGTTCAGGAAAAATATTTATTTTTTTCCTGGTGCAGGAAAAAATAAATATACCTGAGAACACAACCGAGTAGAGTGAAGTATAGAACAAGGGAAAGAGTCTGTGCTCTAAAGGCCTCATTGAGCCATTGAACTGACTGCTTTTAAAGCTATTTTTAGTAGGCTATTCTTTTATTTTTGAGGCCAAGTCTAGCTCTGTCTCCCAGGCCAGAGTGCAGTGGTGTGATCACAGCTCACTGCAGCTTTGACCTCTCAGATTCAATTGATTCTGTGACCCCGGCCCCTCTAAGTAACTGAGATCACAGACATGTGCCATCATGCCCAGATCATTTTTATATTTTTTGTAAAGATGTGGTTTCACCATGTTGCCCAGGCTGGTCTTGAACTCTTGGGCTCAAGTGACTCTTGGGCCTTGGCCTCCCGAAGTGCTGGGATTACAGATGTGAACCACCACACCAGATTGGATATTCTTTTATTTTATTTTGAACTAAAAGCATCCAAACTAATACTTCTCACCCACCGGGTTTTCTTTTGTATGTATTCGACTCCTTCTTTGTCATATTTGAATGTGCATTAAATAGTGCTCACGCCTTGGCTTATAATTGCTCCATTGCTAGGTCCACTCCCCCATTAGCTCAGGTTTTAAGGTTTTCATTACAATATATTCACGATTCCCAGAGGTAAATGTGCAACACAGATCTCCCTCCTGAACTCCAAACCCACATAGCAAATGATTGTGGTATTTCTTTAGGTGTCTCAGAGGCAACTAAAATTTAGTGTTTTAAAAACTTGGCTCATTATTTTGCCTTTTAGCAATTCCAAAACCAGTGTTCCATCCATACTCTCTTTCTTATTGAATGCATTACCATTCCCTGAGTGGCCTAAGTTGCAAGTTTAGGTCTTATCCTAATTCCATCTCTCCTTCATCGACCCATGTCTACATCAATCATTTGATCTTGTCAAAAAATTCTAGGAGCAGTACAGAGACCACTATGGCTGGAGCAAAGTGAGCAAAGGAGAGAGACAAGAAGGAGCTTAGGTCAGAGCAGTAAGATGTGGTCACAGCACAAAGGCTTTATAACCTTTGGCTTTCGTCTTGATGAAATGGGAAGCCATGGAGATTTTGAGGAGGTGGTACTGAAACAAAAGCATAACATGACCTGGCTTCTTTGTAAATAAAGGCTGATGATAAGGAAGGACAAAAAAGAGCTGACAAAGTAAGTTACTAAAATAATGTAGACAAACCATGAAGGTGGCTTGGGCCAGGGTTGTTACAGTGATGTTGGAAGCCAGTGATCGCATTTTGGATGTATTTTAAGAACGCATCCGTATGATTTGTTAATGCACTCATTGAGATGAAAGAGAAAGAGAGGAATCAAAGACTACATCAAGGTTCGGGTCCTAAGTAATTGAAAGTGCCAAGTTGCCATTAACTGATATGAGGAAAGACTATGTAAAGTGCAGATTTTAGGAGGAAGTATTAGAAATTTATTTTAATTTGTTAGACTCATGATGTCTCTTAGTAAGTCAGGTGGAGAGTTTAAGTAGGCTGTTCAGTAGACACTTCTGTATTTAGAGGAGAAGATCAAGCTGGAAATACAAATTTGGAAATCATCAGCACATAGATGACATCTAAGACCATGAAACTAGATGCATAATGAAGGGATTGAGAGTAGGGAGAAATGAGAAATAGTTCAAGAATTGAGCCCAGAGGTACTCCAGTATTCTTGAGAGTATCTGAAGCACAAAAGAGACCAACCAAAGAAGACTGAGTGAGAGAGATAGAAGGAAAGCCAGGAAAGTATGATGTTCCAGAATTCAAGTGAAGAAAGTTTTATGAAAATGTGGAAGCAAGCAACCATCAAGGCTGCTGATAGCTCAAGTCAGATGAAGATAGAGAATGGACCATCAGATTTAGCAACATGGAAGAAGATGGTGATTTAGGTTAGTTAAATTCTATTTACTTTAAGATACTATTTGGACTTTATATTCTCTGGGCAGTCTTCCTTGACTATAAAGTTGGATTTATAAACCCTTAATGTAAATCATGTAACACCTGTAATTTTACACTCAGACTAATGTTTTGAAATTGTCCTTTTACTTATCTGTCTTCTCTCAACAACATACGCAAGGGCAAGACTTGTTTGATCACTGTTGTGCCTTGCACAGTACCTGGCAAAGAGCAGAGGCAACCTTTGCCAGATGAAATTGAATTGAATTGTCTGTCATTTGTGCCAGATGTCCACCCCTGGCTGGTTAAAAAGAGAGAACAAAAGGAGGGTGGATAGCAGGAAGTAGCCAGGTCTAAGTGGTATTAGTGTTGCATTCTTTGATGACAAAGACTAACGTTGCTACCTCATTTGGTTTACTTTAGGTTCAGAGAAGCTTGTTAGGACAATCCAGAATGAGCTTCTGATGGAATATGTAGGTGTGCCGGTTACCTGAGGGCAGGTGAACAGCCCAAAGTCAGCTAAGCAAGTTAGTGAGCAGTTGTTATTAGTCAGCCATGCCCACTTCAACAAAATTTTATCAATGGATAGCTTGTAATTTTCCTACAGTTTTTATGAAAGAGCTGGCAACAAAGGGAATGAAATGTGCATAGCTCAATTCTATACATTTACTAACTATACAGTTGGCTAAGGGATACCAAGTCTTTCTTTTTGTTATTAAAATCAAAGATTATGAATTGGTTTCCTTATTATTTCTAATTTTTTTTCTTATTTCCTTTTAGAGTAGAAACATTCCTAAAAATAGGCTATAAGACTAATTATAACAGTTGTTAGTAATTATGTTATATTATTAATATTTACACGATTAAATAGCAACTATAGTAGGTTATTTTAATTTCAATAAAAGTAAATGGTATACATTAATAATGAACCCTAACTCTATAGATTTTGTTTATAGGATTTTTAAAAATTGTTGCATAGGTACTTATGTGACAAGGTGGTTTGCTGCCATCACCCCATCACCTGTATCTGACATTTCCCCCCATGTTATCCCTCTCCAACCTCCCCAGCCCCTGCTGTCCCTCCCCTGGTGCCCCCCAACAGACCCCAATGTGTGAGGCTCCCCTCACTGTGTCCATGTGTTTTCATTGTTCAATACCCACCTATAAGTGAGAACATGCGGTGTTTGATTTTCTGTTCTTGTGTCAGTTTGCTAAGAATGATGGTTTCCATATTCATCCATGTCCCTACAAAGGACACAAACTCATCATTTTCTATGGCTGCATAATATTCTATGGTGTATATGTGCCACATTTTCCTTGTCCAGTCTAACATCGATGGGCATTTGGGTTGGTTCCAAGTCTTTGCTATTATAAACAGTGCCGCTATGAACATATGTGTGCATGTGTCTTTATAATAGAACAATTTCTAATCCTTTGGGTATATACCCAGTAATGGGATTGCTGGGTCAAATGGAATTTCTATTTCTAGATCCTTGAGGAATTGCCACACTGTCTTCCACCATGGTTGATCTAATTTACACTCCCACCTACAGTGTAAAAATGTTCCTACTTCTCCACATCCTCTCCAGCATTTGTTGTCTCCAGATTTTTTTGATGATCACCATTCTAACTGGTGTGAGATGGTATCTCAATGTAGTTTTGACTTGCATTTCTCTAATGACCAGTGATGACGAGCATTTTTTCATATGTTTGTTGGTCTCACGTATGTCTTCTTTTGAAAAATGTCTCTTTGTATCCTTCACCCACTTTTGAATGGGTTTGTTTTTTTCTTGTAAATCTGTTTTAGTTCTTTGTAGATTCTGGATATTAGCCCTTTGTCAGATGGGTACATTGCAAAAATTTTTTCCCATTCTGTTGGTTGCTGGTTCACTCTAACGATTGTTTCTGTTGCTGTACAGAAGCTCTGGAGTTTAATTAGATCCCATTTATCTATTTTGGCTTTTGTTGCCAATGCTTTTGGTGTTTTAGTCATGAAGTCCTTGCCTATGCCTACACCCTGAATGATTTCGCCTTGGCTTTCTTCCAGGGTTTTTATGGTGTTAGGTCTTATGTTTAAGTCTTTAATCCATCTGGAGTTAATTTTAGTGTAAGGTGTCAGGAAGAGGTCCAGTTTTTGCTTTCTGTACATGGCTAGCCAGTTTTCCCAACACCATTTATTAAGTAGGGAATCCTTTCCCCATTGCTTGTTTTTGTCAGATTTGTCAAAGATCAGATGGTTGTAGATGTGTGGCGTTGCCTCCGAGGCCTCTGTTCTGTTTCATTAGTCTATATCTCTGTTTTGGTACCAGTACAATGCTGTTTTGAATACTGTAGCCTTGTAGTATAGTTTGAGGTCAGGCAGCATGATGCCTCCAGCTTTGTTCTTTTTGCTTAGAATTGTCTTGGCTATGTGGGCTCTCTTTTGGTTCCATATGAAGTTTAAGGTGGTTTTTTTCCAGTTCTGTGAGGAAGGTCATTGGTAGCTTGATGGGGATAGCGTAAATTACTTTGGGCAGTATGGCCATTTTCATGATATTGATTCTTCCTAACCATGAGCATGGAATGTTTTTTCCGTTTGTGTCCTTTCTTATTTCCTTGAGCAGTGGTTTGTAGTTCTCCTTGAAGAGGTCCTTTACATCCTTTATTAGTTGTATTCCTAGGTATTTTATTCTCTTTGCAGCAATTGTGAATGGCAGTTCATTCTTGATTTGGCTCTCTTTTAGTCTGTTATTGGTGTATAGGAATGCTGGTGATTTCTGCACATTGATTTTGAATCCTGAGACTTTGCTGAAGTTGCTTATCAGTTTAAGGAGATTTTGGGCAGAGCTGATGGGGTCTTCTAAATATAGAATCATGTCATCTGCAAATAGAGACAATGTTTATAGGATTTTTAGAAGACTAGTTAAATTAAATTTCCTTGTATAGGTAAGAGTAGACCTCTAATTTTTAACTTTTACATGATAAGTTAATTTTATATTTGTAATAGATCACACTTACTAATTACTAAGTTACTCTCTTAAAAAACCTCTTCAATATACCGAGGTTTACATTTCATATCTGTGCAATTGTGCCAATATATTATTATATAAATAATATCAGAGAGCTATCAGTGCATATAAATTAAAATTAGGATTATAAAACTCTCACTAGTTTGAATATAAACATACAGTGTAACATCAATGACAAAACACAGAAGTAAAAGATTCCTAAAGCTTCTTAAGAATGGCTTGTAGTAGAATACGAAGGATGGCTAGTAAAAGCAAAGTGGTAAAATCACATGGCTAATTTCTAAAACATCGGATTATCAGGAATTATTCATCTGAATGAGTACTGGTTCCTGCAAGTAGTAACTTTGGTGGCTAAAAAGTTAGTTCATTGTTCAACATTTTCTGACTTCTATGAGAATTTTGAAAGTGGTAGTGTTTTGTTAAATGTTTAATATGCTAAGGATATCAATTTACTAGAAAATATTTACTTGGATGCATTGGTACTTGTGTTAAAAATCTTTTTACCTCTTTACAGTAATGTAGACTTCTTAAAGTATCTCTGTATGGGGTCTTAGTTTGATAATATAATTCTGTAATCATTCTACTTGCATAAGATTGAGAAGCTTTATGGCTAGAATTCACTCTAGGATTTATGTTGCTTATATTACCTTTGTTTTTCAGGACTTGTACCATAGCACAATAAAGTGGATAATACAAAACCAACAACATCCAGAAATTAAAAAACAAACCAAAACACCCACAGCAACTCACAGTATGCCCTTATTATCAGAGTTTCAGTCAGCCAACATAAAGTAGGCTCTTTCTACACCCACCTCTGCTTTATTGTCTATAGATTTTTAAGTCTTACTTTTATCAAAATCATCTAACTTACTGATTTGTTTACTCATTTATTCTCCATTTCTGTGATCCTAGTTTTCTTTTTCCTAAGAGTTGTTTCTTCATAAAAGCAGGTGACCTCAGCAACTTACCTTGTCACTCTCTACTCTTTGTACCAAGAATAATGCCTAATATATACAAAGTGATCAACTCTGATACCTCACCTTTGTTCCTCAATTTCCCTTTCCTCTTTCCCTTACTTCCCTTCCTACTTCCCTCCCTTGAGTCAAAAGCTTTCTCTTCTATGGCAGGGAACAGATTTAAAAAGTCTCATCAAATTAGAGGAAATAAATTACAACTTTATAATTGGAAAGAAAGTAATAGCTTGATTTCTATTGTCTATGGTTGCTATAGGAAAATTGAGCAAACATTTTTTTACAAAATACTGAATCCTGCCTTTCTTCTTGAGTGTAGGCTGCATTTAGTGAGTTGCTTCCAAATAGAGTATAGGAAGGGGTGAAAAGTTACTTCATGGTGCAGAAAATTGTCAGTCACTATCTTAACCAAGTGTTCAAGGTTAACTTTCCCAGTGATATAATTTTGATACTATGTACCCTTGATATGATGTGATGAGAATGGCAGCTCTGTTATGTGATATTCTTCCCCAGATCAATAGCTCCAGTCTAAGAATGAGAAAAGCATCTGACAAAGACGGAATGAAGAAGATCATTCTACATAACATGTGTCTGGTGCTTCTCAAGCCTGTTAAGGTCATCGAAAAGAAGGAAAGACAAGAAAATATCACAGACCAGAAAAGACTAAGGAGGTATGAAATCCAAATGTGATATAGTATTGTGGATGGGATCCTGCAACAGAAAAAGGATATTAGAGAAAAACTAGTGAAATCCGAAAAAGGTCTAGAGTTTAGTTAACAGTAACATACCAGCATGGGTTTGTTGTGATGAATGTACTGTGGTGTTTATGAAAGAAGTTATAACAATAAGGGAAACTGGATGTGGAAACTCTGTATACTATCTTTGCAACTTTTATGTAAATCTACAACTCTTCTGAAATAGAAAGATTTTGTTTTAAAAAAGCAACTAGGAAATTCTAGCTTGATGTCTCCTACACCTTTGCAGAGATTTTGCCAAAATGTTACATTCCTTTATAATCCTATTTGTATGGGAATCATAATTTTAAAGTCTGTTTTTTGGTGGCATAGTAACACATATAAAAATCTAATACATGTATTTCAGCAAATGAACTTAATCAACAAATTAAAAAATTCTGCAAGAATTGTCATTTTTACCGTTGTCCCCATTTTCTATATTTAGTTGGTAGCTGCCGTTTCTCCAGCGACTATTAGGATATCATTAAAATCCTGAGTTAACATATTATTTGAATATCTCTTAGATACTTTAACACGTTAATTCCTAATCGACAGTGGTGAGCTAATGACTACCTTTATTGATGGAGAAAAAAGGGAAAATATGATGTCCCTTGAGCAATTCAGGATTAAGACCACTGCCTTCTGCATAGTCAAAAACCACATACAACTTCTCACCACCCCAAAACGTAACTACTAATAGCCTACTGTTGGCAGAAGCCTTACCAATAAAACAGTTAATTAGCATGTTTGTATGTTTTGTTTGCTCTTAGCTAGCGCAGTTACCTAGATTTTAATTTAGGAGTGATCACAGCAATTACTAGTTCATGAGAGAGCTAAAGCAGCCAGTTTATTCCCAAATATTTCAGGACTGCTTGGGAATCTTGGCGAATTGCTTTGCTCATCTCAAGGTATTTTAGAAGTGAGAAGTATTGGCAATATGATAAAGTGGCCAGGCTTTGATCTGAAAGTCAAATGGTATTGTGTTTTTTATGACAGAGAAATTAAGCTGTGCATACTGTTTTCTTATAAGAAAACTAGAGAAAAGAAAATGTTACTAAGAAAACCATATGAAATAAAATGTATTTACCATTTATTAAATGGAAGTGAATCATCATAAAGGTCATCATCCTTATTTTCTTCACAGTGAGTCTGCTGTGGAGGAAGAGGAAGAGTTGGTCTTGCTGTCTCAGGAGTAACAGAGGTGGAAGAAAGAAGAGGAGGCAAAAGAGGTAGGCACACTCAGTACAACTTGTACTGGAAAAAATTCACATATAAGCAAACCTGCACAATTCAAACCCCTGTTATTCAGGGTCAACTGATATTAGCTTTTTAAAATTAATTTCTTTGATGTTTGATTTACTTCATAAACTTGTATTCTTAGTGGAATATCACCAATTCAAAAAAGTTGTAAAGAAGGGTTATCAGTTGAGATAAAATTGACTGAGCATCAGTGGAAATTTCATTGTTTTAAGCATTAACCATAGTCGGTCTGTTTTATAGGGGATTATATAATGAATAAATATTGTAAATATAAGAAAGACAATTGCTTAAAATGGACATTTATAAAGCTCTGTCTGTGAATTAATTGAACAGATTCACAGTGTTCTAAGATGGCACAAGTTACTAAGATTTTGAACTTCAATTTTGGCCTTAGTTAATAAGTAATTTTTTTGCTACGTCAGTTTTTTTTTTTGTTTTTTGTTGGTTTTTTTTTACATTTTTTCCATTAGCATGAGCTTTCAGAAGAACAATTATTTATGGTTTTGAAAATTGCTGGCTTGCTACTATTTATATTCATTAACTGCTAAACACTCAGGGACTACATGCCTCAGGGAACTGGGGTAATTGTCCATGCTAACCAAGAATGATAAAACGTTTAACAAATGAAACTTTCCACTTCTACTTCCCTTGTAGGAAGTTTATTAACATTTATAACCACCATGATGTTAGGAACCAACATTTATTAAAAACCACTTTGTGTGAAAATACTGTCAGCTTCATGCCAACTCTTGAGACTGAAGAGAGTATTTAGCAGTAAGCAGGAATGAGCTTTGTTCTTACCTACTGGAGTTACCTAGACTTTAATTTAGGAGTGATCACAGCAATTACCAGTTCATGAGAACTAAAGCAGCCAGTTTATTTCCAAATATTCCAGGACTGCGTGAGAATCTCTGTGAACAGCTTTGTTCATCTCAAGGTATTTCAGAAGTGAGAAGTATTGACAATGATAAAGTGGCCAGGCTTGGATCTGAAATTCAAATGCCATTGTGTTTCTTATGACAGAGAAATGAAGATGTGTTACCTTCCTTTCTCTGTTACACAGCAGCTACATATATGTACTAGGTACAATATCTTTTGCCATTGATTTAAAGGAGTGCAGAAACTTGGGAAAGTCACTGAGGCTTTCTGATTATTGTTCATTTCATCTCTAGTAAATGCAGAAAACAATACAAATCCCATAGGTCACTGTAAGAAAAAGATTTTGAATGTACATAAAAATGCTTTTTAAAATGTCCAGCATGCTGATATGGTTTGGCTCTGTGTCCTCATCCAAATCTCATTTTGTAGTTCCTGTAATTCCCCTGTGTTTTGGGAGGGGCCTGCTGGGAGATGATTGTATTATAGGGGTGAGTCTTTCCTGTGCTGTTCTCATAATATCCAATACGTCTTGTAAGGCCTGATGGTACTAAAAAGGGGAGTTTCCCTGACAAGCTCTTTTGCCTGCCGCCATCCACGTAACTTGTGACTTGCTCCTCCTTGCCTTTTGCCATGATTATGAGGCCTTCTCAGCCACATGGCACTGTGAGTCCAATTAAACCTTTTTCTTTTGTAAATTGCCCAGTCTCCGGCATGTCTTTATCAGAAATGTGAAAATGGACTAATACACATCTGTTGGCTTTTCCTCCTGATATTACCCAATAAATACAGGAAAAGGATGAGGAAATAAATTGGCTTTTCATCCTTTTGTTTTGTTTTGTTTTACGACTTTTGCCACTTCACCCATATGAATACAATACTAACAAAAAAGATAGCTAAATTCTTTCAGTCATGAACAAAATCATCCATTGCTAATCTCTTTCAAGAAAACGGAAACAAATGAGTCAGTAGAGACCTCTGTGTTGTTATTATTTGCAAACTGTGGGTTTGCAAATATATCAGATTCTAAATATTTAACTGGCATTTAGATTTAAAAGGCATTTAGATTTGTAATTTAATTCAATCACTTCTGTGCATTTGGTGCCCAGTTGGTTTTTTTTTTTTTTATTACATAATCATTTCTCCATTTGGATCTCAGAATATAAACCAAAACCTTTCTTTGGCGGGTGTTTGTGCGTGTCTGTGTATGTCTGTGTGGGCTTGAGCGTTTTACAAATATTTGGTACTTAGCAGATTTTTTTTTCCAAGCAGATGTTCATCAGCTACTTCCATGAATTTGTACTTTAAGAGCCACATTTATAGATGAAAAAAAAATCTTTATTATTTTTAAAAGTAGTTCACTAAATTCCTCTTGAAAACTTATAGTGTTTTTAGTCCTGATGAGAGCATATAGACTGTATAGAGGTTTATCAGAGTCATTATTCTGCTGACTTTATTTAACAAGAGTTTCAGATAAGCAAAATTTTAAAATGCTAATTAACTCAAATTCTGCATCTGCATTATGCAATTATAAATATGTATTTTACCCCTCAAGTGTTAAACACCTTTTATTCATCAGTTATAGATGACCAAATCTCTATTCATTTTTTCTGTTTTGTCTGCTTAATACAGATGAGGCATGTGCTGGAGAACCACCTATTTGTTTAATATTTATTTATTTATTTATTTTGAGACGGAGTTTCGCTCTTGTTACCCAGGCTGGAGTGCAATGGCGCCATCTCGGCTCACCGCAACCTCCGCCTCCTGAGTTCAGGCAATTCTCCTGCCTCAGCCTCCTGAGTAGCTGGGATTACAGGCACGCACCACCATGCCCAGCTAATGTTTTGTATTTTTAGTAGAGACGGGGTTTCACCATGTTGACCAGGATGGTCTCGATCTCTTGACCTCGTGATCCACCCGCCTCGGCCTCCCAAAGTGCTGGGATTACAGGCTTGAGCCACCGCGCCCGGCCCTAATATTTATTTTTAAACTAAAGAATAGAGAAAATAAATTTCAAAACATTAGAGTCCAATAAAATATGTGGTTGAAATATGTATATAAAACACTGCACTAACAGTTCATAGTCATTAGTAAATGCCTATCTATTAACTGGTAAGTTACCGAATTCAGAACAACTCAGCAGCACTGTAATGCTGACTAATAAAAAATCAGCATTTTTAATAAGCATTATGATATTCTCTGATTTGGCATGAAAGTAATCAGGTGTTCACATGCCTAAGGTGAGGGCTAATAGGTGCCTCCCAAATTCTTGCACCACCTTTACTTCCTCAGGGAAAATATCACTAAAAGGTTAAAAATGTAGAGGAGTGCAATGTAATTCAAATTTTGAATTTCCTTTCCTTGTCCCTTCATAAACTGAAATCTACCTGTGGATCTTCATTTGATAAGTAAGTGGAATTATACTTTGAGGCAGCTGATCATCATGTGTGGAGTCAAACTCAAGTTCTAGTTTAAGTCAAAACCTTTAAAACTAGGGACTGGTTGAGAAGACAAATGGACTGCTACAACACATTCACAATTTTAGGCAATTTACTGATTGCTTAAGATCTAATGAATAGTGTCTGTCAAAGCTAGATTAAGAAACATGATCTTCTAACAGGGAATCCATGTAACTGCCTTTAGTCACTAAGTATTGGAATTTAGGCCCAGCCCTGTTGTCATCATCTCTCTGAGGAAACCAAAGCAATAGGAGGCATGATTCTTGCCCTCAAGTGCTAGCTTCACATTCACATGGATGACACAAGAATATGTTTAAGACTGAAACTGCATATTCTCAAGAACAATCAGAATTTGAGAAATTAGGAAAGATACATTTGGGAAGAGGATCAGAAAATGTTTCCTGAATAAGTTGGCTCTTTAAGGGGGTGTTAAAGAGTGAGTAAAAATTAGTCAATAATTCTCAGCTCTGGCTGTACATTAGAATTGTTTAAGGATCTTTTAAAAACTACCCAGGCCCCACCCTCAGAAATTGTGATGTAATAGGTCTAGGGTGGGGCCCATGATCTTTTTACAAAGTTCCCCAAGTGATTTTAATGTGCTGGCAGGGTTGAGAACTTTGGAGTAAGACAACGAGGAAGGGAAAGGGGAAAGAAAAAGTAAAAGTTTAAGAACATGTGGCAATTTGTTCAATAAAGACATTTATTGAGCATCTACTTGATGCTAGTTATTGAACTGGGTGGTGGGTAAAATAAATGTAATTGAGAAGTGATGCTTGAAGTTTTCTATCTAGTAAAGAGATTCACATAGAAACAAGTTATTACAATGCATATGATACTTGTATATGTGTTTGTATACCTCCTTTTCCTGTGCTCCATAGCACATTATAGGAGAATGATTATTGTATTTTTGTTGCTTGGAGCACTGGTTTTCAAAATTGGTTACAAATTGGAATCACTTGAAGAGCACTAAAAAGTACTGATGTTTAGGTCCCACACCCAGAAATTCTAATTTGATTGGTGTTGGAATAAAAATTTCAAAACAAAATCAAAAACAAACCCCAAACCTCCCTAGGTTATTCAAATACACTGCACTGGATAGAGAGACTGGCCTGACAGAAGTGAAGGTGCATTTAGGAGTCAGGTTGCCAGGCAAATCAAGATTGAATGAAGCCTTGATCCGAGCGGAGATCTAGGGATCATTACACTGAATGAGTTGCTGTCCTTGATGGTTTTCTGTGATCCAATGAAAGGGGAACTTTTAGAAGTATTCTCTAGCAATAAAATGAAGAGTGGAATATGGGAAGGAGTTCCCAAAAGTGATTTGTCCATTAGGCACAATAGCCATAGTGCTTAGGGGCCCAACAAAATGTATTAATGTTCTTTAAAATCAGAAATAACAACTTCTAGGTAGAATAAAATGATTTATGTAAAAGCAGCATATTAATCTTTTTTACCAATACAATGGTAAAATAAAATTTTATGTGTGTGTGTGTGTTTATGTGTGTATTTGTGTGTGTGTTTGTGTAAAATGGAAGAATGGGCCCACAAAGGCAAAAGTGCTTAGGTCCAATGGATGTCATACTATATAGCTCTGGGTTAAAGGAGAACCTAGTCCCAACTAATTTCAATTTCTACCATATATATTTTTTGTACAAATAAGCAAGCATTTGCTTTCTTATTCCTTTGAATTTTTCCACCTTGATTTCTCAGAAGTGGAATGCAAGGGCCAAGTCTTTTGTCTTATTAGAATATCTAGTTCCATGCTGGAGAGAACTAATTGAATGAAACAAAACGTCTTGTTCTAAAAGGCTGTATGCTGTCACAGGACACATGATGGTCCCTGTGTCTAGATGCTCTTAACCTCTTTGTCCAACTAGAGAACTCCTAGCTTTCCTTCAAAACTTGCCTAAAACTTTTGAGCTCTGTGTGCAACTTTCTCTACCCTCTCCTGCCACCTGCCTAAAGTAATCACTGTGACATCAATCCATCGTCATTTTGTTCATCCATTGTTGCACACGCACCATGCATTATGGCGAATCAAGTGTGGGTCAGTTTCTTCCAACGTGAACCTCAACATTCTGGTTCATTCACTCCTGTGCTCTTAGGCTCTTTCATAATTCCTAACATATAATAGGTACCCCTAAATATTTATCCATTTAATGTAGTAAATATGTTATTAAATGTAATACTCTATAAATATGGACTATCTTTCGAGAAAAATCTAGCAAATGAATTGAAGTTCTAGATAACATTTTTTATAACAAAAATGAAATTAGATTGCTTCTCAGACAATTTGTACTTCAGTAAGCTAGGACATAAATAGGTGAAGAATATTAATTAAAACCTTACAATTCTTGATAAACCTCAAAGAATTTTTTTCTCTTTAACAGTTACAACTGATCTTTCCAAAATAGAAAGGCCTTAGCATAAAAACCCATTTTTTGAACCTTTATTTTGAATAAGGTTTTAGACTTTGCAGCATGTGATACATTTATTTTTCTGCCAGAGCTGGAAGATATGCAGATCAGCATTGGCCACATATCTAAAGAAACTTGGAGAATGTAAACAAATCATTCTATGATCAATGACAATCTTTGTTCATGAACTTTTGTAAAAAAAACATCTGTTCACATTTAAAATATATTTTCTTTATCTCAAGTATGATCAGACTGAATATCTGGCTGCTTATCCGTATTTTCCAGAAAGCACTAAGTTCCAGACTGCTATTTCAGCTGGGGCACATATGTAAAAGCTGATTCAAAAGGAAGAGGAATATTTGAGTTATTTTTAATCAGTGGGCTAGCTAGTTTTAATCTAGCCCCTAAAGAGCAGTTGCACTGACTGTAAAGTAGACCACTACACTTGGGACTTAATGTCAATTATGCTAGTTTAATCTCTCTAGAAAGTATGCTGCTGCGTTTCACAGCGTATACATAGCTTGCGGTCAAAGATGATCTCCTCAAAAAAATAGATACTAAACTGAGATTGAGGAGGCGGGAGAGTTTGTTTACCTGAGGTGAGAGTTTCATGGGTTGCTACGGAAAAGTCTGGAGGAGGAAATAATGGAAGAATAGATCAGATCAAATGACAGAAGAAAGATATCATAAGAGGAAGAGATGGGGAAAATAGGAAATATTTGGATGATGCAAAGGAAATACACTTGAACACTGACTAAGTGTGACAGGCATGTGTGTCACCATGGAACTAGTGGACCTTTAGGCTATAGTTGAAATTTGGTATCACAGCAAGTCCAGCTCAGTGAGTGGCGAGGTTTCAGGTGTAGTTGGAGTAGAGTATGAAGGGCTTTTCTTGAAGTTAGCTCCAGAGAATATGAAAGCAGTTGATGATAACAAGAGGCTCACAGTCTAGTAGTAGCGATTGCACGTAAAACTGACCATGCTGTAGGATGAATGACTCCCAGTAAAGGCAAGGGAATAGGAGAAGCCCAACTGATTCTTTGACAGGGTATTGTCTAATAGTGATGTGAGAAATTAGGGCACTATCAGTGTCAAGGGAGAATTTATTAACTTTCTGTGTAGGGAATGAATGAGATCCAAAAGCATAGAGACTTAGAGCTAAAGTAGACCTTGAAGATCCTTATGCCAACTTTCTCAATGTTCAGGTGACAAAAGCTAAGTTGCTCCAAAGTGACTGCATTCATTTAATGAAGGCCAAAGCTCCACAGCTCCATAGCTCCTGCACAGGCTCTGAGGTTAGACGACCTGTGTTCAAATTTGAATTCCAATATTTAATTTACTTAAGCCCCTGTGTCCCAGTTTCTGCAACAGCAGAGATAAGATATAGTGTCTACTTACTTGTGAAAGTTATATGAGTTTACACAACTAAAATGCTTAGAACAGTAACTGGTATCTAATAACTACTCAGTAAATGATAGCCATGCTGATTTACAGCTGCAGAAATTGGGATAGACGTTGGCAAGTATAGACTTACTTCCATGTTTCCTCTTTCCCACTTTAGCCTTGTTGAGGTTTATGTATATATCCGTCGAGTAATGGAACTTTAAGTTGTAGCCATGATTTTGCTTTTTTGTTTGTTTTCTGGTTAATTATTAGTTAACTTATTAGAAAAATAATTAAAATTTTGTTAAATGAACTCTTTGTTTTAAGAAGACTATAAAAGCTCTTACATTTGTATTTGTGGCAAAAGCAGCCAGTGTACTGAATTCTGTGGCTGTTAGAAGGCCTTGACTATTAAGCTTTATTTTTTTTTATCTTCCTTGCCCAAGTAATCGTCCTTGCAAGGGCAACCTGGGCTCAGAACATCCTGAGAACAGCTGCTCCTATCTCTTGGCCTCAGAATTTCCTGCCTTCTTAGCAAATGAAACAACTGAATATTGGCTCTAGACCCAGGGATATATGGAAGAAGGGATCCCCCACCTCATACACACACCGTACACTCACAAACACATACACCGACATCTGTGAGCTGAACCCTGTGTAGGAATTGCCATTAAGGAGACATCACTATAATTTGTATATCAGACAGGTCCCAGTAAAAAATAGATTGCACAAAGGGAGTAATTTAAAGAGAATTTAATAAAGGGACTACTTACAAGTATGTGGACAATGTTTCAGAAAAGTAAACAAAAGTTAGTGCAATATTCTGGGAAGACTTTTTCATCTTTAGGCCTGAAGGGACGGTTAAAGGATGGAAGCAATTATCAGGACAGAGAGAGAGAGAGAGAGAGAGAGAGAGCGCGAGAGCGATTTAGAGAGATTTAGAGGAGCCTCTTGACTTTATTAAGGGAATGCAATCACCTTGGAGCAACTCGGCTGGGAGGAAACCCGAGAGAAAACTACTCTAAGCTCGCTTTTCTCATGCCTTTTGTATCTCTGTCAGTGTCTCCCAAGGGCTGAATCCAATCAGTCCTTATGGGTCAGGTGGCTTGGCAGGCATAGGACATATACTGTATCTGCAGAGTCACATGCCAAACCCCTCCACCCTACTCTTTTTTTTTTTTCTTCATCATCATTCTTGTGTGGGTAAAAAAATTTACATCCTCAACACTTGGGAGAGACAAAGTCCTATTTCCTTCTGTGTCATTGTGGGATGATGTCAATTTTTGTCATATTGTCACCTAAAACATAAAAGCCACAATCAGGGCTTTTCAAATAAAGTATTAGGAAAAAAAGGGAAACGGGTGACAGTGAAAAAAACAACGAACAATTACTATTCCTGCTTCCATGGCTGACACAAATCTTCACTTGATTATTGCTTACATCTTCTACCACTTATTCCGCTGCCGGGGCCTAAGCTGGACAGAGTACTTTACCGAATGGGTTACTCAAGCCTTCTTTCTAGTGGGACCTGAATTCTTGGTAGGCCTAGCTTTATTGCGGTGCCATAATTTCCTCTGTATTTCTGATAGAAGCCATCCTCTTTATATATTGGGACCGAAAACCCCTCTGAGATGCTTTCTGAGTGAAAGATGCAAAAATTGCTGGTTTATAAATACAAGTTTCAAAATTCATCTTCTATAGCAGGTGAATTTTATATACACTAACATCAATTTGAACTATTTTACTACTTTAGCATGCCTAAGGATGTGGGTATAGATTCAGAACTATGGAGAAAATTACAAGAGATGCTCCATAATACATCTGTGAAGACTTTTATAGAAAGGACCTGAATATCAGTATATAAAGAAATACAATTTTTATGTCTAAGATTAATGATAAAATAAAATGATAAAAAATCAAATAAAAACTGCCAAATAGCTTATTAACATGCTGAATTTAAAAATTATTAAGATGCTGAATTTAAAAAAAGTCATGCAAGAATTCTATGATCAGAGAAACTATTCTTTGAAAGTAAGGCTAAATCAAGACAATTTCGGGTAAACAAAAGCTGAGAAATTTTGTAACTAGCAGGTCTACAGTATTATTAGAGACACTAAAGGAAGCTGATGGGAAATGACATCACATGGAAACTCGAAGAGGAATGAAGAGTTCCAGAAATAGCACATCGTGAATTGTGAAAGACTACATAGTCACACACACACGCACACACATACACAGATTTCTTTATACACACATACCTAATAGTTTTCTTTTCTTAATTCTTAAAAGATAAATAGCATTGCTGAGTTTGTTGTGTATGTCAGTGCAACATGTATGACAATGGTGTTACTAAAGATGGAAATAGTAAATGAAAATCTAGTATTACAAGTTTTCTATATTTTAATAAGGGTAATTTGATATTAACTGATTACAATAATTTGGATTAGAAAAAACTAAAGATGCATATTGTAATATTCAGAGAAACTGCTAACAAATAATGCATTAAACTAAAAAGTAATTATTCATATGGAGTAGACTCATTTGATTAAAAGAATATAAGAATGAAGGGATAGAGGAAGAAAAACAGTTAAGACAAATCAAAAACAAATAGTAAAATGGCAGACATTAAACAACCATGTCTGTAGTTACACTAAATAAAATATATTAAACATCTCAATCAAAAGGCAGATATTATTCAGACTGAATAATATAGCACAAATATGCTACCTAGGAAAGATCAATCATGAATATAAATTCGGTGCCTCTGGGTAATGTTAATTCCTCTCCACTTAGTTTAGTTGAGAAATTTATTTTCTCGTGATCTATAAACTGTAAAGGACAAGTTTTCTATACCATTCTGTCTTGCTAATATACCATAGTGGATTAAGGAAAGTACAATCAGAAATAGAAATTCCCACCCAGTAATGAGAAGGATCAAAGTCCATAAAAATTGCAAAATTCTGCTGTGCAAGCTCTGTGAAGTTCCCCTACCCCTGAGGGTGGGGGATTTTCCTTGATTAGAAGCTATTTTTACCCATTTGGAAGCCAAGATTTTTTTCATTGTTTCCTGGCTCTGCCTTTCTAGAAGTTATTCCTTGCACATTCTCCTCTTTGGCTGCTCCTGAAGTGTTGGACATTATAGCATTAAAATTCACTTCACGTGATGCAACTCTGGATACCTGAAGGTTGTTGCAGGCATTGAGCCACTGGAGGCATTTTTAGAGTGGCCTCATGGTTCTTGGCTATGCAAGTCTCTTAAGAAGAACGGCTCCTGGCCGGCACGGTGGTTCATGCCTGTAATCCCAGCACTTTGGCAGGCTGAGGTGGGTGGATCATCTGAGGTTGGGAGTTTGAGACCAGCCTGACCAACACGGAGAAACCCCGTCTCTACTGAAAATACAGAAAAATTACAGGTACATGTCTGTAATCCCAGCTACTTGGGAGGCTGCGGCAGGAAAGTCGCTTGAACCTGGGAGGCAGAGGTTGCAGTGAGCTGAGATTGTGCCACTGCACTCCAGCCTGGGCAGCAAGAGCAAAACTCCATCTAAAAAAAAAAAAAAAAAAAAAGGAAGGCAGGTTCCTAACCAATTTGCTTCCAGCCGGTACCACAGTTAGACTTGTTAAAGTTATTGCTTTGCTTCCAGGCCCTGCACCTTTCTTTCTCAACTTAATGGCAGCAATTGAGAGAACATCAGGCTTGAGGATAGGGGGCGGGGAAGGCCAAACCTTTAGTTTAGCGTTTTGTTCTGTTTTTCCTTCTTCAAGCAGGGCTGAGTCTTACTATACCCTTGGTAAAAAAAATCTTTCTAACGTTATTTTTCACTACTTGAGTTCTAGAATCACCCACTTTTCCAACACTCTGAGATCCCATATAATGCTATTCTATGCTTAATATCTGCTTGCTAACCAGTTACTTCTTGCCTGAGCTTATTTTTTTTAATAACATGCTGCACATGGGGATTAATGACCAGCACGCTTTCTGTACTCTATTATTCAAGCTCAATTATAGCTACGAATCAACCTCAGACCTTAATAACATTCTTCAGGTCCATTTTGCTGTATATTTACTCTCATTGTAATTCTGATTATTAATTTTAATAGATATCTGGGCCATGCCATTGAATATTTGTCACAAGTCACTCACTATTCTATCCTCTTTGAATGAGTTAATTTATTTTCTAACAACTCTCAGTTTTCCATTTCACTGACAAAGAAACTCAGAATCACACTGAGGAAATGACTTTGCACACGGGGCTACTGGAAACCCAGCCGATGAGTTGCGGGGTTGAATTTCAGATAGATTTATCTGATGCTGAATTCCTTGATCTTAAGTAACACAGTATTCTGCTCTCATAGGAAATAGATGCTTTTATTGGAAAGGGGATAGTGAAAAGTTATATCTTCAATGAAAACAAATCGATTTGTTTATGTCTTGTGTGTTTTGTTGGTTTTTGTAGTGTACCCTCTGTGTTTCAGGTGGAAAAAATTCAAGAAGATCAAAAACTCAGTTTTATGCATTCATGGTTGCTATGATTTACAATGTTGTTAAAAGATACTTCATTTCCTGTCTACTAATTATCAGACATTACTCATTTTTGCTTAAGAAACATCCCCCGGATGGTCTCAATTTTATTTTGTGTGCTTCCTAGATCTGACCATATGTCCAAAGTCACCTGTTTCAAGAGTACAATGCATACCTCTGTCTATTAAGAATGAATCACTCACCTCGTCTTCAGTGCTTTTAAAGCCAAAGGATTAGTTCTTTCTGGATCTTAAAATACTAAGAGCAATTTAATGAAACATGTAACATTTGCATAAATTTGTTCTTGCTTTGGTTTTGGTCATTTCATTTTATTCAAACACAAAAATTCTTCTAACCCCAATAATAAATTTTATCCTCATGCTCTTTGGGGGCTGCTGCTACTACTGGACCAAGATAGCTCTGGGCTATCAATACTGGCACCAGATACTTCTATATAAATTTTTTTATAACTCCAACATCTGAAATTTAATGGAGAGTATAGTCCATTAGTATTAATGTTCTCTTTAAATATGGCTCCTGTTTATTTTTTACCAGTTTTTACAGAACACATGTAAGACCCTATTCTGTTTGGATCTGACAATTTAATCTGTGTGTTGTCTCCCTCTGGCTGTGAGATTAATATATTTTGACCATTGTATGAATTGCTTGAAAATAGACCATACAAACCAGTATCTGAAAGTTTGTCTTGTAATACCTTGCAAAACTTCATACAGTTTTGGTGATCATACTAACAAAAATAAATAAATAAGTGGAAGGGTAAAGATTGACAAATCAGTTGACTAAGTAAGTGGTTGAGATTTCTGCCTTCTTTTATTTCTTCCCTGTCATAGATTCAAATTTAGAACTTCTATAGTTATGTACAGAAATAAGGCCTATTCATTCAGCGGTCATTTATTAGTAGTCACTGAATTTCCTGCCCTGAGAATCATAGTCTAGCAGGGCAAGCAGAAAGCTCGACAAAGGAAACAACTAGAGTGAAAAGTCTTTAATCAGACAACTTGGCTAAGGTGACCACTTTTAGCTCTTTACCTTTTGAAATTCTATTCTTGTTTCTGAAGGGTGCTTGTGCAGTCACATCTATGTATTCTTTTGTCAAACAGTTTACAGGTGAAAAATTGCTGTACAGTGTTGTTTGTTTACATTTAATCATATTTAAAACCAATTTAGACTAGCTTAGGTATTAAGGAAATTCACTGATTTATATTATTCCATAGCAACCTGACATTAAAGAAAACATTAAACTAAGAAGCTTGTGTGCACAAATAGACTTGCCTTTGCGCTGGGGAATCCTAGAGAATTCCAGAAACATGAGCTGATATTGTAACTATAACAATGTTATAAAACACAAATATACAAGGCCTACTTTTCCATAGTTAATCAGCAAACATTGGGATTTCCTACCTAAGGCTGTTTTCACTGGAGAGTGGTTTAGTAGGGTGAAAAGTTTAAACGTAAGAAGTAGAACGTGATGGGAGCTAGAAGTCTCAATATCATATCTTCTGTTTTTTCTTTTCTTGCTGTGCTTGACTCATCTGATGACTGCAGTGACTTACTTGACCTGTCTATGCCACAGGTTACAAACCAAACTGTGACACAACACTGCTGAGATTTTGAATCACAATCTCTTTGTGCATTTTTGACATTCACCCATGGAGGATAAGTCCTAAAAAACTGTATTAGACAAGATTTTTAGGGAGTCTAATTCCATTAATAAGAAATGTTTGGAAAAGGCAAAGCTATAGGGCTAGAAAGCACTTGTCTGGGGCTGATGGTGAAACTGGAAAGTGACTGCAAAAGGAAAGCGGGAGTGTTCTGGGGGATAGGAGCGTTCTCAGAGGAAGCTGTGACGGCCGCACTGCACAACTGCGTCCATGCACTGAAAGCCATTGAGCTCTATACTGACAACCGGTGGACGTCAAGGTATCTAAATTACACCTTAATAAAACAGGTAACTTTCCTGTGGCTCCCGCTTCAGTGAGAGTGAAGGCAGAGTCCTCACCATGGCCCCAGGGCATGGCATGATCTGGCCCCTTTCCTGCCTCTCTGCTCTCACCCTTCTCCCCTCACTCACCCTCTCAGCCATCGCCTGCCTCCTGGCCTTTGCGCTGACTGTTCCCTTTACCTTAAACACTCACCTCTGTGTCTGTGTGAGTCCCTTAAAGTCTTCATCCAAGTGTCAGCTCCCGAGAGAATGCCTTCCAGACCACCCTACTAAACTGCAACCCTCCCACTTATCCTCTTCCCCAGCTTTGTTTCTCTTCATGGCACTCATCACCATGTGTGCATTTTTACATGTGTACTGTACATTTTTCTTATTTATCTTGTTCACTGTTTGTCCCTGTCTGCCTTCCCCCTCCCTTTCCTACCTTCAACTAGAACCTGGGCTCCTAGAAGGCGAGGACTGTTTTGTCCATAGCTGTGTCCCCAGCATTAGCCCAGACCCTAACGTGTGGCAGGTGCTCAAACACCTGAGGGAATGAATAGCAGAGTGGTGGCCTCTGCGTCTGAACCTCTGGATAAAACAGGAGCAAGTGGATAGGGCGTGAGTCTGGGCCCCGGGACTGCCACTTCTGTGCTAGTTTTCATGGAGGTGGAGGGAGGATGGTGGTAGCTGTGGACACAGCAATGGCTGAGACACTTTCTGATCTTGGGCCTGCATATCTCATCTCACAATTTCCAGGGACATCCCCTAAAGGCCTGGGAGGTAGCTGAGACCATGAGGGATGTGCAGGGCCCACAGGCATCCAGGCTGTCTAGTACGTCCTCCCTGGTCATCAGAATATACCAGGAGTATCAGAGAATTCCACCTCATCCCAAGATGTTTACACACGTGAAGAGCACCTGCTCTGTGCCTGACCCTGAGTTTGAGAGTGCTGGAGACAGTACTGTCAGGGTGGTGACTGAGGCAGTCCCGGCTCTGCCCTCCTAGGGCTCTCAGTCTGATGTTGGGAGAAAGATTTGTCACCACACAGTGACCTCCCAGAATGAGCAGGGCTGGGGTAGGGAAAGCGTGGTGTGGGGGTGAGATGGGCGTGGAAGCCCAGAGGTGGCACCTGACCAGTCTGAGAGGTTCAAAAGGGCTTCCCAGGAAAGAGAACATCTGACACCTGTAGGACTAGTAAGGATCCACCAAGTAAAGGGAGGAGAAACGTGCAAAACCTGGGAGGAAAGAGATGGTGGGGCAAACCGTTGGAAATAAAAGAGGCTTGCAATGACTGGCCCTCCTCTAGTCCAGTGGTTTTCAAGGAAAAGAAATTTTGCTCTCTGGGAGACATTTGGCAGTGTCTGAAGACATTTTTGGTTTGTCACAACTGGAGAGGAGTGTGTGCTGCTAACATCTCATGTGTAGGGGCCAGGGACAGCCCCTTACACTGAAGAACTTGCTAACCCAAATTATCAATAGGGCTGAGGTTGAAAAATCCTAATCCAGTCTGGAGGAAAGAGTCAGATTATGCAAAGCCTTCATCTCCTAAAGAATGTGTGCTTTATCCCGAAGGCAAAGAGTTTTAAGCAAACATGGGTCAAGAGAAGATCTGAAGCAGATGCGGGTCAAAAGAAGCAGCTGAAGGCTATCAGGGCAATCTGAGCTGTAGTTTTTCCGATCATCCCTTACCTCGCCTGTAATCAACAAAAACTAAAAATGGAAAGAACTCCTTGCAGCAAGACTATGGTGCCCCTGAAGACAGGTTCAGCGTCTTCATTCCAACGTTTACTCAACAGATATTTCCTAAGCTTCCCCCAGGCCAGGCGCTGGTTGAGAACGCCCAAAAATTCAGACCAAGTATGTTGGTCTCTTTATACAGATCTCATCCTTGTGTCATTTTACGTTGATACTGTTTGTTTCCTGCAGTCTCTGGCACAAACTTTGTCACCTCCAGTCTCCTCTCCCACTCCACTGATGGCAAGGACATGGCTAGAGCCATCTTTGTGGCCCACCACAGGGCCGGCCCTCCTGTCCAACCCCTCCATTTACCATTGGAGAAATGAAGCCTTGCAGAAGGAGAGGAAGTCACCCAAAGTCACCCAGAGAGTCTCCTCCTGCCTGACTAATGCTCCCCTCCCCTGTGCTGCCTCCGACACGTCAGCCACATCTGAGTGCCTATGTCCACAGCACTTCAGTTCCTCTAATACCTGAGCAGTGGCTGCCTGAACTGTCTGAGATGCTCTGCAGGCTCCGTGTAGGTGACAGGGCAAGTCAGAAGTTAGCGGCACTTGGAGTGATTCCTCCATAGGATCAATTTATGCTCAAAGCACACCCATCTCAGTCCTGATCACCTTGCGTCAGCAATTTCTGCCAACTTCTACATGTAATGGTTTCCGAAACTAACCTGGGTGATCTGCAAATACCTTAGTCTCTCTGTTACTTGGATTCCCATCTGTGAAATGGGCCTGTTGGCCTCCACAGCCTATGCCCTTACCCATGAAGATTACCTGACTTTTCCAGAGCTAAAAAACTCCCAATAAATCACTGCCCATACCTCAGGCACTGCAAGCAAGACTCTGAATGCCAGATTACTCTAGAAACCATTTGGAGTCTGGAATTTCAGAGTTGAGAACCAGGGTGCCTGTGCCCCTCTAAGCCTGGCTTAAGCAGAGAGCTTGGTGCCGGCTGGCGTGAACCTGCAACAATCCCAGTACACAACAGGGCCCTACTGTGGCACCCTTCAACCTCCTTGGCCAGGGACTCGAGAGGGTTCCCCAAGGCACTGGATTCCATGCAAATGGACAGGCAGCCGCAGTGTGAGGGTCCTCACCCCGTGTGGAGCAGACCCTTCACTGTGATCTCAGCCTCGGTGCCCGCTACAGCTACCTACTGCACTGCCGCCATGTTCTGGACTGTTCAGGCTATTACTTCTAATTAATCTGAGCCCCTCACTGCACTTTGAAACATCAGAGCGTGGCTGCATTGCTGTTCTAAATTTTCCAACTCTCTCTTAAAAATCACTAGATAGCCACATACAAGGATAAGTCTCAGGATAATGGCATTAGAAATGTACTATTATGGTTAGACAATTTTCCGTATTATCTACAATTGAATTTTCAGAAATGACTTGCATTAAAAATAAAGTTGTTGTTACCCTTTATTAAATTTTTGAGACATCATTCACTAAAAATAAGTTGTCCTTTCTAAACTTATAAGTAAAGTGACTCCTTGAGTAATTGATTTGGTAATAGGTCACTTTTCAGAATTTTCTAGCCTGAATCCTTTTCTTAAACATAATTTTATCCTTGTTACCTGCTACTAATAAAGCACCTTATGAAAAATCCTCACTTGAGCCACACACTTTCCTATAAAAAAGCAGGATGGACATTACTTTTCTCATTATAAAAGCCAAGACATTGAAACTCATGAAATTTTTTGCATGTTCAAACAACTCACAATGGAGCCAAGACTACAATGCAGACATCAGTTAGGCATTGATCAAAATAAAATGGTTAAGATCTTGAATTCTGCAGTAAGAAGAAAATGGGTCCAAATACTATGTTCTTTGCCACTTGCTTATGTAAGCCATCTTATTCAGCAATGTATTACCAACACCTAGTAGAGTGGCTACATCTCATTAGGTGCCCCACAAATATGTACTGCATGGAAAGAGAGGGAGAATTCTCTGCAGGTTGGGATGGTCAGAGAAGACTTTATGAGAGATAAGACTTAAGTGATGCTGGGCGTTGTGGCTCTCACCTGTAATCCCATCCCTTTGGGGAGGCCGAGCCAGGTGGATCACTTGAGCCCAGGAGTTCAAGACCAGCCTGGGCAACATAGTGAGACCCTGTCTCCAAAACAACAACAACAACAACAAAAGACTTAAGTGAACCTTGAATAACGTTTAGAACACATGATCACTGTATAGAATTGAGAGTGGTTTTTAGGAGACCTGCTCATGAATAGCCCACAAAATCTAAACTCTAAATGTAAGGAAGAGTGATAATCCTTGTAGACATTCTAGCAATGATATTCTTCAAGTCTAACACAGGGAATATTTAGAGGTCTAAGGCAAGAATGATACATATTCTGGGAGGAGCTTAGGGGAAAAGTGAGTATAGTGTAGTGTTTTTTAGAAATGGAAAAGATCAGTCAAAATGGCCCTTTAAAATATCTTAAAAGCAGTAACAGAATAACTCATTAGGTTGTCTTCACAATTCTGATTTTAAAAAAATGTAATAAAATCAGTTTTTCCTTCAGATATTTTCTGAAATTTGATTCTAAATTTTCTATGGACTGGAATCATTCCATTACTTTTAATGATATCACACACATATACAAAAAGAAGCTTTGGAAATATTGTTACAAAACTGTCAGAAGATAATGTTATTTTTTAATAACATGGAGAAAGTGCAAAGGCATTAGTGCTCTCATTGATCCATATATTGCCACTGGGTGTGTCAACATGTTGGGCTGTTAGTTGAGGTGGTGGTGGAAAAAAGGCTGCAGAAATTTCAGTGAATTTTCTCCTTGACTACAGGGGAAAAGTTATCTCGCTGCTGAGAAAAGGCTGTGTTTGGCAGGAGTTAAAAGTGCTAAGGACATGGAAACTATATATAACACCAGAGGTTTGTCAAGGGTGTGGATCCAGGTGCCCTGATTTTGAAATTTTCTTTTGAGGCTACCTGCTACTGAGTTAGAGGACAATGATTTACTTCTCCCTGTAATATGCATGCTTGAACTGGAACAGGATAAGGTTGATGTGAGAGCTTCAGATTACGTTTTGACTACTTGTTAAAAGGGACTTTACCTATTTATAAACTCTTTCACTTTCTTATTTCTTTTGTGAAAATCTCTCATTTCCATCCCCAGTGACCCCACTCTGGAGCTTGTCACCATCCAGAACTGCAGAACTTGAAATCTTAAACTCAGTCATGCCACTATCTGGCCATAATGTCTTTGTCCGTTACACCCCGCCCCCCACCTGCCTTACCCCATAGGAACTTGCAATTCCAGAACGCTTTTACTTCATTCTTACTTATCTTTTTTCAGTAATTTACAACCTTCCCTTCCAGATGTGGTTCTCATCTCACCAATAATCTAGACTCTAATCTATTGTCACATGTGACTTGCAAAACCTGAGACATGGTGAATTCAACGTTTCTATCGCTTTATCAGTTGTAGATAAGTGCCACTGGAGAAAATGTTATCAGCTTCCCAGTAGATGCTACCCTGTGCTTGTTTGTTTTGTTTTTAAATCTGCAACCACAGCAGTAGCCTGCAATTCTGCCCAGGATTCCTTCTTCATATTTCCTGATCAGCTCACTTTCTCCTTGTCCAGAGCTATTTATCTTAGAGTTTTAGCAAAGTAAGCTTCTGTCCAATGCCTCCTCAACTTCCCTCTTATTCTTAGAATACCTTCCTACTTAATTCTTAGAGAAAATGTAAGCCATCAAGAAAGAGCCTCTCAACCTCCGTCTCTAAATCTAAACACCCACCTGCATCCTTACTCGCTTTTCAGTTCTTTCCTTTCTTAAAACAAGCAACGTCTTTCCTTCCAAATCTCTCTGCCTGAGCTCTCTGCATTTCTATCCCATTTGACCTCTCAAGGACTTTGTCTGTTAATGATCCCATCTCTCTCAAATTCATTCCATATTTGCTCCTTCCTATCAGCATTAAGCTTGGTTAAATCTCTCTTATCTTAAAATCAAAAACTTCCATTGACTCGGTATTTGCCTACATCTGTTCCCATAGATCTTCTCCATTAAGGCCAATCTTTTGAATGAGTTACCACCTCTCACTTCCCCACTTCTCTTTACTCTTTATACTTTCTATGCATCTATTTTTCTATACAAGCCTGTTATTCCCACTAAGGGTTACAGTGACTTCTTGTGACTAAATCCAATGGGTAATTGTTATTCCTTACAGTTCTCTGTAGCATTTAATGTTGTTCCTCTGTTCCTTTCCCTTTAAGCTTTTCTTTTCTTGGTAGCTGTAACTCTATATTCTTTTATTTCTCCATTTTTCCTTGCTGACGCCTCTTACCCAGTCTTTTTTGCTAGCTTATCTTCCTTTGCTCAATTCTTAAATGCTGATGTTTCTATGAGCTTTACTTTTAGCTTTCTCTTTGTTCCATATACTCTCTCGTTCAATCTAATTAGCTTCCATGGCTTAATTTTATACCCATCAACTGATGACTCTTAAATCTGTATCTTGGCTGGGTGAGGTGGCTCACGCCTGTAATCCTAGCACTTTGGGAAGACGAGGCGGGCAGATCATGAGGTCAGGAGTTCCAGATCAGCCTGGCCAACATGGTGAAACCCCATCTCTATTAAAAAAAATACAAAAATTAGCCTGGTGTGGTGGCAGGCACCTGTAATCTTAGCTACTCAGGATGCCGAGGCAAGAGAATTGCTTAAACCCGGAAGGCGGAGGTTGCAGTGAGCCAAGATCATGCCATTGTAATCCACCTTGGGCGACAAGAGCAAGACTCCGTCTCAAAAAAAAAAAAAATAAATAATCTATATCTTTACTCCAGTGGTTCTTCTGAATGTGGATTCATGTACATAGCTCCTGCTGGGGTTCGCTCAAGTCTACATCTGTCTTTGCTGGCTCAGGCTGCCATAACAAAATACCATAGACTAGGTGGCTTTCACAAAAGAAATTTATTTTCTCACAATTATGGAGGCTGATAGTTTGAAATCAGAGTGTCAGCATGATTGGGTTCTGGTGAGGGCGCCCTTCCTAGCTTGCAGACGGATTCCTTCTCATTGTGTCCTCACCTAACAGGTCTCTCTCCTCTCTCTCCTTCTCCCCCAACCCCTGACTCTCTCTCTCTTTTGATAAGGCCATAGACCTAATGAATTAGTGCCCCACACTTATGATCTCCTTTAACCTTAGTTACCTCCATGAAGGCCGTATCTCCAGATACAGGTACCTTGGGGGTTAGGGCTTTAATATACGAATTTGAGGGAAACATCATTCAGTCCACAGCAGTGACCAAGGTTGAACTCATTAGGTCTACACTAAAACCAGCTCCATCTTCTGTGTTCCCAATTTCAGTGAATAGCACCAGAGATCGTACAAAGTAGTGGTCAAGAAAACGAATCTTTCTGGACTAAAATCCAGGCTCTTATGACTAACAATTTATCCTTGGGCCTCAGTTATTTCATCTGTAAGTGGGCTTAGTAATCTACCTTATGGAAATCGTGTGAGGATTAAATGAGTTGATTTAATTCTTAAAGCAGTGCCACATATGATTTTTAAACGGTATTCATAAACATCAGCTGCTACTGTTGCAGCCACTAATTAGTTAAAACAAACACCTGCAAGTAACCCTTGGCCTTTACCTCTCCCTCCTTTGTAGGATTTATTTAATTTCCAGATTCGGTAGTTTCTGTTTCTTTTACATTCTGGAGCTGATTTATACTCTCTTTTCTTTTTCTTATTATCCAGGCTCAGGTCAATAATTACTATTCTTTTGGCTTATGAAAATAACACAATAGACCAGGTGTGGTGGTTGACATCTGTAATCCTACAACTTTGGGAGGATGAGGTAGGTGGATCACCTAAGGTCAGGGGTTTGAGACCAGCCTGGCCAACATGATGAAACCCCATGTCTACTAAAACTACAAAAATTAGCCGGGCCTGGTGGTGCATGCCTGTAGCCCCCTCGGGAGGCTGAGGTATGAGAATCACCTGAACCCGGGAGGTGGCGGCTGCAGTGAGCTGAGATTGTGCCACTGCACTCCAGCCTGGGCAACAGAGCAAAACTGTGTGAAAAAAAAAGAAGAAGAAAAGAAAGAGTGAAAATAGAAAATAACACATTAACTAGTCTTTTTGCTGAATTCTTTCCAAACTATTTTCTCATTGCATCCAGAGAGGTTTTCTAAAAATGCAAATCTTTCATGTCTGTTTCCTGCCTGAATTTATTAGATGGCTTCCCAAAAATATTTATAACAACTAACAAGGCTCTTCATGATATTTCCACGCCTAACTGTATATCTTCATTTCTCCTAACTGACCGATTTTCACTCAGTGCTGTAGCTACTTTATTTACTCTAAGGCAGTGCTTCCCAAGAACCTCTTTTACTTCACAATATGTGGAAAATGAGAATACATTCATGGCACACTGGGTAAACCGGTAAATTTGTCTAAAGCCAATTAGCCTAAGATCTCACCTATCCCCCAAGAATGAAAGAATCAATATTTAAACACGTCTGTAACTTATTCACAGCACAGCAACATAAGTAGGGAACATTAGTTTGTAAGCTCTAATATACCACGTGTCCTCAATTGCCACCACCAATATTGTGACTTTCACTATCCCTTTCTAAAGCCATCATAACCACTACCAAAACTCCTCTAAAAAACAAGCTAGTCATTCACATCCCAGTTTAGAAATCATTTCCTCTAGAAGCCTTCTTTTTTTTTTTTTTTTTTTTTTTTTTGAGATAGAGTCTTGCTCTGTTGCCCAGGCTGGAGTGCAGTGGCATGATCTCAGCTCACCGCAGCCTCCGCCCCTTGGGTTCAAGTGATTCTCCTGACTCAGTCTCCCGAGTAGCTGGGATTACAGGTGTGTGCTACCATGCCAAGTTAATTTTTGAATTTTCAGTAAAGATGGAGTTTCACCATCTTGGCCAGACTGGTCTCGAACTCCTGACCTCAAGTGATCTGCCTGCCATGGCCTCCCAAAGTGCTGGGATTACAGGCACACACCACGGCACCCAGCTAATTTTAGTATTTTAGTAAAGACAGGGTTTCACCGTGTTGGTCAGGCTGGTCTCAAACTCCTGACCTCAAGTGATGTGCCTGCCTCGACCTCCCAAAGTGCTGGGATTACAGATGTGAGCCACCATGCCCAACCTTCACATATCTTTTGTGTTGGGGTCAGATATTTTTATTGTGTTCCATATTGCAGTGTATAACTGTCCTTTAATAGCTTATATAAAGGCATGCTCCTGGCTGGGCATGGTGGCTCACGCCTGTAATCACAACATTTTGGGAGGCTGAGGCGGGTGGATCACCTGAGGTCAGGAGTTTGAGACTAGCCTGGCCAATATGGTGAAACCCTGTCTCTACTAAAAATACAAAAAAATTAGCTGGATGTGGTTGTGGGTACCTGCAATTTTAGCTACTTGGGAGGCTGAGGCAGGAATCTGGGAGGTGGAGGTTGCGGTGAGCCCAGAACATGCCATTGTAACTCCAGCCTGGGCAACAAGAGTAAAAGCCAGTCTAAAACAAACAAACAAACAAACAAGCAAACAAACCAACCAACCATGCTCCTCAGGAACTTTCCAGATATGTTGACAATGCTATTATAGGTAAATACATAGGATCCAGTAAGAACATAGAAAAATATGCAAAGTTATGATAAGGATGTAATACTAACATAAAATTAACACTCAATAGTGCCTAACAGTTCTTATCAAATGTTGTCATTTCCTGTGTTTAACTAGGTAGATTTTTCATTGGCATGATAAAAATAAGCACTTTTTAGATAGTAAAACAACTCCTTTTTTAGCTAACGTAGTTGCCTGCCTTAGGTCCTAATATAAACTAGCAAGCTAATTGCTTTCCTCAGTTAAGGAAGATGTAGCTTTGCATATGATGGGATTTTGTCAGCAGCACTGGAATAAATCTAACTAAATGGTTAGATACTTACACCGTGACTTTTTTTGAAATGTTTTAACGCACCCAAGCATCAGAATCTCCCATATACCAGTGTAAATTTCCCCATATCTTCTAGAAATAAATGTGTTTTAAATGCATGATTAATTTACCCTTTTAGAGTCCTGACTCCATTCTGTTTCAAACTGTGTAAAAAAGTTGAGAATTAACTTGACATTTTAATATCTCAATTCTTGGAAATAGCATTGATTCTATTAATTCCAAACTGCTTTTTAAAGATAAACCCAGCTTACTTAACATTTAGCCTAAACTCTGTTTCCTCTTTAAGACTGATACTATATATATATTATATATATAAAATATATATATAAAACATTAATCCCTTATTCTTCCTTCTTAAGCTAATTTATCTAATTTTGAATTGTGACCTATTTTTAAACAACATTTTTACACAAGAGGGACACATCAGATATGAGAAAAGTGGTTAGAGGAATTTAGGATTGTAAAGTAAATCCTTCAGAACAGGAAATTTGGGGGTTTTCTGCAAATAAAAGTCAAAACCATTATTATTAACTGACCTATTCATTACAAAAATAATGTCAAAGGGAAATTTAGGAAAATCTATTAGGTAAGAGATTAAAACCAGCTGACTATTTAGCGAAGCAGCCTTGAAGTCTATTATTATAATAGGAATTTGGTTTGGTTTGTTTTTCTTGGAAGAAGAGGGGCTTGACCAAATAACATTCTGAGGCTCTCCCAGAGTTTTATTCTTACCCTTCATCTCGCTTTACATTATTTTCTGTCAGCCTGCCCCTCTTTTCTCTATGTTTGCCTGTTTTTTGACTCTTGCCCCTTCGTTGCTGACATGTTCCAATGAACCAATCATCAAGATAAAAAATGAAACAAAACCAAAAAAAAAAACTTTGGCCCTGTCTCCTCTCCTGGACATCAGTCTATTTCTCTTTTCTTTTTTTTTCAGCCAAACTTATTTAGATGGCTATATTTTTCTGTCTTCTGTATTTCCTCCACTTCTTTTTTATTCTTCCACATGTTACAGTCTGTTTTCCATCTATCTTCCTGCTGAAACTCTGTTCAGCAACATAACTAAGAAACTTTTATTAATATATGTAGGTAGTTAATCTCAAAGTTTCTTGTGCTCCCAGCAGTACCTGATACTTCTGATATCATCTCTACTTCTTGACCCTTGCTGTCCTTGAAATGGTAAAACTGAGGCAATGCCTTTGTACTCAGCCCCATCCAGGAATGGTGGGAGAAACAGCAGCTGATAAAATGGAACATTCTAATGGACTAAGGATTGTAGGATGGTCTGTCTTTAGGGCAGCAGTTGCTACTGCTCATTCTCATATTGATCTCAGGTTCTCAAAGGAGAGAACCAAGAATAAGAGGGAAAGAGAGCCTGGCTGATTAAAAAGAACAGAAAAAATCTAACAAATGCTTGCAATTTATGAGGCTGTTATCTGTTCTATTAGACTAGAGACAATAGTATGCTCACACTCCAATAGAATGCCACTTGGCAATGGCAAGCTCATGTGGTAACTGTCACAAAGTCATGGAAATCACCTATGACCCAAGAAATTTGAATTATCTTCTTTAGTAAATTTATTGCCACTGCCAAACACTTCCTTCTGTCCAAACCCACATTATTTCTGATTTCTCATTTAAGTCTTTGCTGTAAGTTGGAGAATTGACTTTGCATTTGAAACTGATTTACTGATTCCAAACTATTTCTCCTATTACTCTTTTACCCTTATTTATTCTAACTTTCCCTTAATTATTCTTTATTTTTCTGCTCACTCGTGTTTTCCTTGGAGTCCCATTGTCCTTATCTTCTTCCTTCCTTACTTTGGTCAGTCCGGATGAGCACGTTCTATTTATATTGTCTATGTATTTAATCTGTGTAATTAAGTCTATGTACTCCAGGCCCGTTTTCCAAACTTCAGACCCACGTGGCTCACTAAATTATTAAGCATTTCCGTTGGTGTTTCCGACAGACCCCGTCAAGCAAACACGGCCAAAACAGATTTCCTGTACCTCTGTTTCTGATGACTAGGCTAATAGGGAGCCTTTCCCATTACCAAAAAAATATTAAAAAATAATAAGTGTGTCATAGAATACAAAAATATATTCACATATACTTATAGGCATATGGACATGTGTGTACATACATGCACAACTGTGCTCAAAACAATTTTTTTAAAAACTGCCAGAAATGAAGAAGGCAGTTAAAGTTAATAGTAACAAGTTTATGCCTCCTCCCTATAGATTCAGAGGCTAACCTGAATATTTTCTTTAATGTCTAAGTGGTTGCAGTTTTCATGTCTATGTGAAGAAAGCAGACATGGTTTGGGCATGCAGAAGGCAAGCAGTTAAAACTGCGATGCCTGCAGATACGCAGAACACTGAAAAGCCCACCTCCTCGTTGAGGAGCGATAATATGCTGAATAGGGAAAAAAAGACAAACATGGAAAACCCATACGTGAAGGCTGAGCTTTCATATTTATGGAACACAAATTGTGCAGTAAGAGCTTAGCTCTATAAAACAAGTAAAAACTGGTTCTAGAACAATAAATCAGGAAAAGATTGCAACATTTAAAACACTTGGGGTACCTTGGACTCCTTAGAAACAAATCCCTCCTGAAGGTGATTTCACAATGAAAGACACAAACCACAGATTGGTGGCTTGGGATTCAAGCCTCATCTACCTTGGAACATTTCCATCTTGGATCCCTTTCTTCTAACTATGTAGACAGGAGCAAGAGTGGAGAAAGCGTACCTGCTCTTAGCTTCCAGGGACTGGGAGTGACACATAACTTTCACTCACATTTCACTGGTGAGAATTAATTTAATCAAATGACTCCACCTGCATACACGGGGCTGAATAATGTGGTTCATCATCATCCTCAAAAGAATGTAACAGCTTAGTAAACATATAGCAATTATCCCTACCATATTGTCCTGTCAAATCAACCAGTAAGAATTATCAATTCTGCCTCAGATATCATTGACTAATACAGATTCTTCTCCTTCCCAATGTATTCATATTTGTCTACGGTGTCATCATCTTGAAACACTGCAATAATCTCCTGACTGGTCTTCCTTTCCCCTGTTTCTTCCTACTACTGTTCGAATCTTTTAATTGTAAATGACACTAGCTATGGCTAACAGGATTTCATCTTATGGGACTTCAGAAGCAATCATGAAGTTAACTCAAGAAAGGCCTGTAAAAAGAAATATGATATGAATATGAGGATCGCAGCCAATTATCAAGTTTTGACCTTTATCTTATTTGCCCTCTCTTCAACAGAACTTTTCTTTCCCCTAATCCTCAGTGGGGTTTCCCATTTTTATGTTGCAATATAGTATTCAGTTATTTTTCTTCCAATATGATACCTGCCATAGACAACATTGACATGTAAGTATTTTCTGTATCTCTCTTCTTTCTATGAGGGCAAGAACTACACTAAATTTTCAACTAATTTTTATGTCCTACAGATCCTAACTTGAAATCTTATACAATCTAGGCAGAGTGAGTACTCTACAATTATTCAGCAAATTTATAAATGGCCAAAAAGCATTATGACATTTTTTTCTACTGTGAGAATATTGTTAACAGTCTCTAACCTCGAGAGTCCTTACACTGGAGCAGACTGGTGTGTCCTTCATTTTTCTAAAAGCTATCTCATGACGTCTAAGTTTCTAAGCAGAAGGAGAACTGATCCTTCATTTTCTTGACCTGGTGCTCGATAACCTACCTTATCTGGCTGTGGCTTCATAAATTGCCTACATTATGTCCAAGGTTTGATTCCATAGGAAAGCTTTGTGTCCTTGCGATTCTGTAGCTCTCTGTAACTCTTGTTTGCAAGTTGCTTTTGCATACATTAATTACTTTGATTCTCAAAATTGTCTTGTAAAAAAAGTGGATATTATTACTAGAATTTAGCTCAGTTGATAATAGTAATTGAGTATATTAGAGATTGTAAAATTGTTTTACATGATTTAATGCATTGTTTCCTTACAATTTCATAAGCTAGATAGGGATAGACTGGCAGTTTTTCCAAAGCATATTCCCATTGCTGTTCTCCCCAACTCAAAGTTGGTAATTTATTTTTGACCAACATCTATTTGTTAATAAAATTCCACATTCACATCTCTGTTTCACATAGCTTTTAGTGACAGTTCTCCTTGTAGCAAAAGCAATTGTGTTTAAAAAAGGATAAAAAAAAAGAGGGAGTATGGTAAGGAGGCAGCAAAACGTGGTGGCAACAAGGGGGAGCGCTGAAGCCTGACTGCCTAGGATCAAGTTGGAGTTTACTAATGTCTTAGCTGAAGTACTTTAAGATGTTAATGCAGCTATAAAAATGGATATGATTGGCACTGTGGCTCACGTCTGTAATCTCAGCATTTTGGGAAGCTGAGGCAGGCGGATCACTTGAGGTCAGGAGTCGGAGACCAGCCTGGCCAACATGGTAAAACCCTGTCTCTACTAAAAATGCAAAAATCTGCCAGGCATGGTGGTGCACACCTGTAATCCCAACTACTCGGGAGGCTGAGGCAGGAGAATCACTTGAACCCAGGGAGGGTAGAGGGTGTAGTGAGCCAAGATCGCACCACTGCACTCCAGCCTGGGCAAGACTCCATCTCAAAAATGAAAAAAAGATCTAATAATGGCACCTACTTCAGAGTTTCAGAATTTGTGAAAAGGATTAGAGTATAATATACGAAAAAGTACTTAATATGTTGAAAGTTGTGTAGTAATCACACAATACCTACTGTAGAGGCTGCAGAGGGTATTGGCACAGAGCCCACCTCTGGACCCATGACTGTAGAATTTGTATCCCAGTCTTTGCATTGCCTGTGTGATTGTGGGCAAGTTAGCTAAATTCTCTGTGCTTTAGTTTCCTCCTCTATTAAAATTGGGACAATAATAGTACCCACCTCATAGAACTGTGATGGAGAATGCATGAGCTAATGTCTGGACAATGCTCAGTGAAATCGTTAATTGAAAATTCCTTTCTGTTAGGGGAGACCCTCATGACTTTTTCTAATGTTGAATTCTCCATGTAGTTAAGTCTGATTAATTTTATTGTCGTGTTATTTAAATTGGCAAGTCAGCACGTGCGTATTTAAACACCAATGTTTCCACATACATTTATTATTTTTATTGTTGACATTTATTAAATTTAATTTAAACTTATGCTTGCTCCAAGCAAAAAGAAGCAGCAGAAGGAAACCAGCTAACTTCTAAACTGGCATTGCAGACATAGCTACTTGCCCACACACCAGAAGGTATATCTTTGTTTCTAGGGAATGATACTTTCTATTTCCCTCTTCTTGAAATTGCCATTTGAGTCTTTGAGGCATCAGATTGATGCAGATTAGTATATCCCAGTTTCATTTAAAATGTCGCAGATCTTTAATACGCCCAAAGACCTTCTAATACCCCCAACGCTGCAGATATCTGTTCACCTACCTATCACACTGGAGGAGAGTGTTCCTTTGCAGTCTCCTCCAGTGTGATACGTAGGTGAACAGATATCTGCAGCATTGGGGTATTAGAAGGAAATAGATAGTAATGCCTTTGTCTGCTTGGGCTGCTCTAAGGGAATCCCTGTGTGTATGTGTGGCTTAAACAATAGACATTTATTTCTCACAATTCTGGAGGCTGGAATGTCCAAGGTCAAGGTACTTGACAGATTTGTTTCTTAGTGAGGGCTTGCCTCCTGGCGCACAGATGGTACCACATAGCTGGGTGCTCTCATGACCTCTTCTTTGTGTACAGGCAGAGAAATCTGTCTCTTTCTGTCTTTATGAGGGTACAAATCCCATCATTAGGGTCCCACCTTCATGGCCCACTCTAGACTTAACTATCTCCCACATGTCCCACCTCCAAATCCCATCACATGGGGGGTTAAGGTCTTACCATATGAATTTCGGGGAGACATAACTATTCATCTCATAATAGAGAGTTGCTTGGTAGATAGATGAAAAACATTTTCAGCTCTGCTAAGCTACTTTTGATGATTAAATGAACTTCCTTTTCTCCCTCTCCCAAATAGCTTTCCAACTTAACACATACATTTAAGATATCAGCAAATGTTATGCTGAAGTATTGTTTTCCATAATACATATCAATTTAGGTGCAACTATTGCTTTTTAGAGAGTGATTCTTCCAGAGGTTTAGGTCAATATAAAGTACATTTTCGTGGTGTGAATTACTGTAAGAACTAGATCTTCTTTTCTGTTTTTCTTCCTCTCTCCCTCTTTCATGCTCCCTCCACTCAAGTCACACCACTGGCCTCCTTTTTTTTTTTTTTTTTTTTTTTTTTTTTTTTTTTTTTTTTTTTTTTTTTTTTTTTTTTTTTGTTTTTTGAGATGGAGTTTCACTCATGTTACCCAGGCTGGAGTGCAATGGCGTGATCTCGGCTCACCGCAACCTCCGCCTCCTGGGTTCAGGCAATTCTCCTGCCTCAGCTTCCTGAGTAGCTGGGATTATAGGCACGCACCACCATGCCCAGCTAATTTTTTGTATTTTTAATAGAGACGGGGTTTCACCATGTTGACCAGGATGGTCTCGATCTCTTGACCTCGTGATCCACCCGCCTCGGCCTCCCAAAGTGCTGGGATTACAGGCTTGAGCCACCGCGCCCGGCCTGGCCTCCTTTCTATTCCTTGAACAAACCACACCTGCCATCTTAGATGTCTACTAGCTAACTCCCTCACCTTTTTAAAACCTTGGCTCAATGTTTTATCATTGAGTTTACTTGAGATTACTCTGTGGATCTTTTTAAAAATTACCTATCTCCCACATCACACTCATGATCACCCTTACTCCACTCAGTTCTAATTTTTTTCCTATGGCACTAATTATCTTTGTTGGGACTCAGAAAATGAAATGCCAAAGTATGGCACTTTGTCATGCTGAAGTCTTTTAACTAAAGGCCATCAGAAGACCTCAGAAGCAGCATCAGAACCAAGTTCTCTATGATGTTTTCCTGTTCTTCTGTCTCTGGCCCCTCATTTTCCGCCAACGTGAGTCATAGAAACCATTCTTCTTCCCTAAGGCAGGGTAGAAATGAGAAACTCTTTTCCCCAAAGCAAGCGATAAAAACCGAAATTATTGTGTAATCTTTGCCCACCTTTCTGTGTAGAAACTGGCCATAAAAACTTCTCTGACATACCATGTCAGGTAGAAGGTCATGACACCCTCATTCCAAAAGGGTCTTACCAATAGCTGGGAGGAAGAAATGCTGCACCAAATCGGCCAAAAAGAATCTGAACTGATAAGCCTGGCTGGGTTTCTCTTTTCAGCCTGCTCCTATTAGACCATATCTTTTTTCATCCAAATTTTTATAAGGTTCTCCATTCTTCATTGAACCAGGAAACAAAAATGTATCATTGGGTCTTCATTCTAAAGGATGTAATGACACATACAATTTTGATTAAATAAATCTGCTTTGATTTTCTCTTGTTAAGGTGTCTTTTGTTATAGGTGTGTCAGCCATGGAAAGGTTAGCACACCTTTTCACTCCTGCATCTTCTACATGCTAAATAAATAATTGTTGTATCTCTGGTTATTGACCATCTTTTCCTATTCAAATGAAAGGTGCATGACAGCAGGAATCTTTGTCTGCTTGGCTCACCGCTGTACCCCAGGCATCCAGTATAGTGTCTGGCTCATAGTAAGCACTCGGTAAGTTTTTGTTGAATAAATGGGCAGAATGAAACATAGAAAGAACAAGTAGCTTACTGCCAGTCTAGCCGAAATTAAACAAATATGCTTCTCTGTGTTGACAAATGAATAGTATAAAACCACTGTACTTCTCTTGTAAAGTATTAAATTGGAAGAGATGTATAATTCATTTTGCTCTATTCTAAATGAATTATTGTTGCTTTCCAGACCAGATGTAGCTAAAATCAATCCTGAAACTGATGTCTTTTTAAACAGGAAATACACAGAAAAAAACTTCATCAAATTTGATATTGTTAGTTAGCATAATAAAAGCGATAGTTACCTTCCAAAGTAAAACATTGTATTTATAAACGAGGTGGTAGCTTGGTGACATTTAAACAAATTATTAGAGTTGGAGTCTGCTGAAGTCACTTTGTGGCTGAGAACTTCCTTTGGTTCTCGCAGTTTCCCTCTCTGGACAAGTCCCGCTGCCTGAACCTGACAAATGAATATAGCGCATTGGTCTTCCTTGCTGAACTTTCAAGTTACATCTCATCCTGTAGGTATCTAGTTCTGTGTGCTGTCAGACATGGGAATAACAGCCCTTCCTTCCACAGCTGATTTTTTTCACTGCTTTTCTTTGAACTATCTCCTATTTTTCTTTTGCCACCTATTTTAGTGTTGTTTGTTTTTGTTTGTTTTGCCTACCCAGGTGGACTTCCTGCTTGCTTCATTCTAGTCCATGGGGAGAATTACAGCTTTCAGCCATTCAAAGAATGCTGCATCTTGCTGTAATTATCCACAGTATACCTGGGTACACTTCAAGTATGAGCTATCTAGTCTTTATATCTTAAAAACATCAGAATAGACTATATAATTTGCAGTCTTTCTCTGTCCTATCAGTGTTTACTAGATGAATTTGTAAAATTCAGCAGCCAAACGTGTCATCGACTTGTTCATCACACCTAGCAATAGCTAAGCCAAAATTAAGGATGAGGA
>NW_016107348.1:7417656-7445558 GCF_001604975.1 Cebus imitator
TTGCCACCTCTGCCTCCCAGGTTCAAGTGATTCTCCTGCCTCAGCCTCCTGGGTAGCTGGGACTACAGGCACGCACCTGTATTTTTTAGGAGAGATGGGGTTTCACTCTGTTGTCCAGGATGGTCTCGACCTCTTGACCTTGTGATCCACCTGCCTCGACCTCCCAAAGTGCTGGGATTACAGGCATGAGCCACTGCGTCCGGCTGCGTATGCTTATCAAGTCCACAATACACACTTTCTTTAAAGCTTCTTACTGTGTCTTAAAACTGAAAATTTGCTGTAATATACATATATCTCGTAACTGCTGTACAAATTAAAAATTGTTATTTACATTGCAATCTCATAAGAGAATTTCAAAAGCCAAAAATAGGATAGGGTTATACAGTGAAAAATCCTTTACACAAAAAAGGAACCCATGCTAATCTATGCAGTTCCTAACTTGGACTGGTTGTCAGGCGTGTTTTGCTTAAGATTGGTTGCAGCCGGAACTCTGATCTGCCAGGCTGCATCTTGCCCTGTCTTGCTTTCTAGATGCTGCGGGGTAAGCCCTCTACCCTGAGGAAGCTTAGGAACCACATAAAGTCCTACAGATAGGCTGCGCCTTCAATGCGGGAAGTAGCTGTGGTATGGCCCTGCATTTAGGAGCTAGAAGGGAATCTTAGAGGTCATTTGATTAAAATCTCCCATTTTTTAGATAAGAAAACTGCGGTCTGGAGACAGTTATGAGTTGATTGAGGTCCCATTGTAAGTATGTGGCAAACCTGAGGAGACAGGCTTGCTTTCTTTACTGGAAAACAAATACGTCTCTCAGTTCGCCATTTTTTTTTTTTTTGCTGAACTGTAAGATCAGCAACTAGTTTTATCCACTGGAAAATCAGATTAGTAGCCAGACACGGAGAGTTGGAACTGTATAGATTCCATAGTCAGATCTGAGCAGCTGTACTTACTAGCATGTGAGCTTTGGCAAATAAACTTCTCCCTATAAGTTTAGTTTCATCATACATGAAATATGCAAAAACATATATATATAGACACACACACACACACACACAGAATAAATCATATATAAAAACTCAGATAGTATTTATACCTATTACTGAATACAAAATATTTTTGATTTCTTCCTTTCCCTTTGTTTTTCTTTACAAAGCCTCATGTCTTTAGTTACAACTTCTTTAAAACAAACCACACACAAAATAAACTAAATATTATTATGAATACATTTTTTTAATGGCTGCTTTCGGTGCAAACTAAGGGAACTTACATATAACACACATGTAACAATGCTCATTTCCATTTTAGGCTGGGCTGACAGAGAGCATCCACAATTTATATTTTCCTGGAGATTTTATCATTAGTGACCCTGAGTCTAGTTACAAACAACAACTGAACTAGTGCGATTATTCAGTTAAGAAAACAAAATATAGCTAGATTTCTCTAATTTTATTAATAAACTCATGCCTTGGGGAGACCTTGTTTTTGTACTCAGAAAAACCAAACAAACAAACAATTAGCAAGTTGGAACCAGTTTGTCTGCCTCATATCTATAAATACAGCCTACCCGTCTTCTTATTTTACAGTTTGAAAGGAATTTTCAGAATTCAAGTGTTACTTTCTTCTGTGCAGTTTCTGCTGGTTAAGAGACCAACTCACAGCCTGTGCTCCTGAGGTCTTTCTTTTCCTTGTTCAGTAAACTGGCCTTCTGTTGTCATCTTCTTTCTTCTACTTTGTCGAGAAACATATTAGTGTTTCTCTCAAACTAAGCAAAAATAAAATTTTAACTTTCTTTTTAATTTGCATATCATTCATACTTATCTTTTTCATGTCCTTCACAGCTATAAAAAAGTTGGTTTTTCCCTACTCTGAAGCTGACCTCAGCTTCAAACCCTCCTCAAAAACTATTCTTATTAAAGATGTCGAAGACATTACTATTGCCAAAGTCAGCGATACTTTCCAATTCAGGAAAAAAACTCAGTTTCTCTTTATGCATTTGATACTGTTCCACATTGCTTAATTTTTTAAAAACAAAAAGTAGAATCGCATTTTAGAGAATAAGAAAGTACAGAAAAGTAGCTACGATGAACTACTATAAACAGTTGAGTGTGTATCTTTATGCTAACACGTATCTAGCCAATTTTGTATCTATATTGCATATTAAATACAGCAATATAGAAAAAGAATAATACATTTTTGGTTTAACTTAAAGTCAAACAATGTGATTTACATATTGATTTAAGGAGAAAAATTATATGATAATTCAAAAGGTGCAGAAAAAGCGTTTATCAAAATTCAAGTTTAATTCATGATATGAACTCTGCAAAATAAAAAGAAGGAAAAATTCTCAGTCTAATGAAAGGCATGTACAAAAATTTAGAGCTAATATAGTTCTTAATGGTGAAATGCCAAACACACTTCACCTCAAAGAGAAGTAACAGGAATGGTTGTCCGCTTTTTAAAAATAGACTTTACTTTTCAGAGCAGTTATAGTTTTATAGAAAAATGGAAAGAAAGCTATAGAGATTTCCCATATACCCTCTCTCCTCATGCATACACAGCCTCCTCCATGATCAATAGTGGTACCTTTGTTATGACTTTGGAATCTATATTGACACATCACTACGACTCAAAATCCATAGCTTACATTACGATTTACTGTTGGTATACATTCTATGGATTTTGACAAATGTATGTCATGTATCAGCCATTAAATTATCAATTATCACACAGAATAGTTCTTTTGCCTATTCATCCTCTCCCCTCAACCCATGGCAACCATTGATCCGTTTGCTCTTTCCATAGTCCTATCTTTTAATAAATGTCATATAGTGGAAATAATGTAGTATATAGTCTTTTCAGATTGGCTTCTTTCTTTCACTTAATAATATGCATTTAAAATTTTTTCATGTCTTTTCATGGCTTGGTAGCATATTTCTTTTTGTCACTGAGTAATAATCTGTTGTTGGGATGTACTAATTTATTTATCCATTCACCTACTGCAGGCTATCTTGGTTGCTTCCAAGTTTTGGCAGTTGTGAATAAAGCTACTGTAGACATTTGTGTGCAGATTTTCTGTAGATGAAAGTTTCAATTCATTTGGGTAAATACCAAGAAGCATGACTACTTGATTGTATGGTAGGAGTACATTTAGTTTTGTAAGAAATGCCAACTATCTTCCAAAGTGGTTGTGCCATTTTGCATTCCCAGGAGCATTCTTCTTGTTCCACAGCCTTGCCAGCATTTAATGACATCACTATTTTAGATTGTGGCCATTCTGATAGGTTTGTAGTAGTATCTCATTATTGTTTTAATTTTCCTTTTCCTAATGACATATGATGTGGAGCACCTTTTTATAGGCTCATTTTCTTTGGTGAAGTGTCTGTTCAGGTATTTCGCTCATTTTTTAAATTGGGTCGTGTGTTTTCTTGTTATTGAATTTTAAGAATTCTTTGTGTGTATTGAGCAACAGTCCTTTGTCAGATATGTCTTTTGGAAATATTTTCTTCTGGTGTGTGGTTTGTTTTGTCATTCTTCTATAGGGTTCCCACTTTTACAGATTTTATTCAAAATTGTGCTAGAGGTCTTATTTAGTACAATTGGCAAGAAAAACAAAAGACTTACAAATTAAAAAGAAAACAATAAAGTTGCTTTCTTTTGTTGGTAACATAATTGTACATGTAAAAACTCCTGAGTAATGCATATAAAACATACTAGAACTAATAAATAAATTTAGCAATTTTAAGTGTAAAAGTCAATATGCAGAAATAAATTGTATTTCTACATTTTCAAAATTCAAACATTAGATTAAAAATAGTATTCCAGTAACATCAAAAAACATAAAATACTTAGAAATAAATTTAATAAGTTGTGTAAAATCTTTATATTAAAAACTATAAAATATTAATGACAGAAATTAAAGAAAGTGCTAACATGTGGAGCGACATACCATGTTTATGAATTATAAGACTCAATATTGTTATGATGTTCAGTTGCCTTCAAATTTCCCAAATTTATCTATTGAGCCTTTGTAATCATAATCTTAGACAAGTTTTTAAAAGCAGAATTTGAGAAGGTAATTGTAAAATGTCTACTGAAATTCAGAAAACCTTGAAGAAACAAAACAACTTTTTAAGAAAATTTTGTTTTGTTTTTCAATAAATGGTTCTGGAACCAGTGAACATATACATGGAAAAAATAAAAGGACTTTATGTCTGCTTCAAGTTGTACACAAATATTAGATATAAATAATAGGCATATATGCAAAAGTCAAAACTATGAAGCTTCTGGAATAAAACATAGGAGAATATATTTGCAACTTTGTGTGGGGGAAACATTTCTTAGAAATGACACAGAATTACAGCTAAACTTGAAAGAAAATAATAAAAAATAATACAAAATTTAATATCAACATTTAAAGCTTCTGCTCACCCAGAGACATTATTGAGAAAATGAATATGGAAGCCACAGACCGGGAGAAAAATATTTTTGACACATATATTTGAAAAAAGGGATGATATTCAGAATATACAACAAATTTCTACATTTGAATAATGAAAAGACAACCAACCGAGTAAAAATATGAATAAAAGACTCAAACAGTTACTTCTCAAAGAAAGATATACAAATGGCTGATACATGCATGAAAATATGTTCAATGTCCTTAATCATTAGAAAAATTCAAATTAAAACTGCCATGTGAGACTACTACACATCTACAAAATGGATGGATAAAATGAAAAAATGTCTAAAATAAAACAAGACTGACAATCTAATGCTGACAAAAATGTAAGGTGAATAGAACTCTCATACATATCTGGGTGGAAGTGTAAAATGATACTATCATTTTGAAAAACTCTTTGGCAATTTCTGAAATACTTAAACATACTTCTCCCTTGTGACCCACATTCCTTCTTAAGTTTTTATTCCAGAGAAACAAAAATATGTGTTTATAAAAATTTGTACAAGAGCATTCACAGCGACTTTATTTATGATAGTCTAAACCGAGAAATAGCCTAGATTGCCATCCACAAAAGAATGAATAAACAAATATATAATGAAATAATACTCAGCTATCAAAAAGAATAAATTATAGGCACATACAACAAAATTATACAGAGTGAAGGAATTCTTAATGTAAAAATATATTCATATGAAGTCATAGAACAGGAAAAATTAACCTAGTATGGTGATAGAAATCAGAACAGTTGATTTGGTTGCTCCTGGGCAGAGAGAGATTGCCTAGAAAATGACTGTTTTTGGGTCATGAAAACGTTCTATATTTTGATAGGATGTGAGTTATATGAGTGTATCCATTTGTCAAAAACCGATGATACTGTACCCTTAAGATGTATTTAATTCACCAAAGTAAAATAACCCTCAATAATTTAAAAAAAGATACAGAGCAAATATGAATGGGAAATTAATATTAGATATTCTACCAGGCAAGCAGACTGTCATAAAGGCTTTTTCTTGCCCCTCGTCACCCCAAACCCTTTGGGATCTTGTTTTTCCAGTCTTCGCATGCAGTGGGAGATATATACAGAGCAGAGAATGACTGATGCCCATGGTAAAGGTTTATACACAGCCTACCTTATTAAGTCATTGGAAATGTGGGGATCGCCTCATTTGTGCTAGTTTATCATTATAGGCGAAACTTAACTCTGATTCAGCATAATTCTATGCAGTTACAAAATAGGACTTCCTGATATCATTCAGGGATTGGTCACTAAGCCTTTATTGCTAAGATGCATTTCTTCCTGTTCTGTAGTTTACTCCTCTTTTGTGGTCAGGTCACGGTGTATCTTTTGCCCTAAAAGCTAAGGTCATAAGACTTAGATATAATCTGTGGTGAAGGGTTTTATTTTCCTCAATACATTTTTGTCAGGTTCTCTTTGATTTAGTGGCGCACGAGGAGAAATGATTGGCAAGCTTTCAGTTTCCTTGGTTACAACAAAAACCGCCCTATAGTATCCTATTGTGTTCTGCATATTTTTCCATGTTATTTACTCATTGCCTGAAAAGTACTAATAAGTAACCAGTAGCAGCATAGAAACTTTCTTAGGCTAGCGGTGTATATGAACTCCGAGATTTACAGTCTGAAACTTTTTTTTCACTTTACACAGAAATATTCTATAAAGGGAAGACAAGGAATCTGCAAATTTCTTGGTATAATTTCTGGGTATGTCAATTGATAAAACAGGCACTTTATTTTCCTTTGAAGCTTGAATGTGGTAGCAAAATGCTGAAAACTGTAATGATTTTCAGAAGACACTTCCTGTCTTTAGTGTGCTTGTTTATTATTGCTTAGGTTTCCAGTACGTGAACAAGCATTTGGAGACCTGGATTATTTTGGTTACACAGTGAACAACAAGATAAGTGAAGTGGAGTCTAACATCTGCTCATTTCAACATCCTGTGAGAATAAAATGTTGTTTGAGGGGTTCTTGTCTTTTGGCAATTCTTGCGCTTGTGAGTCTGAACAGAGAAGAAAAATACGTCATTGAAAAAATTCAAGTGTAAACTGCACTAGTGACCTTTATTAGAGATCTGGCTTTGCCAGGAGATTGGATTTGCCTGAAGCTTAATCTCTTGGGATTGATATGCTTGAGAGTTCTGGAACATATTTTCCATTCAAAACTCAATACAGTAATTATTGTTTAATATTTATGTATCTGGGCAGCCAAAGCCTGATAGAACTGACTCTCTACATGTTGGCAGGTAAGGTTGGGTGAAAGACAAGTCATTCATAATTTAACATCTCTCCCATGAAGGCTTCCCTGTCCCAGACCTTTCCCAGTCTGTGCCTCTCCTGCATGTTGTACATGTTACTAGCTTTGCACTTATTAGTACCTTTCATTTGTTTTTTATAGTAGTTTTATCGAGATATAATTCATGTACCATGAAATTCACTCCTTTAAAGTGTACACTTCAGTGGTTTTTAATATAGTCCTAGAAATGTTCAACCACTATAATCTAACATTAGAACATTTTAAGCACTGAAAAGAAATCCCATACTCAGTAGTGTATCCCATTTCATCCTCTCCCCAGCCTCTGACAGTTACTAATCTAATTTTAGTAATAGAATAGTTATGAATTTATGTCTTTTATGAATTCGCCTATTCTGGACATTTCATGTAAATGGAATCATACAATATGTGTGGTCTTTTGTGGCCAGCTTTTTTTCATTTATCACAATATTTTGAAGATCGATTCATGTTGTAGTAGGTATAGTACCTTATTTCTTTTTATTGCCAGATAATAGTCTATTGTATTGATATACTACAATTTATTATCAGTTGATGGGAATTTGGGTTGTTTCTGTTTTTTGGCTGTTATGAAGAGTGCTGCTATTTACATTATGTACAAGGCCTTTTTGTGAACACCTTTTCCTTTTTTGCGGGTAGATATCTAGGAGTGCAATTTCTGAGTCGTGTAATAACTCTATGTGTAACATTATGAAGAATTGCCAAACTGCTGTCCAAAGTGACTGCACCATTTTACATTCCCACCAGCAGTATATGAAGGCACCAATTTCTCCACCTCCTTGCCAACATTTGCTATTGTCTTATTTTGATAAGTCATCCTACTGAATGTGAAGTGGTATCTGACTGTCATTTTGATATGCATTTCCCTAATAACTAATGATTTTGAGTGTTTTTTTCATGAGCTTATTGGCCATTTGCGTATCTTCTTTGGAGACATGCTTATTCAAATCCTTTGTCCATTTTTAAATTGGATTATTTGACTTCTATTGAATTTTATGAGTTCTTTATATATTCTGGGTGGAAATCCCTTTATATATATAATTTATGAATAAACACATTGTATTTTAAATATTCTCACCAGACATAATTATGACCTTCTGGGGTGATAGAAATGATTTTTTACTTTAGCCACATTTTCCATATGTGTGTGGTAAACAACTGTTATGAAATATGCATAACTCCTAGAAGACAGTTGCTCTAAACACAACTGAAAAGTTTAGGTAAATAACGTATATTGTTTCTTTATCGCTTATCTTTCTGCTTTCCTTCCTCTGGGATGACACATTTAGTACCCCTCAGACAATGGTTATTTAATAGTTTCTTCCCTGGTGTCACTCTGCTTTTGCTCTGATTCTCTTATTCTAGGATGGCAGATATCTGTACGCACTGTATTTGTTTACCTTCAAAATTTGTCTCTCATGAGTAGGAATCATCTTTTCTTTTCTTTATATCCCAACAATAGTGGAAATTCCCTAGATGTTTGTTGGGTGGCCTTATACTCTTTCCCAGATTTCCAAAGCATCCTGGTGCATTGTCCCTTCCTGTCTGCATCAGAGTTCTTGGTTGTAAGCAACAGAAACAGACTCTGATAAATTAAGCAAGGAGAAATTTATTGCAAAAACAGGCAACGTTCCCAGAATCAACCAGTGATGGACAATCGGGTTTGGCAATATCTAGGAACAAAAGAGATCCGGCAAACTGATGAACAGGAAACAAAGCTACCATCTTGCAGTCGGAATAGTGTCTTCAGGGTGATCCTCTAACACTGCTATCCAGATGAATAACCTTCAGCCATTCTCTTTGCCTTTGTGGCTTGGATTAGACAGGGCTCTCCAGAGAAAGGGAGCCAACAGGATAGCTAGATGGATGGATAGATAGACAGACAGCTAGATAGATAATTGATTGATTGATTGAGAATAGAATGGAATGGAATAGAATAGAATGGGGGACTTATTGTAGTAATTGGCTCGCATGATTATGGAGGCTAAGAAATTTCACAATAGTCATCTGCAGGCTGGAGAACCAAGAAAGAGTAACATTTCTTGAGGAAGAGATATTGGGAGAATTTGAGAGAAAACTGTAAGTTATTAGGTGAAATAACATGTAAGAGATATCCTAGGCAGAGGAAACAGTAAGTGGAATGGCCCTATAGTGCAAGTATCATGATATATTCAAACTCTGAAGGAAGCCAGTAAGCTCAAATAAAAAATCTGAGGAGGAAAGTAGCAGGCAATTAGGCCAGGGCAGAGGTGATCCAGGGCCACCTCACTCAGAGCTTCAGAGGGCATGCTGAGGAGTCGGTTCTTTGTCTTAAGAGCCATGCATTGCCTTTTAAGAGTTTTAAGAAGAGAGATAATTTAATGAGATTTGTATTTGAGGCAGCTCACAGAGACTGCTCTATGGGAGAATCAATTGTAGTGAGCAGGGCTAGTCTTGGAAATTGATCAGAAAGCTACTGTAGGAAGCTTGTTATTTGAATTAGGGTAGTGACAGTGGGGAGAAAGATAGATGTGCATAGATTCAAAAGGGTACTTTAGAGTTAATATCAATGGCTCAGTGGCAGAGAGTGTCAAGGGGTGAAATGTCAGGGATGACAATCAAATGCATGTGCCATTTACTGAGAGAGGTGACATTGGGAGAGGACCAGGTATGAGATAAAAGTTACAGTTTTAAGTGATGGTCATATTGAATTTGACCTGTACAAAATCAATTTCAATTTGATTATGACCAGTACTTATAACTGTAACTTCTATCTCATACCTGGTCACCTCTCAGTGAATGGCATATGCATTGAGTTTGATGAATTCAATATGGTGTAAGAGGATGTAAGAGATATCCTAGGCAAAAGAAACAGTAAGCCTCAAATTCAATATGACCGGTCCTTAAAGCTATAACTTTTATCTCATAGCTGATTTTTTCCTGGTGTCATCTCTCTCAGCAAATGGCATGTGAGCCAATTCCTATAATAAATCTCTTTATCTATCTGTCTATGTATCTGTCTATCTATCTATCTATCTATCTATCTATCTATCTATCTATCATCTACCTAAACATATTTAAGTGGAGATGTCAAGTAGAAAAGTAAATGCATAGGTCTGAAGCTTGGAATTTTACATACATTGAAAGGTCAATGAGGGAGAAAGACTTTTAACCTACTAAATCTCATAAATGAGAGAATAAAATCCCTGTTTATTACAGTGAGTAATTACTCTGTCAAAACTAAATACAAGACTAACTATAACCATTTACAAAATTATAATAAAATTTCTGGACTTTCATGTTAGGGTGGAAGAATAAAATTTAAAAGTCTGCAATAAATACTTAACTCCTTCATGAAACCTGGTCATACTTGTCTTGTCTTTTCTCATTCACGTTAGTCATTGCTGTAAACAATTCCTTTGGCTTCTATTCCTGATCTGCTAATTCTTTCCCTTTCTGCTCATCAAGTATTTTTGTGAAGCACTCCAAAGCTTTAGTCATTTACAAGTTTGTGTGTGGGTCAGGTGTGTTTCTGTGTATTTGTGGTTTTCTATATTTTTTTCCATTATATTATAAACTTTATGTAGAGTAGCAAAGTTGTTGCTATTTATTAAATAAATTATATATCATAAATAGGAAACAGATCCTTCAGTGAAAAATTAAAATTCCTTAAATACAGTAAATCAAGCAAACAAAATCCAATAGCTCATGTAACGCAAAAACCTTAATGTCATATTATTATCATCCTCATTTCGTCTACCCACTCAATAGGCTCAGCCCGCTTTTGGTTTCTAAAACATCAGTAAATATTTACTTATCTTATTCATCTTTGTTAGCTTTTAAATCTCTTGAAAGGAAAAATAGTCTCTTTCAAATGATTATTTATCAAGGTCAAAGCCTCCATGGGAGTTTGAGTAGGAAATCATAACTCATTTTAAATGATGACATTTGGATTTATAAAGGAATCTCTTGACAGTGTCTGGCAGTAGGAAACGTTATCAGTCTCAGAAGCCAAACATTGATTTAAGCAAGAGACACTAGTGCAGTATGCCTTTGAACTGTAGTATCTGCTATTTTGGAAAGGATTATTTTTACTATACACACTTCCTCAATTTCTAGATGTCTTTCAAAAACAGCCTCCAAGACCCCTAGAGTCTACATATACATGGTCTAGTCATGAGCTCTGTGCAATGCCCCTGGAGTCCCCACTTAGTGTTTCTTCTTCTCTGTCACTGCCTCTACCCAATTTCCCAACCCTTTCACCTACAGCACTTCAAATTTTCTTATACTAAAGCTTATATTTCTTGATGCAAATACTTCTAGGAATGGTAACTAATAAAAACCTAATCCTTGAAATATACCTTAATATGGCTCTATGAATCGGATAATTTCCTAACAGAAGTGTCTGACCAGAATATGGTAAAAAGAGATACATTGTGATGATGAGGAAGCTAGATCAGAGAAGACGGCCTAATGGATGAGGAAAAGTAAAGAGAGGCTCAGGAGACTGGAGGCAAACTGCAGGTAAGCTTGCCTCAAACCAGGGCTTTACATTTCTTATACAGATGACTTCCCACAAGTGTTTTAACTGTTTTATCGTTTAAATATCTCAGTATATTGGCACAACCAATATGTACAGATATTCTACAGATATAATGTAATCGATAGAAAATATTTTTTGATTTACAGGAAAAGCGTGATTGTGATATGAAATCTTGCATGATATTCAAAGCATAGCAATGTATATTGTCAGGAGAGACTTCGATCAACATATCTGCAAATCTTTGCTGTGTATTAAAGCATGACAAAGCCTGGCTAACTATAGTTGCTGCCACTGTTACTGTCAGTTACTGCTTTGAGGCCAGTTATACCTCAAATTAGAGCATACATACACAGATCTATTGTGCAGATAAGATGCCATCATTTTGTTCGCCTAGCTCTCATTCATATCCTCCAACTCTCTTTTTAACTGGTTTTAGAATTTCTCTTGTCTCCATTCTTGGATTCACACCTTTCACTCCAAGCTGGCAGTCTGAAAATGTTATCACACTTATTCTATTCAATTTGAAATATTTTAAACAAATTATTTCTCATGATGTTCTTGCTCCTGGCAGACAAGATCAACATACCATCAGCCAAAAAATTACAAGTTAAAAGTTAATAAATGTGAAATGTGAAATTTGGACAAGGTATTCTATCTTATCTTCCTCATTTCAAATCCCCTTTCTCATTAACTCTGGTTCAAAGCAGAGACTATGTGTTTCAAGGTAGAATTAGAAACTGAGCAAAGAATGAATTCCTTAGAGGACTTATTGCATTGACTTTGGTCTTTTAGGCATCTGGAAAGATACCTGATTCTTGAAGTAAAGTAGTGTCCTGAATATTTCAGACCTTGAAGAGTATGAAATTATTTTAAATAAGGAGAAAAAAAGCAATGTATTTAACAAATACTACTTAAATAACTGAAAAAACGAGACAGATATCTTTCTCTCTCTCTCTCTATATATATATACATTATAAATATATATATGCCCATACACACACACACACACACGGACACACACACACAACTTTCATCTTGCATCTGAGATAACTAAAACAAAATTTTTGGCAAAAACACCAAATGTTATATTTTAATATACCATAAAACATTAAAATTGTTTATCACAATTTGTTTCTTGGATGCCCTGCTGGAGCCTGAACAAGCCCAGTGTTGAACAATAAAATTAAAAAATATATAAATAATTTTGAAAGTTCTGAAACATGCCTGGTACAACCAAAAATAATTTTTAAATGTCCAATCTTAAATATGAACATATCAGAGATCAGTGACCAATGAGTTGAATCCACATAGTCTATTTTGTTTTCTTCTTTTTACTGTTCTACTAATAAAAACTTAGGTGGAGGAAGTCATTACAGGCAAGACACATGCAAGAAATGCTGAAATAGAAGTACCTACGTGAGATTGATTGCAAAATGTCAAAAGACACTGATGATGAATTCTCTTTTCATTCTTTATTTGGTCCAGTGGACCAAAAAATACTTACCTTGTGATGTATTTATGCCACACCTGTTTTTTTAAAGGAATATTGTTCACAGACCAAGAAACTCCCTTCTCTTTACTGAATCCCAAAAGAATTTATTTGCATTTTGGGTATAAAAATATTAAGAACTCCAAGGAAAAAATAATCAAACAAAAATATTTTTACTATTGTTTCTTTTACATTTTACTCAAGGTAAGATTAAGACTAATTATCAAATATAACCCACTCTGATTCCTTAGCTCTCTGCCTTTGAGGCTGCTGTCTTTGTCGGAGAGGTTCATTCTTATGAAACCTGTTACTTTTTTTCTCATTTGGGTTTCTGAGAGGCAGATTTCTCATCTTCTCCAATAGAAATGCTACAAAAGAGCAACCAGTGGCAATTTGTAATATCCCTCTTTGTCCATGTGAAAAAAGAATTATCATTTAGCAAATGACAAAGAGGCTTCACCTGCTACATGGGGTAGTATCCCCCAGTCCAGAAATGTAGAAAGAAACCAGATATTCTGGATTGCTAAACCTGGGGAAATGGCTCCTGCTTGGTTTATTGGGTTGAGCTACCCTCGTTTAAGGAAGTTTTCAAAGAATACTTGCATCCCTCTGTACTCCCTCTCCTCTTAGGAAGCAGGGTGTACTCTGTGTGTCTAACATGCACTGATTGGGTTGCATTTTCCCAGTGAGTGGCATCAGAGTGCTAAGGAGATTTACCTTGTGTTTGCCATCACTAGCTTCTTTTGTTTGTGATGGCAACACAAAAGCAAGTGATGGCAAACAAAAGAAGCAGTAGATAGGCATGACAAATCCTTCCCTACCTTCAGTCCTGACCCCTGTTATACAGAGTGGGCAGATATTTTCACTGTGCTCCACCTGTCTGTGACCAAATGGCTGTAGGCATGGTGTTTGTAGGTTAGGGAGGAAGAGTTCCGGCTCAGTCCTCAGCTGTGGGCTCTTAGAAGCTGTGCTCGGAGACCATACAGATTTCTAAAAGTGCTGCTTTGTTTCTCATCTAGCTAGTGATGCAAATGTGTACAAGTATGTATGATTAATTCAAAATACCACAACATTTCATTCATTATTGTGGTGTTTTCTAAGTAATGGAAGTGCTGATTACCATCATATTTCTTTTTTAGCTATGAAATCAATGATTTCAAAATGCCTTCAGTGATTGACATGCTGTGTTCAGATTCAATATTGTGTGTTAAGAGTTTTTATAGTTTTTGTATAGGCTTTTATAAGGCAATAAAGACTTATCATGGATTAAAAATTTCAATTGCCACATTTCTCACCAAAATGTGCCCTGTTTCCTTTATTTGAAATGAGGAAGTTAAGATATAATATCTTGTGCAAATTTCACATTAAAGCTGTGAACTTGTATCTCTCCCATCAACATACCATCAACTAAAAATGTGTAAGTTAAATGTCATCAGCTAGATAAAATCTTGTCTGTCAGGAGTAAGAAAAACATGAGAGATTATTTCAAAAATATACTTTTAATTGAATACAACAAGTGTGATAACATTTTCAGATTGTCATCTTAGAGAATGAATCCAGGAATGCAGACCAGAAATTCCAAAACCAATGGAGGATAGCTGGAGAATATGAATGAAAATTAGGTCACCAAAATGATAGTATCTTATCTGCACAACAAATCTGTATACATTCCCTCTAATTTGAGGTCTAATGTCTCTGTGTAAGGTGTCATAATTAACCCCTATTAATCTATCCATCTATTCATCCATTCATTTATCCATCCATCAGCCATTCATTTACCCATCCTTTAATCAAAGTACATATTGAATACTTGGTATAACTCAGGTACAATTATGCAGAAATTTACCCAGAAAGCAAAGATACCTGGAAACTCAGGTGGTTTTCCAGAGTTCTCTCTTCTTCCTGCCTTCCATATTCAGTTGCCAAGTCTCAGGAGTTTTACTTCCTTAATTTTATTAGATCATGTTTCCTTTTTCTTTATTTCTACTAACACCAACTGGCTCAGCTCCTAACCACTTATCAAATAGAATATATACTACTCTGTAAATCAGACTATATGATTGTTCAATGAGGAAGCATAGATCAGGGATGGGAGTGTTTTCAATGAGAGCTGACTGGATCCCTGCTATCTGAAGTTCTTGGAAAAGAAGAGGTATCGGGGCAGATAGAGAAGAGGAAAGCATTGACCTAGACATAACTTTTGTAGCAGTATTTGATTTATTTCATCCTACTCCCTTTACATTCTGCTTTTTATCACCTACAATTACTTTTAAAAGAAGGGACCATCTGTATGTTAAATTGGTAACTCATAGAACTTAAAAGGTTGCTGTCAATGAGTGCCTGTCCATATTTACTTATTTTTAAGCCTACTCTTTCTTTATAGAGGGATAAAATTGGAAAATATTTTCCTGGTAATCAGCAGAAGGAAGAATAGGTGCTACTGAAGGAGAGGGGAAAATAATGAAAGAGTTGGAGATCCTGAAGACAAATATTCAAATTTCAAATTCAATAATTTTGCTTGTTACTGATTCTCATTATTTTCTAAAGAAAAAATTGGTTTGTGTCTGGTTCTTCTGAGGTAATACTGCTTAAACCATGGTATAAACTATGAGCATAAGAACTTACTGATATCTTGATTCTGTAAACTAGTAAGCCAGATGTACTGGAAACTAATAAGCCAATATTTTTTTCAAAGCAGTCTATAAATTGAAGTATTTTTGAAAGCTCATTGGAGACCCTATTTAGAACAATACAGCCACACTACAGTTACTTTGAGGGAGTGAGATTTTACATTTCAGCAGGGATGTTCAATCTTTTGGCTTCCCTGGGCTACATTAGAAGAAGAATTGTGTTGGGCAACACTAAAATACACTAAAGCTAATGATAGCCAATGAGCTAAAAAAAATTGCAAAAAAAATCTCATAATGTCTTACAAAAGTTTACAAATTTATGTCTAGCCACATTCAAAGTCAGCAGGCTGCAGGTTGATTAGCTTGCTTTTCAGTATGGGTGTCAGTGTCCTAGATGCCCCCCACAGGATATTGCAATTTAAACAATTCCCTTGGGGAAAGGGAAATACTCATGTTGTTATTCTTTAACCATGGACAAGCTTTGAAATAGCTGAAAAGGATATTCAGAAACCTAATGAACTATGCTGTAGATACTACTGAAACTTCAGTTTCAAGGTGGGACATGGTTATTACGCAGTCATTTTCTCAAGGGCATGCAAGGACACTAAAAATCTCCACTGCTATGTGTGTTACATGTACATACTGGATTTTAAAATATGACAAGGGGTTTGGAGGTATAGGTAATCAGGAGGCAGCAGTGCGAACTACTTTTAAAAGTAGTTGCATTATGGACAAATATATAATTATATGTCGCCCAGGCTGGAGTGCAGTGGTGCATTATGGCTTATTGCAGCTGGGAAATCCTGGGCTCAAGCAATCCTCCCATTTCAGCCTCCCAAGGTGCTGGGATTATAGGTGTGAGCCACTGCATTTAGCCTATATATTCCTTGTCACATGGAAAATTCTATAGTTTTTTTTGTTTGTTTGAGCTAATATTTTTGTTTCTTTTGAAAAGCATGAGATATCTGATTCAATCCTATTTCAAAATGGGTTGATTTTTTTTGATAGTGATAAAGACATGTTAATAAAATATAAGCTAAGAATTTGAAATGTATGTGTGGTAATATATTACTTTTCTACAGACTTCTGGGAAGGAAAGCCGGAAAGTCAAAACAACACATTATATGAATGGAGGGAACTAGTGAGAAGAGCTACTGTGGATGCTTCATTTGAATGTTTTGTTTATTTAAAGATCTCTTCTACAATGATAGGAGCTTACTGGATGACAACAAAAAGGCTGGTGATGTGACACCCCCTGCTGACCTGCTGGAGAATGCTATGTCGTTATTCTTTAGCATACACTGCCAAGTCTCTAGGCGTTTTCCATCAGTTATTATGACTGATGATATATTATGTTCCTTCACCTCAGATGACAAGAAAAATTGGTAATTTCAGGAAAGCTTAGAAGTTGGTTTGAGAACTTGGCCTATTCATAGCTTTTACTCTTGGCTTTTATAACACCGAAACCATTCCAGCAATGCATGTGCTGTCTTGGAATTATGTCGTCAGTCTCGGATTACACTAAATTATTTGGACCAAGTATATTAGATCAATTTTACAGACACAGAAACTAAATTTAGTAAACAAGATAGATGAAATGATATATGGTAAATTCAATGAAACTAGTTTTTTATTTGTTGGGTTTTTGTTTATTGTTTAGGCACTCAGATTAGTGGGATGGGTATACACTAACATCTCTAAAGGATCTAAGAGCCTTTTCTATTTTTCCAGTGCCTAAAAGTAGGGACCAGAGACCAAGAGTGGTCTCTTACTGGCCACTTCCAGAAAGGAGTGTCAGACCCAATAGCTCTTCTTTGATAACTGTTGGCCTAGAATTTGATCCAGCTTTGGGCTTTCTTTTAATGGACACAGATGTGAGATCATTTTCTGTCCATTTAAATTCTTGCGTTAATTCTCTAAAGCCCACAAAACTTAGTGATTTGCATTACACAGCACTTAAAGAAAGTGGCAGAGCTGGAACAAGAATTAGATTGTAAGCTTACGTAAACTTGAGGATAGGCACTAGATCTTCTTAAAAGTTCTATACCGCCAAGTGGGAATAATTTTTGCTAACATGTTTGGTAAATTTCTTTGCCAATTTAGGAATTTGTGTTAAGAATTTGTTTTAAAGTTCCACAAAAACATTGACTTTATTATATTTGCCAGTGCGTATCACTTAAAAGTGTATATTTTAGTTCTCAGTTACTGAAAGCCATTTATTTAACGTGTTCTGTTGAAAAATATTTTAATGTTATAGTCTATCCTCTGTTCTCTCTTCCTTCATTTTGGGCGCGTTCATGTTTCATATCAAAAAACGATGCTAAATTTAGATTTGATATCTCAGCACTAACTCAGATAAAGTAACTCAGAACTTGGAGTAGGAGCTGCCACATGGGAAGGGACCATAAACATTAGCTATCATCGGAAGTTTCCAGAACAGTAGTTCTAAGAAGCGGACACACGGATACCTGGGCAGTTGCAAACTCTTATCAGGAGCGTCACAAGGCAAAATATCTTCATAATATTAAGGTATTATTTGCCTTGCCATGACTATTTACCATCACTAGTAGTCACTGTACTCTTGACTGGAAGTACTGGTGCCAGTTTTAGCAGTCATTGCATTATTTACCACCACACGATCTCAGTTAAACAAAAAATAGTAAGAATGTCCTTAAGAGCCAGGCGTGGTGGCTCACGCCTGTAATCCCAGCATTTCTGGGAGGCTGAGGTGGGAGGATCCCTTGAGCCGAGGAGTTTGAAACTAGCCCTCATATTGTGAGAACTTATCGCTACAAGTTTTGTTCTTAATTTAGCTGGGCATGGTGTTGTACACCCATAGCCCAGAAGTTTGAGGCTGCAGTGAGCTGTGATTGTGACACTGCACTCCAGATGCCAGTCTGGGCAACAAAGCCAGACCCTGTCTAAATTAAAAAAAAAAGAAAAGAAAACAAAGGAAAAAAATGCCCTTGAGAACTAATAAAAATTAGTAACATTATTAAATCTGAACTGTTGAGTACATATCTTTTTCATGTTCTGTGTGCTGAAAGGGAAGAAGGCATAAAACACTTGCCTCACACTGAAGCATGGTGCTGTTTTGAGGACAAGCACACGTACTGTTGTTTGAATTGTGTTCCATCTTCCATGAAATACCATTTCGAAAGACCAAGTGACAGACAAACTGTGGTTATTTAGACTTTAGTATTTGGTAGACATTTTCTCAAATATCAATGGAATCAGTCTGTTGTCGCCTTAAGGAACAGGATTTGGTCCTAATGATATCATTTGAGGTTTCACATGAAAATCAGAATATTGAGAAGCTTCCAATATTCCAATATCTTCTACTGTGGCCTTGACAGCTTCTAAATACTTACTTTCCTGATGAAATTAGTAGTGATATTATCAAACATGATGTTTCATTTCCTGTGATAAAATGTCATTTTTCTTATTCAAGCAGCAGAGACAAAACAGAAAACCTGAAATAAATGAAATATGTCAATATTTTATAGAGTTACGTAACTAAAAACAATATTTTTTAAATGATGAACACATTATGCTACAAAATCATGCTTAGTTAAAAGATCTATTCCTATTACAAGACAGGTAACGGAGTCTAATGTAAAAAAGTACCAAAAGTTCACTGCCGTTTGGTTTAAGATTCCACATTTCAGCTCATCTTTAAGAAACTACCACTTGTTAAGTTTTGATTGGTATCAAAGAAGAGTACTGATAATTTTCTAAAAAGGCTGTTAAATACTTCTCTTTTTTCAATGGCATTTATATCTGTGAGGTTGGATTTTCTGAATTATATACGTCAACCAAAACAATATATTGCAATTGACTGAATACAATACAGAAGCAGTATAAGGATCCAACTGTCTTCCACTTATCCACACAGGAAAGAGATTTGCAAAAATGTCCAATAATATCATTCTTCTCACTAAGTCTTTTTGTTTGGAAAATATAGTTATTTTTCATAAAAGTGTATTAATTTTAACATACAACGGATTTATTATTGTTATTTAAAAACAAATGTATGAACAATTGTTTTAAATATTTCTGTCTTGATATCAACTATAGTAGACAATGGTTATAATCAAAAGCTTTTTAAAATTCTCAATAATTTTTAAGAGTGTCAATGATTTCTGAGACCAAAGTGTTTCAGTAACTACCTATTGTGCTCTTGTTTAGAACACGTTATCTCTTCAGTCTAGGACTCTAGAAAATAGGATGAGGACTACAATTGCGTACGAAAAATCAACCGGAATATAGCAATAAATGATAATGAGAAATTGATTCTAAAAATTGTTTGCTTTGAGTTAGGGAGAAAGAAACAATTGGTTGTGACGAGAGGCACATAGCAATTATTGAATAATTTTTTTAGAGGCTATTTGTGATTCAGTTTCAGCTAGAGAGTTGTGAAGTTATTGTTTACTGTTCTGGTCAGTGTAAAGGTAGTTATCAGTGGAGATATCCATGGTGAAATTTAGGAATATGCATGCATTTCAATATGTTTGAAAATGTTTAAAGAATATGCTTGAGATTATGTCCATGATGCTAGCTTCATAAGAGTCATTTCTTTCATTTCCTTCTTCACTCTACAAACCAGAGCTGTTTCAGTACAGTGCCTGTACTGAGCATATACAGACTTTTTTTCTTGTCATTATTCCCTAAGCAATACAATGCCTATTTACACTGCAGTTACATTGTATTGTTACAAATAATCTAGAGGCTCCGAAAGGATATGCATAGGTTATATGCAGATATTACACCATTTTATATCAGTGACTGAAGCATCTACAGATTTTGGTATTTGCAGGAAGTCCTGAAGCTGATCCCCTATGGATCAATGAGGGATGACTGTATATAGATATACAGGAAGAGATTTATTTTGAGAATTGGCTCACATGACTATGGAGGCCAGGAAATCCCACAATATGCCATTTGCAAGCTGGAGAACCAGGAAAGCCAGCAGTGCAATTCAGTCTAAGACCTGAGTTCTGAGTACCAGAGGGGCCTGTGGTGTAAGCCCCAATCCAAGGCTCAAGGCCTGAGAACTGAGGGGCTGCTAGTGTAAGTTCCAGAGTCCAAAGGCCCTAGAAACTGGATCTCTGAGGTCCCAGGGTAGAAGAAAGTAGAGGTCCCAGCTCTAGAAGAGAGAGAGCAAATTCATTCTTCCTTCACTTTTTTGTTCTATATTGGCCCTTTATGGATTGGCTGCTGCCTGCCCGCATAGGTGAGGACAGATCTTCTTGGTGGGTGCTTTGATTCAAATGCTAATCTTTTCCAGAAACACCCTCACTGACATACCCAGATATAATGTTTTATTACCTATGTGGGTATCATTTCACAAAGTCAAAATGATATAAAATTTATTATCATACTCCATAAGAATGTTTATTACTAGCCAGGGGCAGTGGCTCAAGCCTGTATTTCTAGCACGTTGGGAGGCTGAGATGGTAGGATTGCATGAGCCCAAGAGTTCAGGACCATCCTGGGCAACAAGTAAGATCCCCTGTCTCTCAAAAAAAAAAAAAGAAAAGAAAATAGTTAGTTACGATGGCCCATGGCAGTCCCAGCTACTTGGGAGGTTAAGGTGGAAGGATCATTTGAGCTTAGGACTTTAAGCCTGGGTGACAGAGGCAGACCCTGTTGCAAAAAAAGTGTGCTATTTTATCATCACATTTGTTATTATAACTGCTTTTGTTTCATAGATGTGTGTCTGTGTGTGTGTGTGTGTGTGTGTGTGTGTGTGTGTGTGATTTTTATGTCCTCACATAAGTTTATGAAGTGTTAAGTCATTCTTTACTTTGAATACTCCTGATTAATTACTGTGTAATAGATTTGAATAAGGCTTATTGGATGTATAAGTGAATTTTCACAGAAAGAAAAACAAGAAGGGTTGTGGTCACCCATGAGTGATTTTCACTTGTTTTGTTAAGGAAAAAACATACAGGATGGCGAGTTAGCAATGTGGAGACGAATGCTGCTCTAACTGAGGGATTGTTTCACAGTGACGAACAAGTCTTACTGATGAAATCTTTTAAACCACAGTAATTTTTAAAAGATTCCAAGATAAATAATTCTTGTCTTGAATTTAGAATGAGGCCAGAATTCTGCAGGGAAGGAATGAAACAAAAAAGAGAAGACGTAAGTATGAATCAACATAAAAATAAAACTGTATTAGAAATAAGTTTAGCTAAATTCTGGGAAGGTAGCTTGCCTCTCACACACACACACAAAACTTTATTGAAGTGACTAAAGACGAAGTCATCTATATAGTTAAGTCACTGACATTCAATGACGTTATCTATATAAACTGTTAATATTCAATCAACTGAATGATTAGCAGTTTATAAAAAAGATTGTGGTACTACATAGAAACCACAATGAGATTAATGCATTTCCAGAATAAGAAATGCTATTAAATTTCCAATAATAAAATGCTGATGCAAGTCAGCATATACTATATAATGAATTCTTATCCAATGAGAATGTACATGGTTAAAAATAGGCTGAAATAGGCTGGAAAGAAAAGAAGTATGGCACCACACATATGTACGTATATGGGAAGAGAAAGGACAGTAAATAAGCCTCATAAACAGAGGACTCAAATGGGTATGATGAAATCTGTGAGTGCACCTAAGAAGATGATGTCCTGCCTGTTTTCTTGTTATTATGTTTCTCCAGTCTTTATACCTGGACCTACTTGACCCTGTGTACAGTACTTGGCTTTGTTTCAGATGCTGGAACCAAATCAGGGGAAAGATCATGAGCCTAAGTTAAGAGTTCGCTGGCCCAGCCGCAAGTAAAGGCTGTGGCTAATTCCTCCCTGACTCTGAGCCTTACCTAATTCTCATCTTCTGCTTCTTAAATGATGGAAGCGAGTCAGTCCCTCCTTTGTTTTTTGATCCTTTTGTGCCTATTCCCGGGCTGTTTTAGGATCCTGCTCAGGAACATATCACTTTCACCCCTTTGCTTCTTTGCCACAACATACAATCAATTATTCTAAGTCTAAACACACAACCAGTTCTTCCATTTGCTTTGCTAGCACATATAGACAAATAGATTACAAAGCTCTGAAACATGTAAATTGAAAAAGCACTTAAAATATTACAAATCAAATTTTCTTCCCCCTGAGGAAAGAATGGACATTCTGTAAGAAGAATTGAAAGAAAAGAAGGATGTCGCACCTTTTACATCTCAGTATTAAAGCACGGGATCCACTGCAAACCCATCTGCACCTGATCACTGAGCACCTGACTTCAGTGTCAAATTCCAGGCTATTGGTGCAGTGAAACATTTAAACTGTGCTCCCAATATCTTTGGAAACGCAATTAATTTACTTAGGTCTTCAATAGAGTTCTGTTAAACCCTTGCAATATGCCAAACGATATGTTAGCTGTTAGAGAGTCATAGATGAATGGGAGTGGCTTTTGTCTTGGTTGAGGAGAAGAGAAGGGGTTATGCTAATACATAACATTGAGGTGACTTTTGCCTTCAAGGAGCCCACTGTCTTGGTTGAAGAAAAGAGAAGGAGTTGTGCTAATACATGATTATTGCAGGGAAGAGGTGATCAACTTTGGGATTTGGTGAAATTCAGCCACTCTGAATAGTTACAACAAAGTTGCATAATGTAAACATTTATAATTGGGATACAATCTTATTTGAAAGTCTTTACTTTTTATCTCCTGAGGAGAAGTCATAAAACTGTGATGGAAGATAAATATAAGGGTTAAAAAAATAGTAATCTCTAATTTAAAACTCTTACAGTATAGCTAGGGAAAAGAAATACCTATGTTCAGTGAAAAAATAAAATCAACACTGTAATAATTACAACTTGGTTCAGCTTGAATAAACTGATAAAAGGCGTAATGACAAGAAACTGTTCTTTGTAGGTGATTAGAGAAAAACGTTGAGAATAGCGGAGTTTTAAACCCAAACCTTAAGGTAATAACGGAGATAAATTGTGATCCTACAGCTAAGTCTAGGTAATAGTTCATGTTATTAGTAAATTTGGTGGAAAGATGACAAATATTGTTGGCTAAAGTAAGAGGGTCAAACTGCTGATCAATAAAATGTGAGTTAAGGGTTGGGATGGAGAAGGTAATCACCTTGAATTTAGGCTTGTGTAAATCTAGGGACTTGCGTGACAACCAGTGGGCAGGTCTTAAGATTTTAAAACTAAGAGTCTAGTGAAACAGAAATCTAGTGGCTATGAGAGTCTGAAGGCAGAAATTTATGGTCAAGAGTCAGCTGGCAGAATAGAGGTAGTGATTCATTTATTCATTCATTAATCTAATGTTTATTGATCACTTATTATGTTCCAAGAGGTATTCTAAGCAGAAGAGATGAGGCCCCAAACCGTATATAACTTATATCCTAGCAGAAGGAAACAGAAAATAAACAGCTAACCAAGAAACAAATGAAAAAATCACCATATAGCTATTGCAATGCAAAGAATGAAAGTAAATAATATGGAAGAAAGAGACTGACTTGTTCTTTTAAATCTGGGGACGAGGGAAGGAAGTGGGTAGGGAAATGCTCTTTGAAGAGGTGGCATTTAAACTGAGACCTGAAGTCATACACACAGGGATGTGTAGTTGGGAAGATCCTAGTCTGGTGGAACTATTCCCAGAAGACAGACTAAATTCGAAACCCTGGGAGTCCAGCGTGGTCAGGGAGAAGACAAGAAACCAAATGGATAAGCAAGCAAGATGAATAAGGAGCCCAAGAAGGAAGGACTTGAGGAACTTAAAACACAATTCTGAGGTATATAGAAGCTGAGAACTAGCTCACAGAGGAGAATACCAGGGGCCAGGGCCAAGGTGTGGGCATAGCTGTAAGGACTCAGTCATGGATACATTGGGGCAAAGTTAGAATTTAATACCTAGTTTGCTGTAAGAAAGGTTACCGGAAGTTAGCTTAGAACTGAGGCAGTGTTTTCTGATGTAGACCTTTAATAAATAATAATAACAATGATTATTATAGTATTCTATTCATCTACTTGTGATAGCCTGTTTTCTTTCTTTGGCTTCATAGCGTTTACTCACCTTTGCCCACTGATTGAAACTGTATCCCAGCTCCCAGATCTTGGTAGTTTAGGGATCTTTACTCCTCAACCTGCTAATACACTAAAAGTATATTACTTTTCATAGATAGTCACATAGCTTTATGTTTGCATTTTTATATGTTGCCCCTATGTGAGGTTTTTCAGGGTGAGGGACAATGTCTTATTCTTCTTTGTATCCCAAGTAACTAACCTAGTGTCTAAAATCAAAAAGTACTCAGTGTATGTTTATTGATCGCATAAATGAATGAAAGCATAAGTAGTTGATGATTTACTCAAATCTTTTGTGAAATTAGGCAGAGCAAATATATAAAACAGTAACAGTTAAAATGCACATATATATATATATATAAAATATATGGCAGGCACTTTACTTAAATTATGTCTATTAATTTTCACCATAAGTCAGTGTGGTAGAAAGTAAACACATCTACCCTTTAGATGTGCATAAACTTCAGGTCAGAATGGATAAAAGGTCATACATCTGGTGATAGGCAGGGCTGGGAAACAATTTTGGGGCCTTCCCACTACCTACATATCCTGTCCAATTTGCCCTGTGGACAGAGTGGGCAGAGGTTGAATACATTAATGTGTGTGAAGAAAGGAAAATTTCCTGCTGGAGAGCAGGCAGTTCTTGATTGCTATGAATTTTTTTTTTTTTTTTGTAGGCAATGAAGAGCCATGTAAACTTTTGAGTGGTAGGATAAATGTAATATATTATGATGAAAACGATTCTTGAGATAGTTATTCTTACTACTCTGGCTACTTTTTACAAAATGAATTACAGAGAAATCAGTGAGGAGTTTATGACATCCTCCAGTTGTGGAGTTATGAATAATCAGGGTGAGGCCCTGGAAATAGAAAAGAAGAAAAGAATAATTTAAGTGATATTGAGTAGGATAAAATAACAGAACTTAAATTCTCATTAGATGTGAAATAACAAGGAGAGAGTTCATTCAAACGTAACTCCAGGAATATGAGCCCATGGATTTCAAGAGCATTAGGAAATTAGGTATGACGTCTAATTTGAGGAAGGGCTAAATGCTCCTTAACAAAGTTCATTACAAATTTTACACATTCTAATGTCCATTTAAAAATCATGAAATGGGTGAATGCAGATCAGTGCACAATCCATGTCTCAGTTCCTCACCTTACCAGTAAACTGGTAAGAGTTTTCTTAGGTGATCTCAAGGATCACCGTCCTCTCTAAATTTGTAATATTCTTTGAATTAGAGCCATTTATTTCCTCTGCCTAACCCTTTCTTTCCTTTTGTCTTCTTGTTTCAAAATTGGCCCTGAAAGAGATCATTTCTGGATGTACAAATGTGTACATGTACATAAGTGTATATGTGTATATATACAAGTATATAATTAGAAACCCCTTCTGGACTTTGTACATACCAAGTGCATTTTTTGTTTGTTTGTTTTCAAGGCCTGGAAACATTTGTGACTTTGCTTCTTCGTTTCAGTAAGCATTGCCCAACACAACCACCTTAAAGTGTTATTTTCTTAAACTGCTTAGGATGGGGCTGATCGGTTTTCTGTTGTGCTTTCCTCTATAGCAATCATTTGATAAAATTCTTCAGTTTACCCTAATTTTAATGATTTCACTGTGGTACACCCTTCATAAATGGCCAAGAAACACTGCTGTCCCCTATCATCAAGTTCAGGTATGTTACAGAGTCTTCAAAGTTCATTCATAACCTTGATATGATAAACAGCAGCAATCAGTTTATGTTTACTGTGACCAGAATTCAAGCATCATCCCTTATCTTAAATAAAGCTCAACCAGAATTTGGGAACATGATTGAGTAACACAAAGCATTATCACATATTAAATACAGAATACAGCTTTGGAAATTGTAGTGTCAATTCATCACATTGCCTTTTGAATTAATTGAGATGAACTATTGAATCTACTATCCAGAATTTTAAAACCACAAGAGGAAAAAAGGACTTAGAATACTAAGTAGAGGGGATTCATTCATTTGAAAATATTTATTGAATACCAATTATTAACATGTGCAAGCATGTTAGGAATTGCTTACACAACAGAGCACAAAATAGTCCCTGCCCTCCCAGAGTTTATTGTCTGGACTATAAAACTGGTAGGAAATGTAAGTGTTGCATAAGTAATTAGAAGTTTTAAGACGGAGAATTACAGGAAAAATGGAACAAAAGGACAGAAGCTAGACTTTGAGCAGAGGAAAGAGGGATGTTGACATGGTAAGACCTGTTAGGAGGAAGTGACCTTTAAATTGGAAATTGAAAGCCAAGCAGGCATCAGCAAAGCAGAGCTGGTGGGAAAGGAATGGGCGATGTGTGAAGGTAATTAGATAGGAAAGAGTATGGGATGTTCTTGAAATTGAAAGAAATATAGTATTGCCCTGGAGTAAGGAAAAACAAGTGAGACTGACTTGAATCAGGCTGGGACCAGATATTTGGAGACCACGTTAAAGAGAATAGGTAGCATCCTAAAGGAGTTGGGGAGCCGTGGAAGGAAAGTGACAAGAGATTTGTGTACTAAAGTGATGATGATCATATTGCCTACTGTTAGAGAAAGATAGGGAGGGGAAATGAGGAAAAGAGGGGAGCCTCTGTGTGTGTGTGTGTGTGTGTGTGTGTGTGTGTGTGTGTGTGTGTGTGTTGAAAAATACATCTGACTGCTCCAAATCTGGGCCTTAAGGAAATGCTGTCAGATCAGATTGTGTTAACTGAAGAGACAGCAAATGGGAGTTTGGGTTAATCATTTGTCACATTATGATGCAATCTAATGAGGTCTTCCTTTTGGTGATCACAATCCTTACGAGGTTGAAATCATTTGTACTGCAAAAAAGAATTTTAAGAGAGTAAAAGTTTCCTAGCTCTTCTGAAAAAGGTTTTAAGCCATGAATCCTAGAGTTGTGGATATCAGGGATCAGGAAATCTCTTCCCTTCCTCACCCACCAATAAACAATAACAACAAAAACCCTCATGTACAAATTTGGAATGCTATTTTAACACTAATGTTTAAGTCTATAATCTCACGGTAAATGGTAAACCTTCTAGTTTCTCCAAAAGGATGGTTAATACCATTATTGTGCATATGATTTTCCTCATTTTTCTAGTTTGTCTGCAAAGTCATAACATTTTATTATGTAAATAATGGTGCAGAGACTAAATTTTGTAAACCTAGCTCTAACTATAGCAGAGATGGGATCAAAATTGGTACAGCCTTTACCTGTGAACCACACATGCCCAAGACCACTTCAAGAGCTTGAAATATGCTTTAATTCTACAGGTGAGCTGTTTAAGATAGACTAGAGGCTTAACCTCCCTATTAATGAAGAAGCCGTTTTATTAATGTTGCTTAATTCATTAAATGAGGGCAGATGTTTCTCAGAAAGCGTTCCTTTGCACGATGGCTGCTAGCTTTTTATTTTTTTTTTATTTTT
>NW_016107348.1:7445778-7474592 GCF_001604975.1 Cebus imitator
GTTCAACACCCGCCTATGAGTGAGAACATGCGGTGTTTGATCTTCTGCTCCTCTGTCAGTTTGCTGAGAATGATGGTTTCCAGATTCATCCATGTCCCCACAAAGGACCCAAGCTCATCGTTTTTGATGGCTGCATAATATTCCATGGTGTATATGTGCCACATTTTCCCTATCCAGTCTAGCTTTTTAAATGTACACCAGCAGAATGCTTTGATGACCACTCTGATGAGTCATTATGTTTTCGTAAAAGGATGCTGAAAGTGACCTCAGAATAGGAACAGAAACTGAAAACCTCCTATTTTAAGACTTCTCTGACTTGTATCTTTCTAAGGAACATACATATAAAATAAAATAGCTGCATATATATTCATTTAAATTGAAACTATTTAGAAAACAAATATCAAGTGAACATCCCTGAAAACATGTTTGTTTCATATGGTAGGCATTGTATTTTCGTCTTCACAAATAGAAGCAAAGAGAAGTAATAGGTCATAAGAAAAGTTGATGAGTAATGATTCCCTTTTAACTTTATTCCTCATTCATTCTTCTGGTGGAAGAGAGCTTTGGTAACAGGAAAATGTAATGACATCTCTGTATAAGGCAGGTTTAAGAAGGTTTGTGAGTTTAGTATTATCCTGGAGAAGAGTAAGACAGGCACATCTCTTACTAGTATGCCAAGAAGAGCTTTTTTTCAGAAGCTTAAATTTACTGCTTCCTTCATCATTCATTACATATTTTAAAACTGCATGAACAGTATTATTATTGGGTTAAGTCCAGCTTATGCAAATGGTGAAGTAAACAAGCAAACAAATACCATGGGCTTTGAAATCAGGAAAACTTGAGCTTAGATTTCTGTTCTAAACTGCTCCCAACCTCCATCTCATTAGGAAGTTTAATTTCAGGCATTATTGAAATATCTCAATAGGTATATTACTCAGGGTTTTCTAGGAAATTATAACCAATAGAATACACACATACACACACACACACACACACACACACACACGTACATACAAACACATGTAAGAGGAGATTTATTACAGGAATTTGTTCATGGGATTATGAAGGTTGAAAAGTTCCATGATATTCTGTCTGCACACTGGAGAACCAGGAAAACTGGTGGTGTAATTCCATCTGAGTTCAAAGCCCTGAGAACCAGAGTGGCTAATGGTATAATTTCTAGCCCAAGACCATAGGCTTGAGAACTGGGGGCAGCTTTATAAGTATTACATTCCAAAGTCTCCAGTGTCTGAAGACAGGAGAAAATGGATGTATCAGCTCAAGAGGAGAGAAAGAGAATTTGCCCTTCTTCTGCCTTTTTCTTTTATTCTAGCTCCCAACAGATTGGATGATGCTGGCCCACATTGGTGAGGGCAAGTCTTCTTTACTCAGTCTGCTGACTCAAATGCTAATCTTTTCCCTAATATCCTACAGATACATCCAGAAATAATATTTTACCAAGTAGCTGGGCATGCCTTAGATCAATCAAATTGGCATGTAAAATTCAACCATCACAGTAGAATATTTAAGGAATATTTAAATTTGTTGTATTATCATGTTTTCCTTAATGATGCCATCTACATGAGCAAATCAGTCGGATCATTTTGCTAACTTGGAGTAAATTTGATCAGAATTATATTTTTGCTTCTTTTTTTCATAACAGCTTTCAGAATTTTTTTGTGATTGCTATGAATTGCCTCAAATTATACTTTACTCTAAAAACTGAAGTTGGGATAAATTATGGTATCTAAGGCCAGATCATAAATGTAATAAAATTAAATCCTGGTATGTGGTTATCTTTGTTATTTAGGTGACGATTAAGGATTACTTGTTTTACTTTGTGGTTTTTCCAATCAGAGAAAGATGACATATACACACACACACACACACACACACACACACACACACACACACATATATATATATATATATATATATATATATATTTGGAATGAAGGAAGATAGATTTTCCAAAGAGAAACTGTTGGATCTGACAATGTATCTGAAAAAAATCAAATAGCAGAAGTGCTTTTAAAGCTGCTTATTCACTGGTTTTATAAATATAAGTATAGGAATGGTGTTATTATCTTAGCCTTAGATAACCAAATGTTCTACAAAAACCCTCTACTGACATCTATCAGAGCTCAGTTACATGGAGGACACTGGAAATTCACTTAGCAGTAATTCTTCCTACTCAGGATTACCTCAAAGCAAAGGACACAGGCCCTGCTTTTCTCACTGTCGTCAGTACATTTAAATTCCAAGAGCACAAGTATTTTTAAAACCTTGCAAAGTGCCTGCAAGTCAGTTTCTGAGGTGAGTAATTGAGCTCATGCCCATTCCTACAGAATTACTAAAACTAGACATGCATTTGCTTTACCAAATTTAGAGGGCTCTTAGGGAACAGAAAACAACTTGTAAAATCCTTGCCACAAGTAGGTACAATGAATTAGGACAACCCAGTTTTATCAAAAGGTCCTGAATATGGTTTGCCTGTAGCCAAAATTTTCTAGTATCTGTTAAGTTACGTTTATTGTTGGCATGATGACTATTTCCATTTGTATAATACAAATGCATAATTTGTGATAAAGTCTGAGAGTATTCTGATTTAATTTTTACTTCTTTTTCAGCAAAAGGAAAAAATTGTATTTTTATTTATTTATTTTTGAGACAGAGTCTTGCTCTGTCACCAGGCTGGAGTGCAGTGGCACAATCTCGGCTCACTGCAACCTCCGCCTCCTGGGTTCAAGCGATTCCTCCGCCTCAGCCTCCCAAGTAGCTGGGACCACAGGCAAGTGCCACCACGCCTGGCTAATTTTTTTGTATTTTTAGTAGAGACAGGGTTTCACCGTGTTCGCCAGGGTGGTCCCGATCTCTTGACCTCGTGATCTGCCCAGCTCGGCCTCCCAAAGTGCGAGGATTACAGGCATGAGCCATCGCACCCAGCCAAAAAAATGTATTTTTAAAGTGTAGTATTACAAATCAACAGTTAATAGAGAAAAGTGGATGGTGTGGGTAGGGTAGTGAAATGACCCGACTGTAGGAAGGTCCATCTGTGAGTGAAGCCTGGGATGATTTTAAGACTGAAAAGGAGCTCCAGGAGTAAAGATCATATGGTAGTATATGTAAGTAAAAGTAAAGCAAGAGTCCAAGTTAATATTTTGGTAGTAAAATGGACAGAAAAATGCAGATATAAAAAAATCTTAGGCCTGGCATGGTGGCTCATGCCTGCAATCCCAGCACTTTGGGAGGCTGAGGTGTGCGAATCACCTGAGATTGGGAGTTCGAGACCAGCCTGACCAACCCTGTCTCTACTAAAAATACAAAAATTGGCTGGGCGTGGTGGTGCATGCCTGTAATTCCAGCTAATCGGGAGGCTGAGGCAGGAGAATCGCTTGAACTCGGGAGGCGGAGGTTGCGGTGAGCTGAGATCACCATTTCACTCCAGCCTGGGCAACAAGAGTGAAACTCTGTTTCAAAAAAAAATGAAGATAGAAACCAGAAGATAAGTAAAAGAGTTGAGCGTGTTGAAGGAAGAAAAGGGCAAGACCGTGGCCATTGCTGATGTCGATGAGAATAGTAGAAAGTTCCTAGCCTGGGTGCTTAGGATAATGGGGGCTTTCATTATGTCCGCTACCACTGCTGTCTAACAGAGGTTTGGTTGACTTGGGACAAGGCTGAAAAGATGGCCAAACAAAACTTGCTATGAGACAGTGTGACACACTAGAAAAATTGTGGGCTTTGGAGTTGGACACACTTGGATTAAAATCCTAGCCTCACTACAAATTTTATGTGCTGACTTAATATTGGGATTCTAAATAAAGATACTGATGTCTCATTTCGTGAATATAATTATTAGTGATACAACAAATGTAGCACTAACACAAGTACCTGGCCCATTATAGGCTCTATATAAAGAGTAACAATCAATTATTAGTAGTACTTTATTTGTTATAGTTTTCTTAATATATTTTAAAAGGAGGGTAAAGTTAAGTAAGCAGTAATAATTTGTTTAATGCATTCAGTTCAAAAAGGATAAGAGAATTATTGCTTCCATTGGTTAGGTCAAAACATCTTTGCAAATGTATGTGTATCTACTAGTAGATAGTTAGCTACTAGTAGATAGTTAGAGTGTATCATAGATACGCTCTTCTGAGAACTGTACTTTCATCATAACATCTAAATTTTAAATTCATGGTAAGTTCATTTTAATTAGGCTCCATTTCACCCTTACTTCTTGGTAGTTTTATATTGTCAGTAATTTATCAGTGTGTGTATTGGAGGGTATTATAAACATAAAATGTCTATTCTTTAGTAATGATGAAGATGGCAGTGGCTAGTAGAGTGCTATTTGGGTGTCATGTTTAAGATATATTTGACCCTGATATCATGGAAAACAAATTTAGCAAACATCTATTGAGCTCCTAATGTGTTATAAACTCAGATGGAAAGAGGGTATATTAAAATAAAAAAGACTTGCCTCCTGCCCTGATGGAATATAAAATATTTTTTTTCTTGTATAGCCGAAAATAATACATGATCAGTGCTCTAATGAGCGTTCTCATATAAGAGGAATAATGAATTCTGATGGAGAGGAAAGAGGTAGGGAAATTTTCCAGATGAGATAGTCATTGAGCTAAGCCTTGCAGGATGAGTTGGATTATTCCACTAGAATTTAGGGAAACGATGTGCAAGGAGAATAGCCTGTGTGTTAGTTTGAATGAAAGGTAGAGGTCTATTAGTGAGACGCCAAAAAACTTGACAAGGTGAGAAAATCATTTTCTTTGCCTTGCTATTTTATTAACCTGATTAATTTTGTTAATAGATAAAAAGAGAAATAATTCATGTTAATTATATTCACAGACACAAATAAGTAGCAAAAATATCAATTTATTATTTTACTGTAAGTACAGTTGGACCAGAAGACTCAAGCATAGCCTGTGGAATAGAAGGATACATTATTATATTAGTTGATTGGTAACCATTTTCTGATTTTACCTGCAATCTGGATTAGATTCCCTACTCAACTCTCTCTTAGTACCTGATGCTGGCTAATTATCTTCATTTTTTGTCTGGATTTAACTCTCGTGTAGTATCTCATGACCCTTGTTGAAGTTCATGAAAAACAAAGCACTTTCATATAGTTAGAGCACAGGATAGATGAATTGGAAATAGTAAAAAAGACAACAGAAGACAACCACATATAAAGAAAGAAAAATCAATCATACAAACATCAGGGTTCCCCCTCACAATCCCCTGGGGTTTTTGAGCCATGGCTTTTGACAAGTAGGTATTCTTTGTCAGTTTGGTCAGTTTGGGGGTTGTTCCTTTTGATTACTTATCTAGTTCTTAGTTTCTTATTCTCTGTCTAAAATTTTAAAGATGTTGAAAATTACTAGCAAACTATATGAAACTTATTAGCTGGAAATAATACAAATGGTGGAATTGGATTTAAAGAAGCTGCTATTATATTGCTCAGTTTCAGCTGGGTCCCAGATGACTAATCTTTGCCAATGGACAGATCAAGTGAAGAAGAATCTTCAGTCCTAATGAATCCTGTAGACTGAAGCACACTATGGAAGGCAGGGTCTGTCTTGCCTAAGGTTTTTGAAACCAGTAGGTCAATGCTGAAAATATTTTTGGAGGAAATTGGGCAAAGAGAAGATAGCAAATCTGAACTTGTACTATCCACCTAAGGGTCTCTGTGAACAATGAGATCACAAGTAGCTAGCCAAAACAGATGAGGCAAGGAGGCCACAGAACCACAAAATGGGTAAATAGGATGTGATCTGCACTGATTCCAGAGAGAGGACATACCTGCCGCAGCAAATATTTTTTTAAATTTTCAATGCATGACACACTATTGGATATCATGTGCAAATATTGAGAGCTATAACTTTTTATTATCAAAAAGCACTAGAGCACCTTTTTTGTGTTCTTATAAGCACTGTGAAGCTGCTTTTCCAGGGAGTCTTTCTTTATCAGAGTCTTAGAAAACATACACTGTAGTATAGATTATTTCACCAATTGTATCTGGGGGAAAGAGATGAAAACTACTGGTGTGGTCTCTGCTCCTTTATTTGACATACACCTCCTTTCATGAAATTCAGGGATTTCTTTGGAAAGAGAAGCATTTTTTATTATAAATCTCTCCTTCCTAAAAACGACATTACTGGCTTTTTTTTTTTTTTTTTTTTTTTTAAGGAGAGATTTGTAATATGCCAGGTTGAATTTGGGGGAAAACTACTGGTGTGGTCTCTGCTCCTTTATTTGACATACACCTCCTTTCATGAAATTCAGGGATTTCTTTGGAAAGAGAAGCATTTTTTATTATAAATCTCTCCTTCCTAAAAACGACATTACTGGCTTTTTTTTTTTTTTTTTTCTCTGTGAGGAGAGATTTGTAATATGCCAGGTTGAATTTGGGGGAAAAAAATAAAAAAGAGTTGAATGTTGGGCTATAGAAAGTAGATAATCCAGGAGATTTAATGAAATTATATATTTTTTAAATGTTTTAAGAGAGTTAGGAGAGTGAGTTTAGTATTTAATTAAAGGCAAAAACAGAAGAACCTGTGTTTGCCAAACAAGATATACCAAGTGAACGTGTCAGTCTTTAAAGACATGAATTGATTCTTATGGAATTTGGATATATTTAAACAGTGCACCTTCTTCATGACAGTGCTATCAGGTATTTGAATTTACATTACCAATTTGGAATTCAACCCGATTTCATTTTCTTCCCTAAATCTCAACATGTGTATTACATTATTTGGCGTGCCTTTAATCTTAAATTTACAAAGAAGTTACTATCAACACAGGTGTTCTGAGTCTGGAGTGGAACTCTTTAAATAGATTGGATCTTTAAAGTGGTCTGGTATTTGTTTAAAAGGGTACATTTTTATATTTGGGGTGTGTTATGAACTTTGCCTTTTAAAATAATGCAAAAATGCTCTACGCTATTCACTGTCTTTTCAATTTTGTTCTTGTTTGGAAAAAAGGAGGAAGTAGTTACTACTTAAGGCCAAGTATTGGTTTCAGATGCACGCACGCACACAACACACACAGAAATCCACAGCTGCACTTAGGGAATTTAGGACTGGTTAATTTACATATTATTTAAACGTATTTTCTGACTTCAGACTCCTGGTTCTAATAACTAGGCGTTTACATTTGCAATATTAGCTTCTATGGGAAGAGAGCGTTCTCCCTCTTACTCGTTATTTCCACCTTAAAACATCTGCAAAGGCTCCAGGGGAGCCGCCCACACTTGAGCCCCTCCCACCAGGACAGGCTTCCTCCGAGTCCGGAGCTGAGAAGGGACCCCGACCTACCGCCGGAGGCATTGAGGACCCGAGGACTCTCAGGTAACTCCGGGAACCGTAAGCCGCGTTTACTCTTTCCCTGCTCCCTGCTGTCTCCCACCCTCCTTAGCTTCTGCTTGGAAGGAAGAAAGGACGGAGGGGAAACCTCGCTGCTCTAAGAAGTCAGCAGGTCCTCTGCCTTTTGAAATAAAACACACATTAGGGACCTCAGTTTTCTTCTAAGCCACGCAGATTTGCCTTCCCGGGTCTAAATGCACCGTGGAGTCCAAGGATAAGGTGTTTCTTTGGGTTGGAGTCCCAGAAAGTTAGCGTTCAAACCGGCAGTGAGGTGGCGCTTATTAGCGTTCCACGTGATGACACCCAGCGGGTACTGGTCCCGAACTCGTGCAGCAGCACGCGGGGCTGTTTGACAGCCCTAGCGATCTGGATCGACACACTTTGTCGACCCAACTTTTAATTTCTAAAAATTGGTCATTTTGGTTACTTAAGGAAGGTTTTCCTGGCTATTTAATATTTTGCAGAATTATGCGAAAGAAGATTATTGAAAAATTAATTGTAAACGGACTGGTGTTCTGATGATCCGTCTTTCCCTAATTTACTTGGCATGCCAGGAGAAAGAAAAGCTCAAAACTAGATACTTGAAAAGATTTAATCAAATTATATAGTTAAATTTGAGTGTGGATATTTTAGTATTAAAAAAACAGAAAAAGTGATTTGACTTTGAAGTATCAGTGGATGAATGTATCTGTCTCCTATAATTTATAATCATTTTAGTCTTAAAAATAAATTCGCCTACAAAAATAAAACAAGAAATACTCCTTATATGGGTTGATGATGTCAGCACTTGTTCAGCTAAGGCAGATGGAGTCTTGGAGGTGTACTGTTTGAATGAGTGTCAATTCTAAAGTTATATTTGCCCATATAATTGGGGTTCGAGGAGGATTTGTATTTTTGTTTCTCTTTGTTGCGTAAATTTGGCATTGTAGTTCAAGGGATATTTGTAGAGGTTTGTAGTGAAACAAGCTCTGTTAAGAATTTTAAAGTTACATTCTAGAGGTCCCTATACCTTGCCAATCAAGTTAAAGGTTGGGATAAGAAACAGGTATTTACTTCTTTCATTGAGCTCCGGAAGAGTTAAATTTTAAATTAAGCAATAATTGTGAAATGCATACAGAAGTGTTTAATGTGCATTTGCTCAAAGTCATTTTACAAACTTCCCATAGGGGAAGCATATTTTTTGAGATAAGGCATTGCATTTTTTAACGTACGTTTAAAAAGTAAGTTGTTTTGGCGGGCGCAGTGACTCATGCCTGTAATACCAGTACTGTGGAAGGTAGAGGCGGGTGGATCACCTGAGGTCAGGAGTTCGAGACCAGCCTGGCCAACATGGTGAAACGCTGTCTCTACTGAAAATACAAAAATTAGACGAGCATGGTGGCATGGACCTGTAATCCCAGCTACTTGGGAAGCTGAGGAAGGAGAATCGCTTGAACTCGGGAGACCGAGGTTGCGGTGAGCCGAGATGGCACCACTGCACTCCAGCCTGGGCAATAGAGCAGGACTCCATCTCAAAAAAAAAAAAAAAAAGTCATTTTGAAGTATTTTGCATTTATATTTAATTAGGAAAAGAAAAAAATCATTAAATAGATTTTTAGCAACTTTTAAAAATGTTCATTTTATAGAGGTTATCTGGCTTATGTTTTTAACCCATTATCTTTTCTAGTGCTGCTACTTAGAAAGTAGTCATAAAACCAAATCATCTATGTATTAGAAAATATGTTCCAGGAATAAAAAAGAGGAAGACAGTATTAGTTGTGGTTCCCTTTCCTCCTGTTTGCTTTTATTTACTGCTAGTTTTTTTCCCTTCTTGCTTGCAGATATTATAGCTTTAGTTATTTTTAACCTTTCCTCCCTCCCTCCCTCCCTCCTTCCTTCCTTTCCTTCTTTCCTTTCCTTCTTTCCTTCTCTTTCTTTTTCTTCCTTCCTTTCTCTCTCTCTCTTTCCCTTTCTTTCTTTTTTCTGTCTTTCTTTTGTTCATTTTTTTCTTTCTTTTCTTTTCCTTGCTTTTTTGTTTCCCATCAAAGACACTTTCACAATCTTGTGACAAGTATGGACCCCTCCCTAGAATAATGCCCATTATGCCATTCCAACACACACAAATTTAAAAATATCTTTAAGAAGTTCACAAATCACCAAAGACAATTCATATTACATAAAAATGCGGTATTTCTTAGAACTTTGGACTTTTCTGATAATATAAAATTATTAATTAGAAAATCATTTTACTTATAAGTAAGGAACTAACAGTGGATATTGCAGCACCCACAGAATTATTGTATTCATTGGTATTCTAGAACTCCAAGCAACTTAATGTAATGGAAAAAACTGCTTGCCTGGAAACCAAGTGACCTGGGTTCTAGACTCAACCCCAATAATAATTAACTGTACAATATTACACTTTACAATTTTCTATAACACCTGTTTTTTTGTTGTTGTTGAATGCAGTAAGTGAAACATAATAGGAAAATCAGATGTAAGTTATTTTTATTAGATTGTGGGGTGTCTATATTTACTAATTTTATTCGAAAATTCCTAATAAAATTTCCCAGAATGATTAGTTTTTATATTATTGTTTATTATAAAGATAAATCACACTCACTGTTTAAAATTTTGTTATAGAAAATTACAAGGAAGAAAAAGAAAATATTACCTGTTATTACCCCCAGGTACTTTTAGAATGTAATTCAATCATTAATTCAATCAATAAATATCTATTGAGTACCCAGTATGCATCAGCACAGAGACAGACAAGAAGTTCATGTATATGCATGTTTATACATCTAGATATTTTTCTATACATATACTTACATGTAGATTTACAAAATTGTGATCATACTGTTCATGCTGTTTTGTAACATGCTTCTCCCTTATTCATGAAATATGCCATTAAAACATGATTTTTAAATAATCATGTATTATTTTTTATTCACATCTTTTAAAACTATTATTAAGTCCCTACTGTGTGTAATGCAAGTAATGGCAATCTATCAATGAACAAGAGAGTATGGTTCTTACTATATGAAATTTTTAGTCTGTATGTAGGTTGTATTGGCCAATTATTTGTTGTTGACTGTTTAGATAGATTACAGTTTTCCACTATTATAAATAATTGTTGGATATTTAGATTGATATCAGTTTTCCTCTATTATAAATAATATTTCATCTAGAACTTTTTATATGGATGTTTGTATTAATTTTTGTTTATTTACTTAGATTCTTAAAAGTTTATTTTCTAGGTTCTAACAAAAATTTTACTACTTAACAAGTTGTGAGACGATAATCCAATTACTTTATCTCCTTGAAATGCTGTCTTCTTAACTGTAAAATAGAAATAATAATTATTGGATATTTTGAGGATTCTCAAAAATAATTAGCAAAATCTCATGGAATGCTAGTGATTATTTTTGACATTTTGCTCTTGAGGAATATGGTATCCATTTAAGAGCAATATAAGAGAGTAGAGTTTTCTATGTCAATACCAAGTGTCATCATCAAACAGAACAAATGACAACAAATCTAACAACTTGGATAATTGTTATATGAAAATGATATCTTTTTAAAATTTACATTTCTTTCTTAAAGTTGAACAATTTTCATAGTGGCCACTTACATGTCTATGTTTGTGACTTGCCTCTTTCACTGTGATTTTTTTTAAACTTCTGTTTTAATTTCAAATATGGTAGATATCAATGGATATGACTTACATAGTAATAGCACTTTTGGGGTCCCCAGTAACTTTGAAGAATATTAAGAATCTTAGCAATATAGATGAAATTTTGAACTGGAAGTAGAAATTCTATAGACTTTGTTTTTCTCAGTTTTGGAGGGTTATTTTTAGTGTTTCCTGAAATTTTTCCCTTAAAAATGGGCAAGAAAAAATGAGAGTAAAGTATTTTTATTCTGAGAGACTAATAGTTTACAAAAGATGGGAAAACTGAAGAGAGTTCAGAGATGATGGCCAAAACTTAGCCCCAGAGACATCTGGCCCGAATAATGTAAAGAAGACATAATTTGGACTAAGGGTGGTGTGATGACTGTGTATAAATATAAAGTTTTGTAAGGCTAGGTACAGTGGCTTACACCTGTAATCCCAACACTTTGGCAGGCTTGAGCCCAGGAGTTTGTGATGAGCCTGGTCAACACAGCAAGATTAATTAAATTTAAATTTAAACAAAATCAGCTGAGTATAGTGGCATGTACCTGTAATCCAGCAATTTGAGATGCTGAGGCAGGAGGATCATTTGAACACAGGAGTTTGAGGCTGCAGTGAGCTCTGACAGCACCACTGCACTCTTCTTTACATCATTCAGGCCAGGATGTCTCCGGGGCTCAATTTTGGACATCGTCTCGGAATCCTCTTCAGTTTTCCCATCTTTTGTAAACTATTAGTCTATTAGAATAAAAATAATTTACTCTTATTTTTTTTCTATGCATTCTCACCCATTTTTAAGGGAAAAGTTTCAGGAAACACTAAAAATAAGACTCCAAAAATGAGAAAAACAATGTCTGTAGCATTTCTACTTCCAGTTCAAAATTTTGCCTGGGTGATGGAGCAAGACTTTGTTTCTTGTTCAAAAAAAAAAAAAAAAAGTTTTGTGAGGAAAATAATATTCTTGGGGTTGTGAACAACCAACTTAGAGAAAATGAACTTCGGTTCTGGCCAACTCCTTGTCTTCCACCCCTTGACTAGTAGGACAATATAGAGTTGGGGGAACAGAAGGAGGCTTCCGAAGTTCTTTCAAAAGAAGACAGCAAATAGATCAGAGGTTATTCTGGTCTTGTGATACCATTACTTGTCTGATAAAAAAGGATGCATTATATATTTGCTGCTCTTGCTGTGTGATTCTAAGTTTTTTTTATTCTTTGTGATTCTTAGTGCAAATCTTACAACATACCTTGAAAATAGTTTACCTTTCCTTATACAAGAATAAAATAAGCATAAACAACTGAATGCTCACCATGAGCAGGTTTATAAAGTTACCCTACCAGTCTAATCACTTATTAAATGAATTCAAATGAGCTTAGAGAAATTCAGCAGACACCTGATGATGAAAGTTATCAGCGTCAGAATTTAGCCACCACTCCGTTGAAGATGATAGACCAAATTGGCCCTCATTTTTCCTCCCACTCCTTCTTGGCATATACAGTTGTGAATCAACTGCTCCCTTTTCCTCAATCTTCTTCATTTGCTTGGCTTCTGGAGTCTTCAGAAAAAAATTAGATATTTTAGGTAACAGTGTGCTTCTAATTAGTAAACAAATGTACGTAATAGGTGCTCTTCTGCAGTACAGAAAACTCATGTGTAATACTCAGCTTATACTTGCTTAGGTTTTTGTTATTTAATTTACAAGCTGTTTTCTCATTATCTAGCTTGAAAAAAAAATCAGAGGCCCAGTATTTATTATTTGCATAGGCTTTGTGGTAGATAAAGAGATTGCTTACGAACTTTGTTTATTCCCACAATAACTGTATAAGTTAGCAGTACAGGTATTACTATGAACATTTTACAGATGTGAAAAACAGCTGTTGAAAAGTCAAATTCTTTTTGTAATGTCTGCCTTACGATTTCCATTTTGATGTATTTAAATGCTTAAATGGATTGGTTTATATTTTTAGTTTTGATGTGCATTATTTGAGGTTGTCAAACTCTTTCTATTGGAGTTAACATCAGAACAGTTATAAGAGAAGGCCCAGGAAGTCCACTTGTCCTAGTGCTTGTTTCCATAATAACTCAATTTTTCTGCCCTTATAATTTGATTATTGATTGATGTAATATAGGAGGTTGTGCAACTTTGGAACTATATAGTATTTTGTACAGTAATATGTATACTGCTTTAAGAAAATAAAATATATTACATTTTATCTAAAAATACAAAGTAGACACATTTCATGAGTTATATAAAAAGTACTGGTTTTACCAAAGATTTTGCTTTCAGGTTGGTAGTAGAGAATTTTCTTAGAATTTTCTAAGTATAACCTATAGAACCTATAGCTCTTTCTGGCTTTTATTAAACCTGGCAGTAGGCATAAAGCATTTGCATCAAAATGGTTACTCTGACCTTGGATTTATCATTAGTACAAAACATCATTATTATTTTACTCTTCCAAATAATTCAGTAGTTTATGACAGAGCAGATGCTCCTTCTCAGGGGTAAAACCCAATGTTAGTTATATACTTGACTTAGTATATATACTATCATGTTGTAATAAATAATGCATAATAAATAGATCGGGTTTTACTGCTGGTTACAACTGTACCGCTGGAAGCATTAGGTCAGTATATGGTTTCTGAATTTCAGTCAGTAAATTGCCCCACATTTTTACGCCCACAGCTTTGACATGATAAGCAAGTTAAATGCAGTACACAGGCAGTAAACAGGGTGTTCACCCCTTGTGGAAAGAAAAAGCATTTTTGCAGAATTCTTGGATCTATAAGAAGAGACAGTGTCTGCCTGGGATAGTCTAGAGGCAGATACATGATGTTTTAAGTTTTTTTTTTTCAGGCTTTTGCCTTTTATTTGCTGAAACAAAAAGGCAATTTACTTTGTGGACTTTTTTTTTTTTTTTTTAACATGTAATTGTTGCAATAGTATGAAAGTAATGAAAGAAACAATTTGGAGCAATTATGTAAGAATTTATTGAAAAGCAATCAGGGAAAATTGCCTAAAGATGCACACAGTTATGGACTCATTCCGTATAGACTGCTGCATCTATAAATATGATCTCTTAATATGCATTAGCCACTGTTGTGTCTACCACAAACCTCAAATAAGTTATCAACTTCCTTTTCATTCAACTGCCATGAAGAAAAGATGCATAAATTTAAAATTTGCTGACATAAAGAACTTAGATCTCGAAGAGATAAGGAAATTTCTGTAGTTCACGTTCAATGATCAACTACGTGTTCAGATAATAGCTTTACAATCTGTTGTATCCTTGATTCTTAGAAGATGCCACTAACCTATCTTAGAAAGATCTGTCACAGCAACAATTCTAATTTAAAGAGGCTTCTTGATAAATTAAAGATTAAATTGCAAAGCTGTTTGATGCTTACATATAATCTATTACTTGGTACTTACTTTTTGAGCCAGTGACAACCAGAGATTTGTTTTCAAAATATATAAAGCTTAACGATGTTTACATGGATTTTTTTCCCTCTCCTCTTTATTACTGTCTGTATAGATGCCTCTGTTGTCAATGAAGAGCAATAAAAGGAAGAATCAAATTTGTGAGACTCATTCACCATTTGCAGAAAATCTTACAGCCTGTTTAAAATATGTTTTTGGTTGAAAAATTTGATTTGCTTGATCAATATCTCATGTATTAATAAGTATTAAGCTATTAATTTATATGAATTGGTTCCCTAGTATTAATATATACCCTATGTGTTAATACAATTAATAATCAATATGAATTAATTCACATAAATCATTATTCAATATACTATATATTACATATTAATATGCCTTAATAATTAATGTTTATTAACTGTAACTATATATTAATATGTGTTAATAAGGTCATTATTTAATATGTATTAATACATAAGATATTAATCAACCAAGCCAATTTGTCAATCTAAGATGTAATTTAAACAGATAGCAGAAATCTTCAAGCACTTTTTATCATCACAATGAAAAGAATGCTCTCATATAAATTTTAAGTTTCTGTGAAAAAATAATTTCTAGATAACATTATATTAATGCGTATAGTATACTTAGAAAAGTAGCGGGAAAATGGATTTTTTAATACTTAGAAAAAGAACAGGTATTGTATAAAGCAATTTAGATAATACGCATTCTTCTTTTTCACTTACCAATTTTACCTCCTACGTCAAGAAATGCAGATGTTAATGTCAGTAATTTTTGGTTGCTGAGCAGTGTGCATTTATTCCTTCACTAATTCAGTCTGTTTTAATTAATAACAGCTACATGCTAGGCACTGTGCCACATTTAGGGCATACCTGGGTGAATAAAGCAGATATAGTTCATTCCGTCTCAGTGGAGACAGGCAATAAGTATACAAAAAACAGATAATAAATAGTACAAAGGGAGCAAATGGACTTCGATGATAGAAAGTAACATGGGAAGGGGCAATGGGAAGGGCTCTCTGAGGCATAGAATTGAAGCACAGATGTGAGGGATAAAAAGCCACCTACGGGAGGTGGTAAGTGGAGTGAGAATGGCATGGCTCATGCTACGAGTTCCAGTCAGAGAATGGCATTTGTCAATGAGCCTGCAAAGAAGCAACTCAGAAATTAGATGGAAAACCAGGGATTAGGGTGCTGTCACAGGAGGGATGGAGGGAAAATGGTTAATAGAGAAAACAAAGAGGTCGAATAAGATGACGATGGAAAAGAGATTACTGCATTTGGAAATTTGGAGATCATGGATGATATTGATTAGCGCACTTTCAATGGAGAGGTGTGGGTAGGCAGAAGAAGGAAGTGTAAATGGGATGGGAGAGATGCGTGGTCAGAAAAGCTAGCTCCTGGATACAGGGCAAGCAAATAAACCTTTGGAGAAATCTGTCGGTGAAGCACAGCATCCAAATGGAGACATAGCAGGGAAGAGGAATATGGAGTAGGCAGAGAGAGCGTAGCAGGTTTGCCAATTCGATTATCCAGTTGAAAGTAAAATTTGATGATTCAGGAAAGAGAGACATGACCATCAGAATAAAGCCCTTGAGGAGAGAGATTTTGTATCCAGGGAGCCATGAGTGGTGCCAGGTCTGCAGCAGTAAGAGGAACATTGCCTCTTTTGTTGCAGGGAGAAGGGGAACCCAAGTGCACATGCAGGGGAATATGCAGATTTGGTGGTGGGAAGATGAGAAACTTCCCTCTAGTGTTTTCTGCTTTCTCAGTGGAGGAAGATGAGGTCTCTTGCTAAGAGTGGGAGTTGGGGTGGAGTGAGAAACTTGAGTAGAAGAAAGGAATAGAACGACTTTTGCCAGTGGGAATACAAGTTCACCAAAGAAACTCAGAAAGATGCCTTGCAGTGTCAAGAGCCTCTGTGGGTTTTGAAAATATGAACTTAATTGAAAACTGGCCTTCCAGGGTATGTTGTTTTTCTGCAGCCATGTTTAAATGCTAAGAGCAAAGAAGCTAGATGGTTCCTCTAGGGTACGAGTTTTTAAAGACAGAAAGAGAAATGGTGGAAACCCATAAAATGGACAACCGGTGCACTAAGCAAAACAAAATCATCAACAGCCAAAACCAAAACCAAACCTAAACAAAAATTCATGAAAATGAATGAGTCTATAGGACAGAGATCCCTTTATCTAAAGTAATTAGTGACTAGTAGGGAGTAGCCCATAAATGTAGGCGGGACTTGAGCCTTCGTTCTTTCCAAACTCTTTGATTCATGACCTGGCCTGTTGCGGGGCCTGATTCTCCACTTCGGTGAGGCCTACTTACCTGCTCCAGGAGCCATCATTCCGGGGTCGTTTTTCCTTCATGTTCCAGTTAGTGGACTTGTTGCTGTTGTCCTCTGAAGTTCTGAATGATTCACTGTTTGCCGCCCTGCCTTTTTTGAACTCCTAGCAAAGTACTTGTTTCCTAGTTGTAGAACACTTTGTGCTCCCTGAGATAAGGGTTTACAGACTTTGAATCATTAAAATTCTACAATGTAAAGATGTGTAAAACATTTTGTGATAATAATAGACTATCCAAAAAGAGGATCTTTCACAGCCCTGCTATCAGGATATATTTCTTCACCCTGACATAAATCTTTCATTCTGCGTCGAAAAGTCACTTCCTTTTCTTTTCCAATTCTTAAGAGTTTTAGAGAACAGCTGGTTACCATGATCAAAATGATATCTTTTCAACGACTAAAATAATATTATTGAACTATTGACTCATATGTCCTCAAAGTTAAAAGAAAAAACCCTTTTAAAATTTAAAAGTCCATTAGCCATGTCTCATAAATCCTCTTCACATAAAAATGCTTTAGTTTTACACAGACGAAGGCCAGGCTCCTCCATGGATGGAAGCAGTGAGTCTGTTCGGGTCAATCAGGCAGCCTGGTGAGAAGAGAGGGTGCTTTTTGTGTTCAGATGGACTCGAGTCTGAACTGCGCCCCTCATCTGCTTCTCTGCCTGACACTAAGTAGCTGCTGCTTTTTCCTCCGTTTCTCCCTACCTCCCGGAGACATTCCATGAACTGGAAAGTCATTCTGCACTTTATTCCTGGCCCTGCTCCTATTTGTCAGGCTACGGTTTAGATGCAGCTGTCTTACTTCCTCCTGTCCAATATCTCATTAGCAAAATGAAGGGGAGAGTATAACATTGTTTTTGTTAATTTCCTATTTTCCAAAGAACCCATTGAGGCATTAGGTCTCATCTGCAGAAGCTCAACTGAAACCTGCTTATTGAGTTTATTAATGTCTTCTTGACACAGCTCTTCAGCTTGTTACTCAAAGGTAGAGGAAACATAAATTCATTCTGAAGCCAATGACAGCACTTTCAGTTCATTTCAACCTAAGTTTATTATATGTAACCCTAAATATTCAGCAAGTGCCACACGTTCACTATGATGCTAGCAGAAGTAGGTGGTACAAAAGGAGCTTAAAATGTTCTATCATTTTACTCTGTATAGTGATGTAAGTTCCTCTGTCCTCAAAAATTTTACATGAAACTTTGGAACTATGTTGAAGTACCCCACAGAAGTAGAAGGGGAAAAATGTGCTGCCACACTCCAATGCACACAGAACTTTTATTTAAAGGGCCTGAAGACTGCCATGACTACATGTATTTCAATATGATTGGCTTTTTTTTTTTTTTTTTTTTTTTGAGATGGACTCTCGCTCTGCTGCGCAGGCTGGAGTGCAGTGGGGCAATCTCGGCTCACTGCAACCTCTGCCTCCCAAGTTCAAGCAGTTCTCCTGCCTCTCATGTAATCCCCTGAGTAGGTGAGATTACAGGGTGCACCACCATGCCTGGGTCATAATTAGCTTTCTTTAAAAGCCAACATTTTATTTCATATATTTTAACGTGATACTCTTTAAGGGGGTCCCTAGGCTTCGCTAGATTGCCGAAAGGATCCATGGCACAAAAGAAAATTAAGAGCCCCCAAGGCTACTCTTCTTAAATGCATGTAATCTATTTACACTTAATCCTGCAAAAGACTAGGTTTCTTGTGAATTGCCATCACAGTGTCCTGAGGACATTTCTCAAACTTCTTACGACCTGAGAAGAAAATGGTAACCCTGAATTCCTCTTACATATTACCCAGTTCAGGATTTGTAGAATGCTGGTGTTGTATTTAGTGGGTGAACTTTACAGTAACACCTGGAAGTAGTGTACACCCTTTTGTGCTTCCACAGCTCCTGATGTATTTTATCATCAGTTTATTCCTCTTAAAGATCAGAGTAATTCCATATTTTAAACTGCCAGATCAATCTCACCAGCTGTCGGAAATAGTTCCTGTGTTCATTGAAAAGCAAAGCAAGCCGTGAATGCTGATAACTTTGTCCAGAAATAAAGTGGCTCTCATTAAACGTTTAAGCCAGTTTGATGGTTTTCCTGGGGGTTTTTCCTGAACTGTTTACCTTAGAAAAAAGATATGGCTTTCCTTGCTGTGGAAACCCTGACTGACTCTGTCACTGAAAAAAAGGCAGCAATTAAAGAGGGAGTGGAACTCTCAACAAAACACAGATACTCCCCTGGAAGCATATTTTTAAAACGTCCCGTCTAGAGAGAAAAAGCTGTAGAAGTTGTGCTGTTGTCAAAAAACACTTCTTTTGGTAGCATTTTGTGCCACATTGTTACATATATTTAAAAAGTGTTAATAAGTACATCGCCATTGTCCGTTTCTTTTAAGTAGAAAGCAGAACATTATTATTCTATACTTTCTGAAAATGCACATCATATATTTAACACCTATCAATGTGCTATTATTCCATAATGGTCTGTGTGGGAAGAGGAATTTTTTAAACAATGTAATATTTGGAAGTAAACAATTTATAACTATGATTCAAACCTAGAAAATTACAAAAGATGAAAGTGATTCCTTTTCGGCTTTATTGGACCAATCCCAAGGAGAAATTTCAGTTGTTTTCCGCACATTCGTATCTTGGGTCTACCTTGTCCTTCCGATCAATAACTTGGTAACTTAAAATTTTAGCCAAACTAAAATTACAGATATATATTATTTTAATTTTGCCCCAGTGTGTGTGGGGGGCAAGTGGGGCCGGCAGAGTATAAAGAAAGTGAAGAGTATGTTCAATTTCAGCTATACCCCTAATTGGGTAACTTGGTGAGGTTTATTTGTATCTTGAGGACTCAGCTTACAAATCTGTACAATTAAGTACTTTCTAGGTGGTGATTATGAATATTTCCTCCTACTCCAAAATTTCTTGACCTTAAAATATGACCAGAATGGCCACTTGTTTTTGACCACCAAGAGGTGAAAGAATGGAAAATAACAGCAAACCAGAGTGGTCAAAGAATGAAACTAGAACGTTGGCTTGGGAACTAGGAGACATTCTTGCTTTGTTTGTAATGCACTATGTGAAACTGGGCCGGCCAGTTTCCTGATCCTTAAGATGGACAGGCTTATCTGGATTAGCACCTCCCAAATGTGAAGTGGTTAAAGGAACAATGACATTATCCTTGTGCTTCATTTATGTAGTGTGTGTGTGTGTGTGTGTGTGTGTGTGTGTGTGTGTGTGTATTGGTGGGGGTTTGGTTGGGGGCAGCTTTTTAAATAATCAGATGAGGGAATCTGTTCCATCTTAAAGGAGCTATGCTCTTCCTTTCTCATTTTTACCATCCTAGTTGAGATGCATATCATATCTTTTTTTTTTTTGACACAGAATCTCACTTTGTTGCCCAGGCTGGAGTACAGTGGCATGATCTTGGCTCACTGCCACCTCCGCCTCCTGGGTTCAAGCAATTCTTCTGCCTCAGCCTCCCGAGTAGCTGGGATTACAGGTGCATGCCACCACGCCCAGCTAATTTTTTTGTATTGTAGTAGAGATGGGGTTTCACCATGTTGCCCAGGCTGGTCTCGAACTCCTGAGCTCAGGCAATCCACCCTCCTTGGCATCCCAAATTGCTAAGATTACAGGTGTGAGCCAGTGCACCCAGCTGCATATCATGTCTTAGATCAGATCTGGACATCTCTGGCCAGTTTGATCCCTCTCCTCTAGCACCTCTTTTCTTCGCTAACAATTGTATGCTGCGTTGTTTAACTGCTATGACTATGTCATTAAAGCATGTTATGGGCTGAATTATGCCCCCTCCAAATGCATACACTGGACTCTGCATCCCAGTACCTCAGAATGTAAAAGTATTTGGGGATAAAGCCTTTAAAGAGAGCATTAAGTTACAATGAGGCTGGTAGGGTATGTCCCAATCCGATTTGACTAGTGTTCTTAAAAGAAGAGGGAATTTGAACACACACAGAGACACCAGGGGCCTCTGTGCACAGAGGAAAGAGCATGTGAGGACACAGCAAAAAGCAGCCATCTGCAAGCCCAGGGGAGGGGTCTCAGAAGAAACCAAACCTGCCAGACTTTGATCTTGGACTTCCAACCTCCAGACCTGTGAGAAAATAAACTTCCATTGTTTAAACCACTCGGTCTGCGATACTTTGTTATGGCAACACTCGCACCTAACACAAAGTGCCACTTTCATCATGCCACCTCCCTGCTAAGGCTCTAATAACTCTATTGCTCATTGTGTAATTTCTCAGAAACTCTCCATGTGCTTCAGAGTCTTTTGTAAAGTGGAAAAATGACGTCGAAAGAAAGAGTATTCTAGGACCAGCACAGCCCTTGTTAACCCAGATGACCTGGGAACGTTCTTGTTCTTCCTGAGACAGTTATTCTTTTGTAGAGACTGGGTTTGGGAGTCTGCCTTAGTTTGCATTGTCAGTTACAGAAATTACTTACCTTTCCAAACCTGTTTTTTTAAATCTCAAAATTAGTGATAATAATCCCTATCTTGTTACAAAAATTTAACAAGATGGTATATCTAAATCACTTAACAAAGTACCTAGTACGTGGGAAATGTTTAACAAGTGTGAATTTTCAAAATTAAGTATTTGTATTAACAACTGCTAAGATATCTTTTAGTTTCACATTCTAGATTCTATAAATGTAGTCTACTTCCATTTGTTTCTCAAGAGCTCTTTATGATCTAGGCAGTTTTCTCCAGTACATCAGACAAATTCCCAAGTGTGCTTATTCATCCTTCAGTCAGTAGTAATTGAATAATCACTCTGGGCCCAAAAGGAATACAGGGAGAAGACAGAACTTCCTTTGTGCTGCTCACAGCTGTGGGAGAGTGACACGTGCATAATGGTAGTCTAGTACACAGTATTGTGATAAGAGATTTCAGGGAGAGGTACAAGGGTCCTAATCTAATAGATAAATTAAGAGATGACTGACTTTAGAGAGTGGATTTATGCAGAACCCGGAATGGCAGATGGATATGATCCTGCAGAGATATGGGTTAGAACAGCACCAGTGAGAGCCTGAGGCGGGATGGAGTGTGGCCTTTTCCTAGAGGGGATGTTTCCTCTTCCTCTTACTATAGATCTAAGCTCTTTCACGTTCTCAAATGTCAGATCAGTTACTTACCAATTCTCTACCTTAAACCACTGGAATCTCTCCCTTCTCTGAAACTCTAGTGTGCATTTCATATATGCTTGTCTATGTAATTATAATGAGCTTTCAAGAATACAAATTTAAAAATTAAGAAGCTGTGACTTGGGAATACAAATGAAGAGGGAAAACCTAAAAGGAATAGTGTGGCTATCAGCCAAATGGCACACCTGCCACTACTGTGGGACTTAGTGCCAGGTTCCATACCATTGGGTTCCTCGCTCAAGACACAGACAGAGTTAATGATTCTGTGCCTTTGTGTCTGGAGTCATGCTTTTACATTTCCTTGGGAACAGGGAGCTGTTCCTATAGTAACTGAGAGTATGGTTTGAGAGACATTTTTAATATGAAGCAGCTCATTTACCCATCTGAATTCCAATTGCTTCTTTATTCCTCTGTGCCTGTTGGCAATATCAAACTCTCCATATAGTCTTGGTTTACAAAAAGAAAAAAAGCACCATCAAAGTAATTTAAAAATTTAAAACTTTAGTGATGCCTTAGTAACAGTATATCTTTATAAGAATGAAGATGGTGAAAACATAGTAATATAATGCTCTTTTTGCTTTTAGAATATGTTTTCATATCCAGTATAGTGGAGAAAGCTTTGAATTTGGCAGCAGACAAGCTAGTGTCCCAATATGTTCTACTTTAAAAAAAAAATGGATCAAAACAACAGTATTTCTATTAAAAATTCATTTTGTGTATGAAAATGTACTTGGTCTTTATAAAAGGTGCTCGATGAATTTGCCTACTTGAATCTCTTAGAAATCTCCATAGAGGCCGGGTGAGGTGGCTCACTCCTGTAATCCCTGCACTTTGGGAGGCCAAGGCAAGTAGATCATTTGAGGTCAGGAGTTCGAGACCAGCCTGGCCAACATGGTAAAACCCCATGTCTATTAAAAATACAAAACTTAGCTGTGTGTGATGGTGGGTGCCTGTAGTTCCAGCTACTTGGGAGGCTGAGGCATGAGAATCACTTGAACCCAGGAGTGGAGCTGAGATCATACCACTACACTCCAGCCTGAGTGACAGAGCGAGACTCTGTCAAAAAAATAAAGAAATCTCTGTAGAGTTAAATGACTTGTATAAGTTGAGGCAGTTTGTGGGGAATGATCATCAATTTCATGAACAATAATAATAATAATAATGATTATTTTGTACATTTATGGCCTTCCAGGTGCTATGCTTGGTGATTTACATGTATTTTCTTATTTCATCCTCCCACTGTCTCTGTGAGGATTAGGGACCATTTTCCCCACTTACAGATGAGGAAACTGAGGGTCAGGATCCCACAGATAGAGAAAGGAGGAGGCAAGCTTGAACTTGGGTCATTCTGGCTGCAGTTGAGAAGTTGCTGACACTTAAATGCTGAATCTTTTAATATCTCCACGTGTCTATACAATGAAATGGAGGGAAAGAGAAAAGAATCTTCTGCATTCCTATCTCTCTTTCCTCCAGATGTCACAACCCTAATAACATCCCCTCCTTTTACCCTTGTCATATCACTTTATGCAGAGAGAACAGCAACAAAACACTCTAGTCTGGGTTTTTGTTTCTGTTCACTTTTCCTGATAAGTCTATCTTGCCTCAACAACATAACTAAAAGTTTTAGAAAGACCACACACTATTGAACGTCCATTGAATGCCACCAGTTGCATTGCATAGGCAAGTATCTGTTGAAAAGTCTATCCGAATTCCCTCTCATTCATGTTCTGAAAGTTTCTAATTACAGGGCAGGGAAAACAAAAAAAGAAAGAAAGAAAGAAAGAAAAACCCTGTGAGTTTCATATCTTTTACTTCAGACTTAAGAGACTGTGTATACTCACCAAGACTGGTTATTTAGCTTAGTTATAAGAAACAAAGGAACAGAAACCCTGCTATTTTATGAGTACTCATGATAATGGTTGTGCAAACTAGTTGCAATAAGGTTTCCAGAACTGAGCTAATTCTGGGACAAAAACCATTTTCCTACTGTTTCATGTGGCTGGTTGGACAGAAATGCCTTAATTTTACAGAAACCTAAAATATCTGCTGCTGCTGTTAACAGTTATGAGAGAAAAAATGATGGATGAGTGCCTATTCCTAACTGGAATTGAAAATGCAGTCACTGTCTGACAATAATGGCTATGATTTTATCCTGAAGGAAGTGATTCTAAGTAATTTCTCATAGGACTTCTTTGTTTCTTCCTTGAACATAACTGTGGAATAACATTTATAAATTAGATCTGTTCACATGTATTAAATTTTTAAAATAAACTTTATTCTGAAATAATTTAAGAAATCACAAAAATATTGCAGGGTTCTCATGTACCCTTCATTTAGCTTTCCCTAGTGGAACATCTGACAACCATAGTACATTATCAACATGAGGAAACTGACATTGGTTCAATGTTATTAATTAAACTACAAACCTTATTTGGATTCCATTAGTCTTTTATATACGTTCAATTTTATCCAGTGTGACAACCTCTGCCTTTTGATTGGAAAGTTAAGTCACCCACATTTAACGTTATTGGAAGCATAGTTGGATGTTCATCTTCCATTTTGCTGTTTTCCATATGTCTCTCTCTCTTTTTTTAGAAATTCTTCTGTTCTTTATATTAAATAGATATTTTCTGGTGGCCCATTTTAATTCCTTCATTGATCTTTTAATTATGTTTTTGAGTCATTTTCTTAGTGTTTGCTTTAGGAATTAAACTATATGCCTTAATTTGTTATAGTCTACTTCATATCAATAATATCTTGATTGCAGTAAAATACAAAAACTTTGCTTCAGTATAGTTCTAGTCCCTGAGCACTCCTCCTGTTTGCTATTATTGTCATATACATTAGACAGGATTATAACTTATTGGTATGTAAATGCCATGCCTTTTAAAGAAGTTGAGAGAAGAAAAGGAAATGTTTATGGAATATTTTATATTAATCTACATATTATCTATTTATATTTGAAGAATATAGTATTTATAGAATATTTTATATTACCTACATATTTACCATTACTATTAAATAGAAGAGACTTCAGAGAAATAGTAAATAACTGATCTGATGTTTGAAAATGTCAAAGAGCTATTTACTGGTACCCTGTATTTCTTTCTATAGATTCAATCATGGTCTGGTATCATTTCCTGGCTCTATCTCCTTTCTTTTGTGCTGTTCTTTTCATACGTGTGTGTGTGTGTGTGTGTGTGTGTGTGTGTGTGTGTGTGTCTGTGTGTGATAATTCTTCCCAGTTTTGTCAGTGTGTTTGTTTTTCTAGGAGATGATTTCCCATGTTCCTCATTCTGCCGTTTTGGAAGTCGGTTACCCCATGTATTGGACTTTAAAGTAGGAGCTTTGGCCATGACCTTAAGCCATAAGACTTAAGATATACAGTACTAAAATGGATAGTGAAACAAACAGCCTGCTCTTTATGTTTTAAAGAAAGCAGATGGACAAGGACATTATATAAACCTAAAACTTACCCACTTCACAGTTATAAAAGCATTGAAATAGAAGAGCTGAGGGAGGAGCTTCAGAAGAGTTCTGTTGCTGTTTTGTTTTGGAGAGCCCTGATGTGAGTACAGCCCCTCTTCCCTTGGGGTGGAAATCTGGAGAGGGATATGCTTACTAATCCCCAATCAAGAGAGGGGTTTTAAGGAGATCACTGAGAATGTTCATCAGAGGGTTTAACATTTGTCTTCTGCAGGAGGCTGGTGTCTAGTCATGCTTGGGAAATATGAAGGACACAAGTAGCTGAATGGAGAGTTTCATTTAGGAAGTAATTGCATTCTCAGGGTTTGTTGGAAGAAAGAAAATACGTATGAGTATTGTCCATTGACTAAAGAGAATTTTGGGAAAAAGTCTTAAATCCTATACAAGGGGTTTGCCTGGTAGTGTGAAAGAACCTCAGAAAAAGAAAACTAAGGGGATCACAAGATGCACTGGGGCTGTGGAAGAAAACACAAGCCCCCAGCTGGAGTAGAGATGTATTTGTGCATGGAAACACAAGGAAACAAATCTCAAAAGCAGAGAATCTCAGAAGAATCTACAAAAAGCATCTGTGAAAGACTGACTCAGCTTTAACATGCACCAGGCCCAGAGATCACAAAACAGCTTATAAAAGTACCGCTGAAGTAATACTTTTCCTGCCCCTATTCTTGCTCTCTCTGCATCCTTTTCCAACTGTAAGCATTTAAAAACCAGAGTTATCAAGTGTGGCAGGGCTCCACTGTAGGCAGGGGAGGAGAAAAGTCAATGACCTCACCCTTTTTTCTTGCAACAAGCTCTACCTTGAGCAGGAGAGAGACTTTAACTCAAGGAACCTGGCATTTCAATGTCTTCAGTGTCTGGTTAATTCTTTTTCTCTTTTCTTTTTCCTTTTCTTCTTTTCGTACGCAAGTTAACGGCAAAGTTCTGAAACGGCCTGAGGTTTCATCAAGGTGGGAGAAGAGTTAATCCTGAATGGAATCAAAGAACAAAAGAAAGTTGCTTTACGATTAAATGCCATGAGTCATGTTTGTTTGCTCTCTAGTTATCTTGCAGTTCCTAACCTGGTGGTTTTACACGCAGACACACACACACGCAGACACACACACACACACACACACACACACACACACAGAAAGGGGGCAGAGAAGGGAGAGAGAGAAACTAGACTTGGACAGTTAGCTATCTGAAGCCAGTTTCTCGCTTTTGGCTTTAATATCAGGAGAGTCTCCATCCAAGCCTTGCTGTAGGATACAGTAGTGGATAATAGGAGGTGAACAGAGTGGTTATGAATGAAGTTGCTGGAAATGAGAAGAGGAAACAAAGTTGCTGACATCAGACTTTGGGCCCCAGCAACAGATTTCCTCTAAACATTTTGAGTACTAATTTCACCCCCTCTGGAATTTCATTTGTTCTGCTTTTTTTTTTTTTTTTTTTTTAAACAGCGAGAGAAATTTAGCATCATTGGACATTAAGAATTGTTAGGGATAAGAAAGAGAGACATCGAAGGAGAGTGTAGAACTATTCTGTGGATTTCTTTCATGCATAAACCTGGCACGACTTGGAATAATATCATTCATCCAACCATTGGACAACTCTTTATCCTGAATCTACTATATTTTAGGCACAGTTTTAGGCACTAGGGATGCCTCTGTTCGTAAGATAAATATGGCCCCTAACTTAATGCATCTTTAGTTCTCCCAGGAAAGGCAGACATTGCACGAGTGGAAGGGAAGGCTTGAAGGAGTTCAGAGAACACACGAGACCAATAACAGGCAGACCAAATATACTTTGCAGGTCACAGAAGGGTTCTCTGTGAAAGTGACACTGAAACTGAATCCTGGAGAAGGGGTCAGATTTAGCTAGGCAAACATTAGTTGCCTAAGAGGTTCGACAGGATCTGTCACGGCCTATATTTCCAACCTCATCATGAGCCACTTTCACATTTGCTCACCGTTCTCCAGCCCCTTGTCTTCTCTCACTTCCTCAAACTGCCTGCCTGGCACATCATCTTCGAAACCCACTCTCTCCACCCTCTGCATGGCCGGCTCCTTTGTAGTGCTCAGCCTCAGTTATCCTTGTTTCTGCCTTTGCCTGTTTCCATCATTTTATACAACTCTGTTTCCAATTGATTCTTTTAATTTTTGGATTCCTTGTTTTCTGATTGCTTTCTAGAGATGCAGTCTCCAAGAGGGAAGGCAATGTATCTAGCTCGTCACTTTTGCCTCTCCAGTCCCTTGAACAATGTTTCACACATGGTAGTTATGCCTTAAGTGTTTGCCGAATAAATGAATGAAGAGATAAGCTGTGGCCCTGAGTGGGAGAGAGCTTGACACATTTGAAGGAAAGAAAACCATTTAGCTTTAGCATAGAAAGCAAAAGGGAGAGTAGTGATATCGGGCTGAGGAAGTAGATGGAAATTCAATTTTGCAGTCTTTTGTGCTAGTATTCTTCAAATTGCTATTAGTGAGTCATGAAATCAATTCAGTGGGCTGTTACCAGCATGTAACAAAAGCAATAGAGTAAAATCAGGGTACATTGTACTCAGTAAAAGTATCACATCAAACTTACTTCTATATTTTTAATATATGTCTGTGTATATGTTTCTGTATCATATTGAGATATGCAAAGATTTCCCCACTTTGGTTTGCAGTAAACAGGTATAAAAGCCACCATGCTAGACCATGTTAAGGATTTCTGATTTTCTGCTAAGGGAACGGAACCACTCATTGATGGTATTTTTCCAGAAGAGTAAGTTTCAAGGTTTCCTTCCAATTGGAGACGTTAATACTAATAAAAAGTGTTACTACTTTTAGCAACGTGTCTGCATGAAAAATCAGGCTAGGCTGCATTTATTGTTATCCCTAGATTGCCTCATTTTGTTTCTTCAAAGTAAGAGCTATGTCTTATTCACTATTGTTTTCCAAGTGCCTCGTATAGACTAACTAGATAGCAAAGACGCATTTGTTGAATGAACGAAAGATCTTGTATGAAGCTGCTTGTGAATGTTTGCGAATGGAATTGCTGTAAGTCCTAGAAGATGCTACGCACTCTCATTATTACTGTTTTTAACACAGAAACTCTGGTGAGAATAGCTACCAGAGTCTTGTTTACTTTTTGAGGTTCCACTATGGAGAATGTCAAGGATAAAGTCTGTAAGGCCACAAAGTTTTGCAGTACACACCTGTCTGCTTCACCATTAGTTTGCTCCCAGGCACCCTGCATATCATAAGGCATATTGTAGATATTTATTTGTAAGTGACAAATATATCAGAAATTTCTGATTTTCTACTGTCACAACAATTACAATAGATAGTACATCTTTCAAGTAAATATATAATGTGATTAGTGATTAGTCTAT
>NW_016107348.1:7474667-7500946 GCF_001604975.1 Cebus imitator
GGCTCACTACAACCTCCGCCTCCCAGTTCAAACAATTCTCATGCCTCAGCCTCCTGAGTAGCTGGGACTACAGGCGTATGCCACCACACCCAGCTAATTTTTGTATTTTTAATAGAGATGGCACTTCACCATGTTGGCCAGGATGGTCTCGATCTCTTGACCTTGTGATCACTTTTGGGAGGCCTTGGCTTCCCAAAGTGCTAGGATTACAGACATGAGCCACCATGCCCAGCCCAGTCTATTAATCTTTATCTTAAAAGTGAATCATATGCATTGCATATTTATTATGGCCTAGGTGCCTTTCACAATAGTGTTATGCACGTTTATAAGCAAGTAACCTGGGTCTTAGAATATGAAACTGGAGCTTGAATTAAGGTCTTTCTAGATCTCATATCCAATGGTGTTTTCACTAAATTATGCTGCTTCAATAAAGAAAATAGTTGGCTTTCCATCAGCCTTTGAATCCTTGATATATGCTGCCCTGGCATCATCCTACACAGACATTTCAGCTTCTGGAAAGGGAAGACATACCTCTCAGGAATTACTACTACTGCAGTAATCCAAAGGTCTCTTGCTCTTGGGCCGAGGAGCTTTATGTGAACTATCATATGCATAGAAGGCTTCATATTAAGAAATTACTTCACTTCTGAGGGGAAATGATATAAGGAAAATATGGACGGTTAAGATGAGAATGAGGCAGGTGATTTTTAAATCATTCATAAAAATATATTCCACCCACAGTGCTAGAGTATTAGCTACATTCTGACTCTGAAACGGATGCAGCCATACTTTGAATTTAGTTGGCATAAAAACATCAGCCATACTGGTAGATTAAGTCATTACTGATCACTTTTAAAACGTTGTGATAGAAATAGCTCAGAAAATGCTGATAATGGGAAGTGCTAAATCATAAGGATCATATCACTCAATATAGATATATTTCTTGTATTATAAATTTAAACATAAAAATTATTGTAGTTTTGTCTTCATTGTTTTATAATATCAATTAAATATATAATTTCAAAAAAACTTAGAGCCTAATCAAAGGCACAGTATACTGTAGTGGTAAATGAATAATCATGTCTGTATGATGTGTATATAAGTAGATAATTAGGGAAAAATAATAAGAGATAAAAGAGAAACTCATCGGTTTTGATTAACAGTGTAAGATGGTGTGGTAGAATAGAGAATGAGGGTAATACAACTTCTGGATAAATAGAAAGTGAACTTCCCTTGACTTGAGCAGAACGCTTTGGTGTAACTGGGCTTGAAAATTACTCTTCTTACATGTGTACATATATCCTATCATTCATTCATTGTTTAACGTATGTATTAAGTACCCGCATGTGCCTACATAGCGACTGGGAATTTCACAATGAATGAAACACACTAAAAAATCTACCTTCATGGAATCTATATTCTAATGAAGAAGGGAGAAGAGATGGATAAACACAACAAAACGACATAAGTAGATGTCAGATGGCCATAAAGCAAAAAAACATGGTTTTTGCCAATTTTAAATAATATGGTTATGGAAGACTTCACTGGAAAGATGATATTGGAATAAAATCCTGAAAGTTATGGACAATAGCAGCCAGATCCAACCAAAATAACGGAAATGTGAAAACCAAGTGCCTTAGTCTATTTTGTGTGGTGTAACAGAATATGACACACTGGGTAATTAATAAAGTAAATAAATTTATTGGCTTACAGTTTTGGAAGTTGGGAAGCCTAAGGCCAAGGTACCAGCAGTTTTGGTTCCTGGTGAGACTCTTCTTTTCTTTCAAGATAGCCATTGTCCAGAGAAGAGGAAGGCTGGAAGGCAAAAATGGCAGAAGGCAAAAGAGCTAAGAGAGAGAGCCCATTCCACAAGCCGCTTTAAAAAGGCATTAAACCCACCCATGAGGGTGAAACTCTCGTCAGCTAATCACCTCTCAAAGGCCCTACCTCCCTGTACCTTACATTGACAATTAAATTTCAACATGAGTTTTGGAGGAGGGAATAATCAAACTATACCGTCGAAGCAGTTGATAATTGGTTAATGTTATCAGCAAAATTTTCTATTAGGTTTTAAATAAAATGCAAAACCAAGATTATAGTAATTTATTATGATAAATCAGAATGGTAGTTTGGCCTTATTTTTATTTAAAAAGTTGATTTAAAATGCTGTATACATTTTCAGCCTGATGAATATTCATGATAAGATAAAAATACTTGTACTTTCGGAGCTTAAGAAGTAAGTGATGAAAGTCAATAGATGTTTTACTTTAAAATTTCACTTTTTTTTTTTCTTGTTGGTAAAAATAAAAATGATTGACGGACCAGAATGAAGAACAGGGGGCATCCTTATTTTTTATAATTCTTAAGTAGAGAACTATGGGTGATTTTTATCATTCACATAATATTGCTTCATATTTTTTACAACCAAATATGATGAAGAAAGTGAGTTTAAAAACTTAAGGGCATATGAGAAAATCCCATTTTTGTAAAAAAAAAAATTTCAAATCCTCTGTTTTCCTATTACTTTAAGTATTATGAAAAAGCAGTGAAATGGCCTGGAAAGATATACTTCATAATGAAAATTGTGATTACATTTTATTCTTTGTTCACTTCTGCAGCTTGTGTTTGTGACAATGAGCAGGAATCATTTTTGTAATTTTTTAAAAGTTGATGTTTAAAAAGAAAGATCATTAAAAATGTAAAACAAATTTGATTTATCCTGAAATAAAAACACTTTTAAAAAGTATTTTTGTAATTTACATTAAGTTATATTTAATTTACATTAAAAAGTGTTTTTGTAATGTACATTAAGAATCTACATATTCAAGATAAATAATAAGGATACTTGGGAAGATATTCCAAATTAGATGTGACTTATAGAATACTGAAATATAAGTGTATGGTGTTTTATGAAGTCTCAAGGACTTGGTATAATGGAATAGCAAAGATGTTTATTCATTAAATAGTTTTTGTTTGATTTTAAATAATGAAGAATAATTGTAGAAGAGAAAAGGAAAGCATAGAGAGTATTTTTCCATTAAAATATTTTCAATTAACTGCTTCTAAAGTAAACTGGCATCTTCAAATGAACAAACATTTCTTTAAAAATGTCATTGCTAAAGTTCAAATTCAACATGAATGTACTTTTATAATTCCTAACAAATAGCTAGGTGAAAAAAAGCTTTCCTTTTATTGTGAATTTGTATAATGCCAACACCACTGAGGAAACCATGACATGTGGCTTAATTATAAATAGAACAAAAAAATTTTAATTTTCCATAATTTCAACACATTTCTCCTAAAATACTTGGCAAATGAAAAACAACACAAGCCCTTGTAGTTTCCGAATAATTATTCACAGTGTAAATTTGCAGAAGTAAATATGGAAATTAAACAGTATCATCAAAATATGTTTACCCTTCCCCTACGTTATGTGTGATACCCATTCATACACCTAAGGAACTCAATCTATCTAGTGTCCTTGGGTAGACTTTTTCTTCCTAAGACGCATACTCATAATCCTTCCAATCTTAGAACTGCATCCAAAAGGAAGCTTAACAATAGTGATTGTTTATTTTGTAGGTTTTACAGACGCTAGAGTGCCAAAGAAGACCTTTGAAGTGTGAAAAGATTTCCTGTAATTGAAACCAAAATGTCATTTATAGATCCTTATCAGCACATTATAGTAAGTCATTCACTGTTTATGAATTCTTTCTGGGAGGGGGGCTGACATGTTTCCGTACGTGAGCACTGCGGGCGTTGCTAGTAAAGTAAAACTGTGACAGCTTCTCCGTTTGTTATTATAGTCATGTGAACTTAATGTGGTGCAAAGAGGCTACGGAACTTCATAAAACTAATTTAACTTTTCAATTTATTGCTTTAAGTTTCTAGAAAAGAGGAAATCGAAAGAAAAAAATACCAAAACATCTGCAATAATAATGGAACAATAAAAACTGTCGTTATCACTTAGCAATCATCAGCCTGCGTAGTTTGCACCCTTCACATGGCTTGGTGGAAAGAAGAATGAAAGTAAAAGAATGTCTGAGTTCAGGGCTATATTTTGGTTTGCATTTTTAGGGTAATTAATTCTGTAAACTTTCCCTTAGTTAGATATGTTTAAACAAATTCTTCTGTGGGTGGTTAGTTTTAGTAAAGAGTTAAGTAATTCAAATTTTAGTATGTAATTTTCCAAACTCCGGTGGAAGTATACATGTTCTCTTCTGGTCAATAAATAGAAGAGAGAGTTTCTTGCTGAATTCAGCATTTGAGACTCAGGTTTGTATGAGGTTGATATAGGTTTAATGGATATTTAAGGAATAATCCATAGCCTCATATTTACTTGAAATAAAATGCTATTTTCTTACTCTGCATTCATTTCTAGATATCATCCTCTCTCTTGCCCTCCTTAAATAAAAAGCTTATTATAATTGTTTGTAATGCCTTATTTCCCTCCGTTCATAACTTGAACCATTGCCCTGGACTCGGCCCTTCCACTTCACAGAAAGGTCTAATTAATTGGCTTCTTTGGGGCTAAATCCAGTAAGCTCTTCAGTCCCCACACTCCTTCTACCCCACTCTGCTGCTCATTACTTTTTTCTTAAATTCTTCTCAGATTTTTCTGGTTTTGTTTCTTCTATTTCCTTGCTCTTGGTTACTTCTCAGTTTTCTTTTTCTTTTTTTGGGATGGAGTCTTGCTCTGTTGCCCAGTCTAGAGTGCAGTGGCATGATCTCAGCTCACCACAGCCTCCGCCCCCTGGGTTTAAGCGGTTCTCCTACCACAGCCTCCTGAATAGCTGGGATTACAGGTGTGTGCCACCATGCCCAGCTAATGTTTGTACTTTTAGTAGAGACAGGGTTTCACTTTGTTGGCTAGGCTGGTCTCGAACTCCTGACTTCGTGATCTGCCTGCCTCAGCCTCCCAAAGTGCTGGGGTTACAAGTGGGAGCCATCGCGCCCGGCCTATTTCTCAGTTTTCTTATGCAAGCTCTTATTTCTATTTGACTCTCTTTTTTAAAAAAAAAAATAATTGAGGTATAATATACATGAAGTGCATAAATCTTAATTGTTAAACATGGTGGATTTTTACATATATATTCCACCCCTGAAGCCATCACTCAGATTATAAGCACCCAGGAAGACTTGCTCATCTACCTTCCAGTCAATAACTTGCCTGGAAGGTAGCCAGTATTTTACCTCTATTATCATGGGTAAGTTGTGCTTATTTTCGACCTTCATGTAGATTTCTGCATTCAACACTATATCTATGAGATTCATTCATGCTGCTGTGAGTAGCAGACTTCCACACTTTTACATTCTATGTGGTTTTTCATTATTTGACTATATCACAAGCTATTTATTTAGTCTACTAATAACCATCATATTCTCTTTCAATGGCAATGGTGAATACCATCATTCAGTGGCAATGGTGATTTCCTATAAATCAGGCAACCATATATGTGTGGCTTCATTTCTTTTCTGTTGTATTGGTCAAATAGTCTGTGTTTGCTCCAAGACCAATCTATCCTAATTTCTGTAGCTTAAAAGTGTGTCTTTATATATGGTAATGTAAATCCTCAAATTTTTTCTTCTTTAAGAATATCCTGTCTATTTTTAGTTCTCTGCATTTCCGTATAATTGGATTCATTTTGCCAATTTACACACACACATGCATGCATGCACACATGCACGCACACATGCCCACAAAATTGCTGGGATTTTGGTTGGGACTGCAATGATTCTATAGAGGAGAGATAATATGATAACAATGTTGAGTCTTTCAATCCATTAACAAACCATGAATCTTATCCAAAACTAAATGTTGCTTAATTTAATTATCTCAATAATGTATTATAGTTTTCTGTAAGAAATCGTGTGTGTGTGTGTGTGTGTGTGTGTGTGTGTGTATTTTAGATGTATTTTTTGATATTTGATGTTTTAATGTAATTATAAAGGTAAAGATATTTGCAAACTTTATTTTCCAATTAGTTGTTGCTTTTTTTTTGTTTGAGATGTAGTCTCACTCTGTTGCCCAAGTTGGAGTGCTGTAGCGGGATCGTGGCTCACTACAATCTCCACGTCTTGGGTTCAAGCAATTCGTGTGCCTCAGCCTCCCTTGCAGCTGGGATTACAGGCATCTGCCACCATACCCGGCTATTTTTCTTGTATTTGTAATGGAGATGGAGTTTCACCATGTTGGCCAGGCTGGTCTTGAACTCCGGGTTGAGTTTATGTTTAGCAGAAAATATGAAAAAATTGTTGATAATCATAATGTAAGATAATGTAAGCCCACAATGTGAGGGCTCTGATAAGAGACAATGAAGAGGACTCTGGGAGTATATCATAGGAGGAATTAATAACATGAATCCTCTGGAAAGGATTTCTAGGGGAAGTAACACATTAGTAGACCTGAAGGTTAGCAGAAATTTGTCAGTTAAAGAGAGAGAAAATGACTTTTCTGAATTGGAAAAAATAGGCATATTTGAATTAGTCTGAAGGTGAGATATAATAGTACATGATTCAAGGAAATGAAGGAAGTTCAGTATGGTTGGAACACAAAACATTTCAAAGAACATGATTATTTGGAATGACTTTCACTCTTCTTGATCTGAGCAGGCCTTACTACTGACGGCCGCGTAGCCGCCTCATATGTCTTGTCAGAGGATCTTGTGGGCCGGCCATTCAGTTTCTTCTTTTACCATGGCAGAGTATATTTAAAACACAAACTGTGTCCAGACATCTGAGGTCCAGCACTGCTGCCTTTTCTTGAAAATTCTGTTAACTATAGCAACAGATTTAGACTATAATAATTACCAATGTAGTAATATTATATTATGCCATTTTACAAAACATGAAAAAAAAAACCCACATATTGGTATCACATTTTTCCTTTCTCCAACATGAGGCTTAGACATCAACTAGTATTCTAATTTATGGCCCTTTTAAATGATCTCTTGGGTGTGAAGCCAAGTTCTAGCCCTTTTAAGTGATCTCTTGGGTGTGAAGCCAAGTTCTAGCCCTTTTAAATGATCTCTTGATCTGTGAGCTTTACAGTTTTCTTCATTCTTCTTATTCTTGCTGTGTGTATATGAAAAAAAACCAACTGTGGGTGCGCACACACATACACACGTGTGTGTGTGTGTATGTGTGTAAATTGTTTTAAAAACAAAATTTCCTGCTCAGGTTTTCACAGAAAGATATTTTTCAAAATATGTAAGTGAGGAAGCACACTCAACACTGAGTGATATTAGTAAAATGGAAAGTTGGAGTGAATCAAGCCAGCTTACTATTAATAGTAATGAGCTCTTGGTGCCAAACAGGCTAATACAGTTTTGGCTGCCTCAAGGCCAGAAGACTGGGCTCATTTTCACTGTTCCTGTGATGCAGGGACATGTCGGAGAATCCTGTAGGCTGATGCAGCAATTTGCAGCCAGCAAGCTCTCTGGCTTCCGATGGTGCTCGGATGTTAAGAAGCTGCTAGGAAAGTAGAGCGACACATATATAACAGAATTTAGTTCTCATATGTCTAGAATCATTATGAGGTGCCTTCCAACCTTAAGGATTTTTGTGTCTTCAGAATTTATAGAAGATTTTTTTTTTTGACCAGGAGCCATCAATTTTACAAGAGATCAAATATAAAATATTTATAACATTTTCTGTCTTTTTATTCTGAATAGATGAGTCATCTCCCTGAAGTGAAAAAATTCATACCTCTTTCTACCACCTATTAACAATGGAGGGGCACTGCCCCATATCCCACAGAAACTAAGGTTGTCTTCACATTAGGGACAGTCAACCACATGGATATGACAGCATGGTTGCATACCAAAATACAAGGGCTTTTAAAAAATACCATTGTAGGATGACTAGAAATTTTACCAAAAATGTAGAAAGCTATTATTCAGATTATTACAGTAATACAGGAAAGAAAACCACCACTGGAATAGGTAATCAAAGAACTAGTGTTCTGTTGGCAGTTCTGGTCTTCCCAGTTATATGCTCATGAACACGTAGACTCTGACTTTTACCTGCCTCATCTGGAAAATGGGGTATAAATAGGACCTGCTGTGTCTGCTTCACGGAGCTTTATTAATAGTAAAGTGTTACGTGCACAAAATTATTCCTTTGAAATAATAAGATATTTTTAGAAAAGTTAGAAGGTGAGAGGCTGCTACTGGAAAATAAAAAATATAAAAGTGATGAAACTATAATTACAAAAGCAGAGGACTGTAAATGACTTAATAATGAGTTTTTAGGCAAATAGAATTTTTTGAGAACTCACAATATCTAGAAAAATGAGGAAGAAGAAAGCTAGTGTATTAGGGTTTTCTAGAGAAACAGGGCCAATAGGAGATATTAATTAATTTCAGGGCCAATAGGAGATATTAATTAATTTTTAAATTATGAGGTATTTGTTATGACAAATAGGAGATATTGATTAATTTATTGATTTATTATGAGACATTAATTACTGCTAATTGATTAATTATTGGCTCACACAATTATGGAGGCTGAGCAGTCCTACGATCTGCTATCTCAAGCTGAAAATGCTGTGAAGTTCGGGTGTATTTTGGTCTTAGTCTGAAGACCTGAGAATCAGGGGAGCTGAAAACGTAAATCCCAGTCTGAGGGCAGGATAAGATGCAAAGAGATGTCTCAGCTCCAGCAGTGAGGGGAGAATAAAGGGGGTGAAGTCTTCCTTCCTCCACCTCTGTCCTGTTAGGGCTCTCAGCAGATTGGGTGAGGCCCATCTGCATCTAGGAGGGCAATCTACTTTACTGAGCTCACTGATTCAAATGCTAACGTCATTTAGAAATACCCTTACAGACATACCTAGAAACAGTGTTTAATCTGGATGCCACATGGCCTACTGGAATTGATGTGTAAAATTAATCATCACCATTAATGAGAAACTTCTTACTTTTCCTGGATATCAGCCCTGCCCTGCCACAAGCCTCTCTTAGGAGGCAACTGTGCACTAATTTAAAGTAATGTCCATGTTTCTGCTTCTTTACCACACAGCATAGATCAGAAATCCCTAGAAGGTCACCAGGTTTATCTTTCAGTTCTCAAATTTCTTTTTGGCTCTTTTTAAAATCTTCTTAGCCATTTTTTAAATACTTCCAGTTCCATAGAGTTGTATTTCAATTTGACTTTATTTTCCCTGAACATGGTAAGTATAGTGTAGCTGATGAATGGATGCGTTTGTTTCTGTGGCGGTTGATTGATTACGCTGGTTTGCAGTCTTGGTGTCATGCCTCCTTATATTCCCAGTTATCTCTGATTTTGTGTTGAACATTGTGGTGAAAAATAGAAGTAATCTTTTGGAGAAAACTTATTTACTTCCATCAGGCCCCTGGGGAAACTAGCAGGTTGGGACAAACGTAATCCCAGATGGGTTGTTTTCTGGGCAGCTTAGATTACACTAAAATGGGTTGCCAGTACATGGAAGGGATGTTCATAGTTATTCCTATGTCATGGACTATGGAGATTTTAATCTGAAACAGGAGTGTGGATTACCAGGATCCTTACGCCTAGAACGCTCATGAATCTCTCAAGGCTGCACAGTCTCTCAGTCGTGTCCTCTTCTGGATCAGGAAATGCCACCGTGGTAACACTGAGCTCACCTCCCTGCTTTTTGTGCTCTTTTAAATCTTTGCTCTCTGTCCTGGTAGTTAATGCTTTCCTATCTAGTTAGTTCTTTCCTACTTTTAGACAAATGTTTATTTATTAAAACATTATCCAGTTTATAGTTATTTTGAGTGGGCAGTGGTCACCTTGATTACTTACCCTGCTGTTATCGTAGGTGGAATTCCCTAATTACTTCTTTCACAGTCAGTAGTGCCTCCAGACAATCCCAAAAAGATGGATAATCATCCTATTTTAAAGGATTTCCACACATGCTAAAGTTATCCCCTAAACTTGACATTCAATATTGCCCTATGTGCAATTCTAATGTTGGAGTCTGGATTTGTGCCAGGGAACCCTTGAGAAAATCCTGTGTTACTGGCCGGACTGTTGGTTCTTCACCATATGACAGTTTTTTTCTACATCCAGAATATGGATCTTCACTGCTCAATGACATGAGATAGGTAAAGGAAGCCTTCTTCCCATCGAAGGCTATATGCTGAGAGTAAGAAAACCACGTTTTACCTACTTTATAATTTTGCTTAGTGTATAATATTAAGTAAAATAATATATTTTATTTATATATAATTATATACCAATGTAATATATTATTAACAAGGGTGTAGAAATAATAAAAATATTGAAACTTTTACTTTTCTGTTTTTAATTCTTTTTATATATAGTCATTTCATTCTCAGAAAAGTCATATGAAGTTGCTTTTCTGATTGCCATTTTATATATATGAGGAAACAAAGACAGAAAACAGAAAATTTTATTGTAAATGCCCTTCTGTCTGTGTCTTTTTTTTTTTTTTTTTTAACCTAAAACTCCTGAGAATATATACCAAGTAAGTCTGTGTCTTTCAGTTATGAGCTTTTTTTTGTTTTGGAGACAGGGTCTCACTCTGTCACCCAGGCTGGAGTGCAGTGGCATGATCTCTGCTCACTGTAACCTCCACCTCCCGGGTTCAAGTGATTGTCCTGCTTCAGCCTCCTGAGTAGCTGGGATTATAGACATGCACTACTACGCCTGGCTAATTTTTTGTATTTTTAATGGAGTTGGGGTTTCATCATGTTGGACAGGCTGGTCTGGAACTTTTGACCTTAAGGGATCCGCCCTCCTCAGCCTCGCAAAATGCTGGGATTACAGGCATGAGCCACCCCACCTGGCCTGAACCTTTTATTTGTTGCTTAATGAACAGAACAAGTAAGTCAGGGAGGAGGTTTTTAAGAAATTCCTTAAAATAGGGTTAAAATATCTAAAATAGCATTTGTTGGCAGATCCAGATTTTCAAGTGTATTGGATTTGTTGGCCTTAAAGTTCACATTTGAAAACCATCTGTGCAAAGACATCTTAGATCTGAATGAACATGATCATCTAGGGCAGTAAGTCTAAACCGAATAAATATGAATGCCCCAAAGTGCCAAGGATGTGTGGGAAAAACTTTTCAACTGCACACGCTACTTCATGTATTCTAATGAGCTCATCCAGAAAGCGGGAGGTGCACCTGTCCTTCACAGTCCACTCAATCACCGATGCTACAGGAGAGTGTAGATTTCATCATAAGTATTGAGGTAGCAAAAGGCTGATGTTCAATTTGTGTGTGTGTATGATGCTGTAGCTATTTAGTTACCATTGGACTAGAATCTATATTGAACTTACAATTTAGGTGCCAGATATTTGAGCGATTGTTTTGTTTAAGTGTTTTAAGGATATTATAGTCACTACAAATTCATGGTGAACATATCATTAAATAAATATTTTACCATTTTCTTTTTTAAAGACAGGGTCTGCTACGTTGCCTAGGCTGGTCTCAAACTCCTGGGCTCAAGCGATTCTTTTCTCTGAGACTTTCAAGTAGCTGTGACTACAGGTGTGCACCATTGCACCCAGATAAATTATAATTTTAGAACCAAGCTGTTATCATTAATATTTTCTTTTGCTGGTTGCCACTGCTAGAGCAGCCCCTGCAATATTTTTCCTTTTTTGTCTGACACTTCACTTTTTAAAATTCTGCTTTTAATTGACACATAGTAATTGTACATATTTATAGGATACAGTAGCATGTTCCAATATATTATACATAGTGTAATAATCAAACCAAGATTTTTAGCATATTCATCACCTCATACATTTATCCTGTCTTTGTGGTGAGCACACTGAAAATCTTCTCTTCTATTTTGAGATGTGGATCACCTTACTATTAACCGTAGTCAGCCTACTGTGCTATAGGGCACCAGTACTTACTCCGCCTCCCTAACATTTTACCCATTTACCATTCTCTCCCCATTTTCTCCTCCCTCCTATCTTCCCTAGCCTCTGGTAGCCATTATCTTACTCTACTTCTATGGCATCAACTTCTTTAGATTCCACATATGGGTAGATCTTGTACTATTTGTCTTTCTGTGCCAATACATACCTTTTTTTTTTTTTTTTTTNTTTTGAGATGGAGTCTTGCTCTGTTGTCCAGGCTGGAGGGCAGTGGTGTGATCTTGGCTCACTGCAACCTCTGTCTCCCAGATTCAAGCCATTCTCCTGTCTCAGCCTCCTGAGAAGCTGGGATTACGGGTGCCCACCACCACACCCGGCTAATTTTTGTATTTTTAGCAGAGATGGAGTTTCACCATATTGGTCAGTCTGGTCTCGAACTCCTGACCTCAAATGATTTATCCTCCTCAGCCTCCCCAAGTGCTGGGATTACAGGTGTGATGTGAGCTGCCATGCCCAGCGGCAAATATATACCTATTTAACATAATGTCCTCCAGGTTCATCCCTGTTAGAACAAATGACAGGATTCCCTCTTTCTTGTGGTTGAATAGTACTCCATTGTTTACATGCACCACTTTTATTTATCCAGTCATCCATTGATGGGCACTTAGGGTGATTGCATATCTTGGCTATTGTGAATGGTGTTGCAATTAAGTGGGAGTGCAAATTTGTTTTCGACACACTATTTTCATTTCCTTTGGATATATACCCAGTAGTACAATTGCTGGACCATATGGTAGTGCGATTTTTAATTTTTTTGGAGAAACTTCATACTGTTTTACACATGGCTATACAAATTTACTTTTCCACCAACAGTGTTTAAATGTTTCTCTTTGTCTACATCTATGCCAGCATTTGTTATTTTTGTGGCCTTTATGATAGCGATTCTAGTTGGAATGAGGGAATATCTCATCATGGTTTTGATTTGCATTTCCCTGAGGATAAATGATGTTGAGCATTTTTTCATATACTTGTTGGCCATTTGAGTGTCTTCTTTTGGGAAATGTCTATTTAGGTCTTTAACCTGTTTTAAAAATCAGATTGTTATTATTTTGCTATTGAGTTGAGTTCCTTATATATATTCTGGATGCTAGTCTCTATACTTATGGTTAAAAGAGGACTTAAAATCTCCTTACTGCAATAAGAATGCACTCTATATTTGCTCTTATTTTTAAAAATATATACATATATAGCTCAGGTGTGGTGCTCATGCCTGTAATCCCAGCACTTTGAGTGGCTGAGATGTGCAGATCACTTGAGCCTAGGAGTTTGAGACTAGCGTGAGCAATATGGCAAAATCCCTTCTCTACTAAAACAAAAACAAAATACAAAAATTAGCCAGGTGTGGTGGTGCATGCCTATAGTCCCAGTTACTTGGGAGGCTGAGATAGGAAGATCATCTGAGCTACTGCACTCTAGCCTGGGTGACAGAATGAGACTCTGTCTCAAAAAAATAAATAAAATAAAATAAAAATAATATAATATATTGCTAAACTTAATGTATAAACTTATTGTGCAGGTGATAAATTTCTTGTTCATGGAAAGAAGAACCTGAAGTCATATTTCTGACTTTGATTTTCTTTTAGCGATGTCTTCTAGAGCTAACCAATTCTGTCCCAAATTAGGTGTTTTGAGCATTAAGATAATTTCTGCACATAGCCAACCCATGACTGAGAATTTTGAAAGCAAGGTTAGATAGTGTTGTTAGACTATAAAGAGATAATGCTGATTATTTTTTTGAAACTGTTGGTGAATAATAGCAAAACACCTGTGCTTCATAGTTATATTAGAATGAAACTCCACACCAGGAAGTGAAACTGAAAATAAGTATCTTACCAAAAAAATCTCATGATTTATTAATGAAATTAATGCAGCCATTAAAAAAAAATTTCTGAGAAAGTGCCTGTTCCTAATCATGATGATTATCTCTAAGTTTATAATAACATATCGTAGTCTTTGTCGTACTAATGGTTTTTAGTTTTAAAAATTAGGCCAAGTTAGGTTGAATAGAGAAAACAATATTTGCATGCAGAATCTACATCAGCATTATTTTATAATTGTTTCTTTGGTTCATGTCTTATATCAGTAGCGTTTTAAAATCATTAAATTGATTTGATATAATTTGGTTCTTTTTTTCAATGCCAATCATTGTTACATATATCAACATACTGATCCAGAATGAATAAAAAGCTTTTTTCTTAATAAATAAAAAAATTATAATTTTGAAAAGAAAAAGGTCTTGGTTTTTACTATGGAAACTATTATGGATGAAGAAAGACACTCAGAATAATCCAAGACCTGAAGGCAAAGCTTAAACTTCGTGACTAAATTTGTGGATTGAGCTTAGATTTGACATCTCAATTAAAATGACATCTCTCCCTGCCAACTACCAGCCACCATCATCCTGAGTCATTAGTTTCCCTTGGAGAACACTGGTTGCAAATTCAGTAATATAATTTCCTCTGGCACTACCCCTGAGATATAATCAAACATCTTCTATCCAAGTTGAAACCTGGTTCAGTCTGGACTAGTTTGAAATTACTTGTGATAGTGGCCCCAGGAAACATGGTAAATGATTCTCAAAAGACTATTTGGATAATCACTGATTGAAACTGAACATCTTTCTCCAAGAGTATGTGCTTACTTTATTATAGATACTTTCTTCTTAATCCTTAAAGCTCTTAGAAAGAGATAGGCACAGACCAAGGACAGTAAGCCTGAATTGTAGTAAAAGGTCACCATTTATGATCTTTTTTTTGAGACAGAGTTTTGCTCTGTGGCCCAGGCTGAAGTACAGTGGCTCCATCTCAGCTCATTGCAACCTCCGCCCCCCTGGGTTCAAGTGATTCTCCTGCCTCAGCCTCCTGAGTAGCTGGGATTACAGATGCGTGCCACCATGCTCAGCTAATTTTTGTATTTTTAGCAGAGACAGAATTTCACCATGTTTGTCAGGGTGGTCTCGAACTCCTGACCTCATGATCCACCCACCTGTAATCCCATCACCCAAAGTGATGGGATTACAGGTGTGAACCACCATGCCCGGCTGTCACCGTTTACTATCTGTGAGTTACTGGGAAATTACTGAGCCTCTCAGAATCTCATTTTACTCATTTATAAATATAAATAATAACACCTATTCTATAGGATTGTTGGGAATATTAAATGACAGTTGGTGTCTAGTAGAATGTATGACTTATGGCTTACATTCAATGAGTCCTTGTAATAAAAACAATCTTTCTGTACGTGTTATTAAGAAACAATATACGAATATATTTGCAGCAACTTCAAAAGGCAAATATTCATTAGTGGGTTAAAATATTGCTCAATTTTTATGATATAAAGAAGTTTCTAGGTATTTGAAAACCCATGTAATTTTAGAAGCTCTTAGATATGGAATAAGAGCATAGATGATTTTGGGAGAGGAGCATCATTATGTATAATAATTATTATTGAGAGGGTTTCTTTAATGGAGAAAGCTAATTTTAAAGTTAGATTTTCAAGAGCATTTTCTCATTGTATTTCAAGCTCAGTTAAAATCTGTGTAGATTCACTTATTACATGTGGATGTCCAGTTGCTCCAGCATCATTTGTTGAAAAGACTATCTTTGCTTCATTGTGTTGTCTTTTCTCCTTTGTAAAAGATCAGTTGACCTTATTTATGTTCTTCTCTATTCTGTTCTATTCACCTGATTTATTTATTTATTTATTGCCAGTACCACACTGTCTTGGTTACTGTAGCTGTATAGTAAGTCTTGAAGTGGCATAGCATCAGTCCTCTAACTTTTTTCTTCTCTTTCAATTTTGTGTTCACCATTTTGGGGTCTTTTGCCTCTTCATATGAATTTTAGAATCAGTTTCTCATTTTCACAGAATAGTTTGTGATTTTTATTGGGACTTCGTTGAATCTATAGATCACTTTGGAAAGAACTGACATTTTTACATTATTGAGTCTTTCCATCCATGAATATGGAATATCTCTCCATTTATTTAGTTTTTCTTTGATTTATTACATCTGAGTTTTGTATTCTTCTTCATATAGATCTTTTACATACTATGTTATATTTATAACTATTTTATTTTGGGGAGTGCTAATAGAAGTATTATTGTGTTTTTAATTTCAAAGTCTATTTGTTCATTTCTGGTATGTAGAAAAGCAATTTGACTTTTGTATATTAATCTTATCTTCTACAACCTTGTTATATTCACATATTAGTTCCAAGAAGTTTTTTTTTAATTGATTATATTGGATTTTCTAAATAGACATTCATGTTATCTGTGAACAAAGTTTTATTTCTTCATTCTCAATCTATATACATTTTATTTCCTTTTCTTATCTTATTGCATTAAGTAGGGCTTCCAGTACAATGTTGAAAAGGGTTGATGACAGGGAACCTCCTTGCCTTGTTCCTGATCTTTTCCAGGAGGCTTCTATTTTGTCATCATTAAGTACGACATTAATTATAGTTTATTTGAAGACGTCTTTTATCAAGTTGATGAAGCTCCCTTCTATTTCTGGCTTGCTAAAAGATTTTTTAAATTAGGAATGGGTGTTAAATTTTGTCAAATGCTTTTTATTAATCTGTTGATATGATCATGTAGTTTTTCTTGTTTAGCTGGTTGATATGATGGATTAAATTAATAGACTTTTGAATGCTGAACCTTGCATATCTGAAATAAACCCCACTTGGTCATGGTGTATAATTCTTTTCTTTCTTTCCTTTTTTTTTGGGGGGGGGGCGGGGACAGGGTCCTGCTCTGTCACCCAGGCTGGAGTGCAGTGGGGCTATCTCTCTCACTGCAAACTCTGCCGTCCGGGTTCAAGTGATTCTCTTGCTTCAGCCTCCCAAGTAGCTGGGATTACTGGCACACACCACCATGGCTGGCTAACGTTTTTGTATTTTTAGTAGAGATGGGGTTTCACCATCTTAGCCAGGCTGGTCTCAAACTCCTGACCTCAGGTGATCAGCCGCCTTGGGCTCCCAAAGTGTTGGGATTACAGGCATGAGCCACTGTGCCCGGCCCGGTGTATAATTCTTTTTATATGTTGTTAGACTTGGTTTGCTAATATTTTGTTGAGAACTTTAGCATGTATGTTCTTGAGAAATATTGGTCTGTAGTTTTCTTTTCTTGTAATGTTTTTTTCTAGTTTTGGAATTAGGGTAATGGTGGCCTCCAAGAAAGAGTTAGGAAGTATACCCTCTGCTTTTATCCTCTGGAAGAGATTGTAGAGAATTGATAGTTTCCTGTTAAATGGTAGAATTTAACAGTGAACCCATGTGAACATGGTGCTTTCTGTTTTGTAAGGTTATTAATTATTGATTAAATTTTTTAATAGATATGGGCCTATTTAGATTGTCTATTTCTTATGTAAATTTTGATATTGTCTTTTAAAAAATTGGTTCATTTCATCTAGATTATCAAATTTGTGAGCATAGAGCTGTTTGTAGTATTTCTAGTTGTCCTTTTAATGTCCATGCGATCTGTAATAATGTCCCTTATCATTTCTGGTATTAGTAGTTTTATTCTTTCTCTCTTTTTTTTCTTAGTTAGCATGGCTAATGGCTCATTGATTTTACTGATTTTTCCAAAGAACAAAATTTTGGTTTCATTGATTTTTCTCTATTTATTTCCTGTTTCAAATTTTATTGATTTCTCTTCTAATTTTTACTATTTTTCTATTGCTTACCTTGGAATCAATTTGCTCTTCTTTTTCTAGTACTTAGGTAGTAGCTTAGATTATTAATTTTATTCTTTCTTCTTTTTTAATATAGCATTCAGTGCTATAAATTTTCCTAAGTACTGCTTTCAGTGTATCAGTCAAATTTTGACAAAGTGTATTGTCAATTTCATTTAGTTCCAAATATTTTTATGATTGATCATTTCATTTATGTACAAAAAAACTGGCTACTCAGAACTCTTTGATGTTGAAGGTATTTCTTGTTTAAAATAAAATTGAATAAGCCTCATTTTGAAAGACTTTTATGCTTCTCTGCCTTTTTAGCAAAGTATGCTTATTATCCATGTCTTCACCTCTTTCATGCTGTGTTATAAATTGGAATGTTAATTACACTATTGATGGAGTGATTTCTACAGAAGCTATTGAGTGCTTTCTAGTTTTTGTCCCTATGTTATGCTACTGCTGGTCCTTATGAATCTGTCTACACTTTTGACAATTTTTTTTGCCTCCTTGCATTTAGACTGTCACTACTCACTTTTCAGTATTGTCAGTACCTGAGCCTCTTTTTAACTAATTATGAACTTTTTAGCCAGTTAAGCAAGCCTACTAAAATTAAGGGAAGTTACCTCTCCTAAAATTATATATATTTTTTTTTTGAGAAAAAAGAAAGAAAAGTAAAAAATAAAAAAAGAATGAAGGAGAGGAAGAAAGAGGAAGAGGGAAAGAGAATGGAAGTGTTGCTTTATTGCCCAGGCTAAAATGCAGTCTAAAAATGGGTATTGAAAGCCTCTCTTATACCAATAATTGTGCTTAATAATGGAGACAGGAAAAAAACGAGGGAAGAAAATAACAAACAAGCAGCCAACCAATATTTCATTTAAACCTGTAAGTAAGTGTGATGTGGTACTGATAAGAGTGTATATTTTGTGTATTTAAAGTGGAGAGTTCTATAAATGTTTATTCAGTTTACTTGTTCCGGATCTGAGTTCAGGTCCTGGATATCCTTGTTAATTTTCTGTCTCTTTGATCTGTCTAATGTTGATGCTGAAGTCTCCCACTATTATTGTGTGGGAGTCTAAGTCTCTTTATAAGTCTTATGTATTTGGGTGTTCCTGTATTGGGTGCGTATATATTTAGGATTGTTAGCTCTTCTTGTTGCATTGATCCTTTTACCGTTATGTAATGTCCTTCTTGGCCTCTTTTGATCTTTGTTGCTTTAAAATCTATTTTATCAGAGGCGAGAATTGCAACTGCTGCTTTTTATTTATTTATTTTTGCTCTCCATTTGGTTGGTAAATCTTTCTCCATCCCTTTGTTTTGAGTCTTTGTGTATAGATGGGTCTGGATGCAGCATACCGATGGGTTTTGGCTGTGTCTTTTGATTAGGGGATTTAGTTGAGTTTAATACTGCCATTTGATGTTAGCTGGCTGTTTTGCCCATTAGTTGATGTAAATTCTTCATTATGTTGATGTTCTTTACTTTTTGGTATATTTTTGGAAAGGCTGATACTGGTTGTTCCTTTCTATGTGTAGTGGTTCTTTCAGAAGCTCTTATAAAGCAGGCCTGGTGGTGATGAAATCTCTGAGTACTTGCTTGTTCACAAAAGATTTTATTTTTCCTTCGCTTATGAAGCTTAGTTTGGCTGGATATGTGATTCTGGGTTGAAAGTTCTTTTCTTTAAGGATGTTGAATGTTGGCCCCCACTCTCTTCTGGCTTGTAGGGTTTCTGCTGAGAGATCTGCTGTGAGTCTGATAGGCCTCCCTTTGTGGGTAACCCGACCTTTCTCTCTGGCTGCCCTTCGTATTTTCTCCTTCATTTCAACCCTGGTGAATCTGACGATTATGTTCCTTGAGGTTGGTCTTCTTGAGGAATATCTTTGTGGTGTCCTCTGTATTACCTGGAGTTGAATATTGTCCTGCCTTGCTAGGTTGGGAAAGTTTTCCTGAATAATATTCCGAAGAGTATTTCCCAGCTTGGATTCATTCTCTTCGTCACATTCAGGTACACCTATCAAACGTAGATTAGGTCTTTTCACATAGTCCCATATTTCTTGGAGATTTTGCTCATTCCTTTTTATCCTTTTTTCTCTGATCTTGTCTTCTCCTTTTATTTCATTAAATTGGTCTTCGACCTCTGATATCCTTTCTTCTGCTCTATCAATTCAGCTGTTAAAACTTGTGCGTACTTCACGAAGTTCTCGTGTTGTATTTTTCAGCTCATTAATTCACTTACATTCCTCTCTAAATTGTCTATTCTCGTTAGCATTTCGTCGAACCTTTTTTCAAAGTTCTTAGTTTCTTTGCATTGGGTTAGAAGTTCTTTTAACTCACAGAAGTTTCTTATCATCCACCTTCTGAAGCCTACTTCTGTTAATGGAACACACTTGTTCTCCATCAGGCCTTGTTCTGTTGTTGATGAGGAAGTGTGATCCCCTGTAGAGGAAGAGGCATTCTGATTTTGGGTATTCTCAGCCTTTTTAGGCTGGTTTCTTCCCTTCGTTATAAATTTATCCATCTGTAGTCTTTGTAATTACTGACTTTCTAATTAGGTTTCTAAGTGGACGTCCAACTTGTTGATTCCCAGCGCCGGAATCTGAGCAACCCATTGCGCCGTATAAAAAAGCGGCGTTAAGACTCCTGGTGCTTTTCTGACTCTGCACGAAGAACCGCCGCATCGAGGCGCCGACCGCCACGCTGGCAACGAGAGTCATGCTGGCAACGTGTGGGGCTCCTCCGCTGGGAATCTCCTGGTCTGTGAGCAACAAAAATTCGTCTGAAAGTGTGGCGTCCTCTTGTTCGCTGCGCTTTCACTGGGAGCTACCATCCCAAGCTGCTAGTGATCAGCCATCTGGGATCTCTCTTCTCCTAAGATTAAAACAAGAAATGCTTCCGTTTCAGATAAAGACTTTGTAAACTTTTCAGCTGCTCCAAGAATTATGTGAGTTCCCACTTCCTCATTCTGCTTTAGTGAGGATTGTTTGATTACTGCTTTCCATTTAGGTAAAGTGTCTAATGAAGTTCTCTACCTGTTAATATTTCTTATGTTTATGCAAGCTTTTAGGCAGATAGCAAATTTTAATATTCTTGCATGTGATTTCTAACAAATGCATTAAAATTAGTGCAGTTAGTTTGCTGGTTATGGCCTTGGGTCCATAGGGTTTTGAAAGCTGTCCTGGAATTGTCATGCAGAAAAAGTCTTTTGCGTGATTGCTTCAGTGAACAGCAACAACAACAAACAAACCTCAAACATCTTGCTCTGAGTTCACCTTTACAAGCCAGGGCTTCCTAGTCAAGGAGTACAAAGCCTGATTGTGTTCCTAGAATACCTGCAGTCCTGCTTTACATTTTTTACTGAGTGCTTGGTAAACCGGACTGCAAAGAAGTGCTTGTAGTCAAGCTGTAGCGACATTTTAAGGCACAATCTAAACTTCTCAAAGATTCCGTGATGAGAGAGTAGACTCAAAAAAGGAGCAGCCTTAGGATCAAAGAATGTTTCTGGTATGCATGCTACTTGTTTTTAAGTAGAATATTTTTAATTAGTCTCAAGGAAAAAATGAGATTCTATATTGGAAGCTTATTTTAAATTTACTGTCATTTTATTTCCAGGTGGAACACCAGTATTCCCACAAGTTTACGGTAGTGGTGTTACATGCGACCAAAGTGACAAAGGGGGCCTTTGGTGACATGCGTAAGTTCCCTTATTTGCTTTGCTGTCAAACGTGTAACTATGGTTCACTCTTGAATTGCTTGACAAATCAGAGATTCTGCTTTCTTCAAGTGTGGTTATGTTTGCCTAGATCTTTGAATAACATTTTTAGTAGTTCTCTGATGCTATCTGTCAGAATAACGTTTTGCCTGGGTCTTAAATTAGCTGAGATCACTTGGAGTCAGACCAAATGATTTTCTTGTGACATACACATCTTGGGAATTCAAAGAAAATTTTTAAAATTCTGTCTAAAAAGAGTACTTAGTAAAGACTTTAAACAAGCTGTCTCTGTGAGGTATTATGCATTTAGAATTATTAAAATGTAGTTTTTCTCTAGTTCTTATGCCTTTGAGTGTATTTATTTTGTATGGAATAGCCACAGAAATTGTTATAGGACAGGCTGAAATGATGCCAACCACAGCCTGCGAATAATGCTGAATTAACTTGTTGACAGTATGTTTCTCCATGGTTTTAAAAAAGGCTGTTTTCCTTGTGGAATCTTATTATTTAAATGGTGGGAATTCATGCAGGTGGGAATAACAAGAATAATGGATACAAAGAAATATTATGGCAATGAATTTGATAACATCTTAGATTTAATAACGCCTTGGATTTGTTAAGGTCTTAGATTGTTGATATGGGAATGGATTATTTAAATCTCAAAACCAGTCTTTTTGGAAAAAGAACAGAGATTGCAGCATATCGACTAGGAAACAAGGTAGGGTTCCCAGGCCAAATGACATGTAAACTGGTACCTAAAGGAAAAGTATCTTGGTGACGAGAGCAAGAAGTCCCAGGCAGAGAAAACAGCATGGTCCAAGGCAAAAAAGGCCAGAATGCTTGTGAGGATCTAGAACAGACCCAGCATTACTAGTGAATAGGTAACAGAGGTGGAGGTGGAGGGGCAGATGAGACTAGGATGGTAAGTCCTAATAAGACAGACGTAGGACTCAGATTTTATCATAAATGCAATGAGAATAATTTGATGGCACTTAAGTAGTAAGTCACATAACTGAAATTTTATTTTTCTAAATGTTCTGATTATAGTATATTAAATATATTGGAGAGGAATGTGGAGAATAACTTTTCCTTGTTTCTTTTTTCTTTTTTTTCAAAGAATAGGAGGGACTTCACCTTGTTGAAATGGCAGTGAAAATGCCAACAGAGAAGGAGGAGTTAGATACTAAGGAAAGAAAGAATGTGAGCTCAAGGCTCATACCTTCAGTGAATGAGGAGAGTTCAGGAAGTTGGTAAATGTCAGAAGCAAGGAGAGGATTGTTAGGTAGAAACTAATGGCAAGAGTTTTGGCCAAGCCGTGGTTTTCATGACAGGTGAGGAAAGTAATGGCAATTTCTTCAAAACTAGCCTCAACCAGAGGTTTACATTCTAAATTTTATCTCAGACTTCAGTTTAACCCATCATCACCCCTTTATTAATATTTTTCTGAAGTTATTCTTATTTTGCTTTTTATAATTCTTTTCATTTTCACCATTTTAAATGAGAATTTACTGAAAGAAAGGCCCCTGTGAAAGAGAAGCCTCATTAGAAGCTGTATTTAGAGACTATTACCCACCATACTCTCAAGAAAAGACATGGGTTTTACCACTGAAGAGGTCACACTGTGAGTTGGAAAAACCATTCTTAATTCAACTAAATTCTATGTCAGTAACTTGTCAGGCATGCAAAAGACAGAGCTAATTTGACTTTTAAAAATACAGTTATTATCTCTTAGATAAGGCAGCAGCAACCTTTTTTTTTTTTTTTTTTAATCAATGCAGAGTTCTGTTGTGTAGAGACAATGGCTGTTTTTGTGCTTAAGATAAGTCCAACAGCAGTTCAGATTCTATACCCCATGAGTCTCTTTCAACTGGTGTGGATTTGATTTTCCAGCAACTTCTCACGGTAGGCCCAGGCACTTTGGTGATGATTATTTACTATAATTAGAATAGGGAGAAAAGTAATGCTGAAAGTTTTATTTTAAATCTCTTTGAATTGATATTGATAATGTTACTAAAAGAATGAACATAAGATATTAATTCATCTCCTGGGACAGGGAACATTTAGATTTTGTGTCCCTACAGTGTATGTAACACAGATTACACTCTTATTTTTAGAAGCTTCCTTTTTAAAATGGCCACTGAGAAAGGACAGCGTTATGGCATTCTGTTAGAATTATTATTCAGCATTTGTAATAGGATTTTTTTGAATTATTACCTATTTAGTGGGGAGGGAGTTTTTGCCAACCCTTTATATCACCTTAATGAGTTTACAGGAGTCAGGAAGAGACAGAAAGAAAAAGAAGGAGTTTTAGAGACATAAATTTAATGATAAAGTTACTAGGGAAAAGTGAATAGATGATATACAGTGCCAACCACTTTATTTTTGAGAAGCCGTAGGAGATTCTAGTGAGAAAAGACTAGAATTAGCCTTCACTTTTCTGAGAGGAATTTTGATGATACCGCTTGGAGAGCTTAATCTATACAAATTACCAAGTAGCCGAATTTGGGGTGTTTGTATATAGAAGTTCTTTAAACATTGACAAGAATAGAACTATAAGAACTATTTTTGAAAGTCCTAAAATCTGCAAAGACCAGGATCACAGAACACTACATCGCGTCTGTTGTTTACAGTGTCTGCATTTATTTAAAAGGTAGAGTTCCATAAAATTCTACATCTTGGTAAAGAAGAATGACAGATTACTATTGGAGTTTTCTGCCTTGCGTGTATATGTGAGGGCCTTCTCAAGGGTGCCAAGACAAATCAAAAATCAAATAGTTAATTCTTGGTAAAATAGTCATATCTCTTTTTAAAAAAGATAATACTAAGGTTATATCTGTTTTTTATTTTGTCCTTTGATAAATCATGCTACCTTAATTAGCTGCATTTAGAAATATGTTTCTTCATTGTTAAAACATCAGAATAAAATCAGCAACACCCAGTGAACTGTCTTTTGAAGGGTCAGAGATGACATTTTAATTTACAGCATCTCATTCATGCCTTGTTTTCACTTGAGGGCATTGACAAGCACGAATAAGACAGCGGCTAGTTCCTTCCCAGACATGGTTGCTAATCTCAGTATTACTCAAATATAGCATTTACACCCAGTTCTCCAGTGCTGACTCCTGCATTCTTATGTTTGCGGTTCATAGGAAGAGGCCATCTGAAGTTCACATTTACACCTGACTAAAAATCATTGCTCTATTCTTATCTTTGACTTAAGTAGCTTGCATTAATTAGGCAATATTAATGTAACTCTTTTAAACTTATAGGAAGTTGTCGTAGACATGATATATAACAAGTTACATGTCAGCATGATGTTAGATGCTAAATGTTGGGTGCATGTCTGTTAAGCTCTAACCTATAGGAAGTTGTAGGTGAGATATATAACAAGCTACATGTCAGCATCATGTTAGGTGCTAAATTTTGAGAGAATGTGTGTTAACCTCTATATTCTCTATTGTCCCTTCCTTCTTTTAACAGAAGATACGTTTGCAGAGTGGGTGCAGTGAGCGTAGTATTTCAATTGGCCACAGAATTTTCTTTTGTGCCTGTAGGAAACAGAACACACAGCTCTGGCCACAAAGCTCATTTTATAATCAAATGAAATAGCTGACACAAATGCAATAGCCAGCTCACTGAATTTCTGCTTCTTTTAGAAAGTGTTGGGGAAAACACAGATCCTGTTTGATAATGGAGGCTGGCCTGAGAATTCAGAATGATTAGAGCCGTTTCACTCCCTGCGATGAGATCAGATAAGAAATGCCGTAGTGCCTTTTAAATGATAAAATACCACAGAATATTAGAGTTTTAGAACTATCCTAATTATGGATATATACACTGAGGATTCTTGCCCTGTCTGGCCCCTTTCTTAGATACATAACTCTTTTTCTTTATAGAATAAGCATCATAAACATTAGAGCTTCTAAGAACAGTTCCAGGATTGCAGGTGGATCTAACTTTACTTAAGTATTCAGGTGACAACAGTATTTAATGTCCACATTTAAACTCTAGTAAAAATACACATGCTTGGGAAAATTATGAACTCATGGTACTTAAACCAATTTTATAAGATCGTATTGATTAATATCTTAATATACTTCTTTAAGATTTTCTTAATAATCTCAAGCTCTTAATATTCAAAAAGTCTGTATCTGTAGGTAAATGATATTCTATTTCTGATAACCTCCTGGCAAGATTTGGATCAAGTTTCTAATTTTTAAAGGGTTGTGCCATTTGCAGTTCTAAGGCTGGACCTTATCTTCCCCAAACAGTGCTTCTCAAACTTTAATGTCCATATGAGTCACTGGGGAGCTTATTCAAAAGGCAGATTTTGATTCTGTAGGTTTGGGGAGTAGATTCCAAATTTCTGACATACAACTGATGCAGACATTGCAGACCATATTTTGAAAGACAAGCTCTAAGCAATTTCTTCTATTTTATGTTTGCTTACCCTGGGATTTATAGGACTTCTCAGCAGAACAGACTTTAAAAATACATGATGGAACAAAGATTCTATGACTTTTGTTTTTTGCTGATTTTACTTTTTTAAAATGAAATAATCACAAATACCTTAATACTGTTTGTTTTTGAAATTCTTATAAAGGAATGCTTAATTACATGACTCGTTACATTATCAATGAGAATGACAGAAATAAACACAAACAATACCGCCATTGCATTATTAAATTCTGAAATTATTTTATACTAAAATCATGAAAATACCAGATTACAAGCCATGAGAATGAGTATATTTTTATTGTTTCAAAAGTCACAGTGGTCACTTCAAGTTAAACGATTAATGCATGAAATGTACTATGCAGACACACATTAACAAATATAGTCTTTCCCTCATACATATAGATACCTTCCATAAGTAGTTTAATATGTAATTCTCTTTGAGCTTAATTGGTGATTGTGTGATGTTTGATTGTGTGATATTATGTTCTATCTGAACCCAGGCAGCACCACTCTAGGTACCCTGCTTTTTTTTTTTTTTTTTTTTT
>NW_016107348.1:7501006-7562838 GCF_001604975.1 Cebus imitator
CTACAACCTCCACCTCCCAGGTTAAAGCGATTCTCCTGCCTCAGCCTCCCGTGTAGCTGGGATTACAGGCACACACCACCATGTCCAACTAGTTTTTGTATTTTCAGTAGAGTCGGGGTTTCACCATGTTGGCCAGGATGATCTCGATCTTATGCCCTTGTGATCCGCCCGCCTCGGCCTCCCAAAGTGCTGGGATTACAGGCGTGAGCCACCGTGCCCGGCGGTACCCTGCTTTTTACCGCTGCAACATGGTACAGTAGTGTTTTCTTCTCACTTGCAAAGAGCTTTGGTTCCGATGTGGCACACTTGTGGTGTAATATGTTTCACTGTATGAAGGTTAGGTAAATCTTTGCTGTAAATGGAAACATGGCTGTTCTCCCAAAGGGAAGTTTACATTTTCACCTTTCACATATTGTCAGAGAATGTAAACACAAAACCAGGGTGATTCCAAACAGAATGAAAAAGGTTTTCAAATGTTTTAGACCACATGTGTTCTTGTGGGGACTTAGGAAAACTTGAGTTTGTTCTGCCTTGTGGCCTTGAGGAAAGAAGGAACCCATTGTGCCTTTGCTTCTCCTTAGGTGGAGACGTGTTGTCTAGGATGAGTCAGCAGCAGTGCTGATGTGGGCCTTGGGATGTGAGGGACGCATATTTGTGAAATAACTATGAAAGTCGTTTAACAGTTTATTTTGACGACATGATCATAGAGAAAGTAGCTATTGTAAATATGTGCAAATGTTCAGTTGTTTTTAAATTGTGCTGTTACTCTTTATGTTTTTGCGGTCCTGTGGAGAAATTTCTAAATGTGAACCCATCACCGTGTAACGGTGTGGATAGTCTCTATATTCATGCTTAGAGCCATGAACTCTCTCCCCTTACATGATTTTTCCAAATCACATTAATTTTTGTTTTGAGTCCCATTCCCTGGAGAAGGTAGGGGAACTGTCAGTGATCTCCCTGTCTTCAAGGTCCTACAGGAATTCTAGGCATTTATAATTGCCTATAAATTAGGAGTAGGGCTTGCATAATCTCTGCTGTTTGCCATCACTGGCATCAACCCTTCTGTTAAATGTTGTCTTCATGGATTCTGGCCATCCATTTTTTGGCAGGCGCTGAAATGCCTTTCGGAGCAGTCTTCCCCAGCGATCACACAGCACACCAGGGAGATCTGACTGTTGTTCTCCGGGTGATGGTGTTTAGAGTTCAGACTCCATGGCCATCCTGTAGTCACCATGCCATGCACCATGCTCAAGAAACACAGGCTTCTAAAACTTGTAGAAATTCAAGAAAACCCAAATGCATAGCATTTTCAGGAAGGGTAACCATCTTTCCTTCAGCTGTCTTTCCAAAGCTGCAGCCTCAATCCCCTCACCTTTAGGGCGACCGGCTTAATGCTTTCCAGAGGTCCCACCTCTCAATACAAAGCGTTAATCATTCCCTGGGAAAAAGGAGCTTAGAACTCAGTTTGCCTATTTATAAATGCTGGGATGAGAGGCAAGGTGTTGGGTATGTAGGAAAACATTATCTATTTAACCTTTTAAGAGTCTTTAGCAACAAGAACATGTAGGAATCAATATGAAAATAAAGTATCTGGTGATTATCTGTTTGGTAATCTGTTTCACGGTGATCAGAAGCTCCAGGAAAGGAGAGGGCAGACCACTCATGAGCCCGGTGTCCTCGGGCAGATTACTTCTCCTGTCTCTCCCCTCCTCCATCTTGGGAGATCTTGTGAGCATTGAATGAGTTAACCAAGCAAAGTACTTCCATGCCTAACACAGAGTATGTGTTCAATAAATGTGACCTATTATTATCATCACAGTTATTTCAAACACAAATATAAAAATACACCTATTTCTTCAACATCATCTTCGTATGAACCAAGAATGTTCTTTTGGGTAGTCTGTGCATTGGACTAATTTTCCATTTTTCACCTTAGAGGCAAGATATTCCCATTATGAATTTCTGTGTTGAGCAAATTGTTGGACACGTCTTTCTCAGCTTGAGAGAACAAATGGAGAATGATATCTCCATTGTTAAGCCTTTTCTGAAAATACTTGGGTACATTTCACTCCTGTGCTCCTTGGCAGCTGTCTAGACTTCTTTGCAACACTTGCCACATGGGAGTGGAATCATGCACTGTTAAGACTAAGGCCTGTGGCTTACTCACAAAAAAAAAAAAAAGAAAAAAAAAAAAGGAAGCTTAATTCTGAGTCTGGCATAGTAGTAAGATCTCAGGGAATATTGGATGAATGAATAAAATATGTGAAAGTGCTTGATTATTTTGATATTGCTTCCTTTTATGCTTCATAAAAACACAATTTTAAAAAACAATTTTGTACTTCACTTTTTAAAGATTATAAATGACTGTTATTTCTCTCCACCACTAACTAGGATTTTTCTGAGGTTCAATGCACAGGAAATTTTACACCTTTGAGTGGATTTAATTAATCTTTTTTACAATAATTATGGATTTTCAAATCTTATATTTTATAAATGGCATTGCTGTTGGTCTACACTTTGGTTAAAGTATAGACCAGCAACCCTAAAATATATCTCTTCTGATATAAATATTTTCTTAGTATCAGTCTTAAGGTTATGACTGAACATGAGTTTTTGTTTATTAATGGTTTTGGAATGTTTTAGAGCATCCACCCAAGATTTTAAAAATTCTAAGTATAATGAAATTATTTCCCAATGGTCTTTTCGTGGAAGATAATTTCAAGATGAGGAAAGTGTTTCATAATGCACGTCTCTCTCATATCTCTTATCTTGTGTTTTCTGTGTGGTGGAGAAATATAATGTGTTAGTAAGGCACTACCGTTCCTTATCTGTTTAGAATGTCAGGTAGTTTACAAAATTGTTAAGTGGTTTTATGGATACAGTTAATCCTTTTTGTCTCTATATTAGGTTTTTTTGTTTTTTTTTGTTTTTTGTATTTATGGGTTTTAGGTCTGATGAATACAGTGAATAATATTCTACGATATTTCAATAACAGTTGATCAAAAACCATATGCCACTTCTGTAGAGAAAGTACGTGATTAAAATCTAATGGAATTAAATTTAAACAGAGGCTAAGTGATTCTTTACCAAGGAAAAGTATGTTCTTAAAGCTTTTATGTCTAAGAGAATATCTCTGCAGCTCTAAAAATTTAAACATTTATGTGAAAATGCTTACCATATGTTATTTTAGTACATCCTAATGTTATATAATCTTTCTTAAAAATAAAAGTTAGGTAATGTAGAGACTGAAAGGATGAATTAAACTTAGCTGAGCTGTGGTCTCAGGGTCTCTCTAAACTTTACTGGCTCTTTGGATGCACTTTTCCATTCTCACTCCTCACTTAATATATCAACGTACTTTAATGAAATAATTTAGAACAAATTTCAGACAAAACTATTTTTTAGTAGATGTATAAGAATAATTGAAGGACTGGGCAGTGTGGCTCATGTCTGTAATCCCAGCACTTTGGGAAGCCTAGTGGATCACCTGAGGTCAGGAGTTCGAAAACAGCCTAGCCAACCTGGTGAAACCCCATCTCTACTAAAAATAGAAAAATTAGCTGGATGTGGTGGTGGATGCCTATAATCTCAGCTACTCGGGAGGCTGAGGCAGGAAAACCACTTGAACCCGGGAGGCAGAGGTTGCAGTGAGCTGAGATTGTATCATTGCACTCCAGCCTGGGTGACAGAGCGAGACTTTATCTCAAAAAAAAAAAAAAAAAAAAAAGAATAATTCAAATTTCCACATGCAGAATGAAAGGACAACTTTGAGATTTTAACTTCAGAAATGAAATATTAAAGAATTATAACTCAGAGCTTATTCCAGCAAGACTTTACCAATGTCCACACCAATAATTGCTGAGTATGTGCTGTGTAGTTGGTACTTATTTATTACCTTGAAAATTACAAGAAAAATAATCATAATATCTACTGTGGATAACTTTATGTAGTGTGTAGTTTATAACACAGAAGAAGCATGGTTTAGTGGTTAAAGCAAGGGCTCTGGAACTGGCTTGCTTGGGTTCGAATCTCCCTTCTACTACTTATTAGCCATGTGAACTTGGACAAGTTACTTAACTATTTTATGTCTCAGTTTGTTCAACTGTTAAATGGGAGTAATAATTATACTATTATTTATGAAGTTTAAATAAAATTATGGCATAGTATGGACAATGTAAGTGTTTGTTAAATAAAAATTCTTAGGACTTTACATTATATATACTTTATTCATTTCAGTGATACTATGAGATATGTACTGTCTTTATTTTCATTTTACAGGTGAAGAAGTTTAGTTAAGCATACAGTCCAGAATCACGGAGCTGTTAGGTTTTGAGGCTGGAACTCCTGCCTCACTCTGATGTTTACTTGTGCAGCAGCTTTGCCTGTGAGCAGTGTGTGGTGTAGGTGGGAAGATGAAATGGGCTTAAATAACCCTTTGGAAAAGCGTTGGCAATAAGAGCAGACTTTACAGCTTGAGTGTAGATTTTAGATGGCTTTATAACTTAGGGAGCCTTTTAATATGTGGAATGGGTGGGGGGCATTTCGGTTTTGAAAAGAAAATCATAAGAAAGATTTTTAAAGCGAGATTGACATAATCTGTCCAATATATACTATTTAGAGAACTTAGCTATGTTTTCTGATTTATGCTAGTGAATAACTATCAGGAATTATGTCTTGCTTTAGCGCAGTGGTTCTAAACTGGGAAACAGTTTTGCTCCGTGGTGCAAATTGGGCAATATTCTAGAGACGTTTTTGTCAAAATTGGGTATTGCTATTGACATCTAGCAGCTAGAAGCCAGGGTCAGCACTGCAGAGCGAAGAGTTACTTGGCCCAAAAGGTCAATAGTGTTAAGGTTAAGAATTTCTTTTTTAATGAAAAAGAAGAATTTTTCTTGCCTACAGTAAGTGGAACTCAAATCCTTATAGCTGAAATGAATAATATGAATAAATTAATGTATTTTATTAAGGTACATAAGAATTTCTGGAAAATTACTCTTTCTATTCAATGTAGAAAGATTCCAAGAAACATCTGCACATTCTAAGCATTTAAAACATTCCAGGCATAGATACAGATTACAAAGATATTTCTGTTTCCCTCCAAGAAGGTATCATAGAGGTTTAAGTAAAATAACAGGGCTGGCAACAACAACACTTTCAGTTCTGTTTTAGATCTACATTTGGTCTCCTTTGTGTTGTTTTGGCATATGTTTTTCCCTGTTTTCCCATGAACACCAACATCTTTACAATAAATCATTTTTACTTTATGCCAACTGTCATTTATTCATTAATCTACTAAATCAATTGCTAGTACAAAATGTACCAAGTCAATCGTGAGTGGATGCTATTGCGTTATCTTCATGACATCCATTTGGCTGATGGCACTTTCTGATAGTGTCATGTCATACATTTTCAGCCTATGAGAAAAAAGGAAATGGAATGTAGGGCTTAAATTGGAGACTGCCCAATAAAGGGATTTCAACATAGTGCTAATAAAACTGCATTGTACTTTCAAATGAGGGAAAGGCATTCCGTATTTACTTGAGTTTCTACACTGCTCAAGTTGTCCTAAGAGCTTTGCTCCTTTCTCCCCACAGAATTACTGCCCAAGTTTTGTTTACCAAACCACATTGTATTCTTCACTAACTTTTTCAGCTTCTGCACTTGCAGCAATTCCCAAGAATTGTCTTTCAGCATCTGTAGCCATGACAATTCTAATTTTGGGCTCTTTTTGGAGGGAGCAGGGGCTGCCACATGTGAACAAGTCCTGTGGCACTCTGCCTGTTCTTCAGAGTTAATATGAAGGGAGGTAAGGTGAGGTTCAGGTTTTTTAAAAAATATAAATTTAATAGTTAGAAATAAAGGTTAGTTACGCAAGAAATGATGGACATCGATTTACAGTAAGATCCAAATACACAGGTTGGGGACAAACACTAGGAGTCTTGAGACCTGTTACCAAAGAGTAAAAGGAAGCTTGAGTGGAGGCTGGTGTGCCTGCGATAAAGGTCACCTCTTCCAACGAGTGGCTCAGGGTTAGGCCATCATCCATTTCTTTAGTAATGTTTATCATGTTCCTAGGTATCGGACTTTATGTGAGACTCTTAGATACAGGAGTGAATAGGAAGGTTGTGGTCACTGCTATCATGGAGTTTATAGTTTCATAGAGACAAAAAGAGGTAAAAGTTGTTAGTATTAGAATATCCGACTGAGCAAGAACTCTGGCTTCAGAAAGACTGGGTTAAAACTCCGTCTCTGAATGAACTTGCTCAACTCACTAAATGCCTCCGAGTCTCAATTTCTTCACCTCTAATGGAAATAATAATACCTAGTCAGCAGGTTGTTTGCAGATGTATATAGATAAAGCCTCTGGGGAACCGGATTTAAAGTTGCCAGTTTCACCCAGCAGGAAAACAAAACAGCTAGTTGACTAGGGAAGCGGGGACTAGATAAGGAAAGAATGGAGAGAACATCTCATCCCCATATTCCTTAACTGTTCAGTTTTGGACCCTTATCTTGGATAGTCTTAGGACAAGAACAATTTGAATAAACTTTAGTTATCAGCTAAAACGTCAAAAGAAAACATAACAACATGTACAAGTAAAAGTTGTTCTGCAATGTTCTGTTAGACAGAATGAATATTTCTGCCATCAGTATGACTGTGTGGAACGTTTGAAATGTGTAGATTCCAAAGATGCTTCTTTGCCATAGAGTGATGTTCCAGTGTATGGCTGAGAAGGGTCACTGACTAGAAGGAAAACCTTGGGTTTGATGAGGGGTGGGGAGGGAGACTTTAAGTCTTTCTTACCATATCTAATCCTGACTTGGTAGGCACTGAAGGTCAGAAGTGTGTTTCAGAAGGACAGTTCTGGTTGCATTATAGAAGGTGGCTTCAAAATAAGCAACTAAGAGATTATGGTAATAGTCTAGGTAAGAGGTGGTGGTTGGTTGAATTGGGGCCATTATGTTGAATGAAATGAAGGAGTCAGATGTTAACATCATTTTAGAAGTGAAAAGCTAAAGCTTAGGGACAGATTGGATATGTGAATTTTGAAGAAAATATAATAATTCCTATGTTTCTATCCAGACAGGTAGAAAAGATGGCATCATTAAATAAAGTAGGAAAGTGAGGAAAAATAGCAAGTTTTTATTTTTAGATTTTTTTTGGTTGCGTATTATTTTTTGTCTTGCATTAGGAAAAGAATGATGAAAATAAATTTACTTTGTAAATATTGAGTTTGAGGGATCTTTAAGATTTTTAAGGTATTTTTGAGGCATTTGAGAGCAGATTTAAGATCTCAGAATAGAGGTAGGGCTCACAGATGTCACTATGTGCAAGGCAGAACTAAAGGAGGGTTAAAGAAAATCCAGAATTGATTCAGAGTAACTAAACAGGATTGAACTCTTTCAAAATATAGTATGTAACAATAGATTATATATTAACATGGAATCAAGAACCTCATATTTGTCACGGTTACATTACTTCCCCCTCATAGCCTTGAGGAAATGAAGGAATGCACTGTAGCCATTTAAACCTTGAAGAGATATTGGTAGTCTTATAAGGGAAACAAACAAGGAGATCAGAAAGACCAAATTAAAGGGGTATGATAAATACTCTTGAGTCTAAGTTGGGAACCTCAGAGTGGGAGTGAACAAGAGGTAGACTAACCTTACAAAAAATGAAGTCAATTGATTTTTTCAAATAAATAGAGCATAACTGTCCAACTCTCTCTGCCTGCCAGAGAATAAAGCGGGTCATCTGTGGGGTGGATTAGCTCTTCCGTAATTTGTCATAAAGGTCTGGCATTCAGTCAGAGATTGACTGAATCATAAATATTCAATGGCTTGCAGAATATGAACATATCAAAAATAAGATCAAGAAAAAAATAGACCCACAAATATTGGCTATGGATCTTAAAATAACTAAGAGTAATATGTTCAAGAAAATAGATGCTAAGATGGAGGACTTTTGCTAGGAAACCAGATATATGGAAAATAATCAAGTGGAAAATTTTTAACTGAAAAACACAACAAACTAAGAACTCGGTAGATGGTTTTACCGTAGTTTGAAAACAATTAAAAAGGGAATTACTGAACTGAAAAATAGGTCCATAGAAAATAGCCAGATTGAAACATAAAAGACAAAATAAGGAAACAGAATATAGAATAAAAAGATAAGAACGATCTGGGATATGATAAAAAGCACTGGGAAGAGAAAGAGAATAGGGCCAAAGTAATATTTGAAAATATAATGGCTGAGTATTTTCTGTACAGTAAAATATACTGAAAAACAAAAGACCAAGAGTGGATTTCTCAACAAAACAGACAGGAACCATAAGATATTAATTGACGTCTTTGAAGTGTGGAAATAAAGTAACTGCCAGTATAATCCTGAAGATATTGAACAAAGTTCCAGGATTTAGACTACCTCATATTATAATTTATTATAAAAATATTATAATTACGACAGTTTGGTATTGGCATGGTATGGATGCAAGCTTGAATGAATAGATTAATGGACTAACAGGCAAACAGAAGTCCAGAAACAGACTTACACTTATATGGCCACTTGATTAATGCAAAGTTTATACTGCAATGCAAGGGTTAAAGGCGGCATTCCCAGTAAATAATGCTGAGACTCTTGGTTACACAGGAAAGCAGATGACTCTTCACTCCCACCTCATGCCTCAGCCAGCTTAGTACACAGGTAGTGAAAAGGTTGATGATCATGAAAGCTGCTCTAAGATCTCCATGTGTAATTAGCAGTATTACAATGTCATAAATGTATGAAAGAAATGACCACATCTAGGAATAGTATTCAGAGGCATTTCTTTCAACAAATTTTCATTTAATTTTTGGTCTCACTGCTTCTAGCTTAGTCATTTCTACTTTGGTGATAATTGAAGCATAACATTTGAACAGTTATGCTGTTCAAATCACCTTAAGGAGATTTGCCAACGAACACACCCACATTTACTTTATTCTTTGATTTATTTTTATGTGCCATTTGAAAATGTATTTTATGTCTGGAGAGAAATAGTAGTAAACGACTGGATTGGGCTTAATCTAGTCTATTGACAGAATGACTCCTTAACAGAAGACCAGTAACTTTGTTGCCTTCTTAGTGTCAAAATATTTCTAATTTTTCTGTGGGTGTTATCATATTACTGTTCTTTAGTTCCTTGTATTATTATGCCTGAAGCCCCTGTTCTTCACATGTGTGCATAAGAATCACCTGGCCAAGTTGTCAAAATGCAGATTTCCAGGTCCATGCTGGAGAATCTGATTGAAAGTGCTGAGGTTCTGCATTTTTAGCAGGCACTGCAGGTGAGTCTGTGAAGGTATTTCAATGGACCACATTTGGGGAAACACTGTTTTAAGCTCACCATCATTGTACTATAGCTATTCAGAGTGGCAATATTACACATTAGGAGGCCTTTTTTTTTTTTTTTTATGTATCACAAGAATTGTAACAAATTACTTGTAATCTTTATTTCAAGCAAGAGGTTTAAGTTGCTACTGATGAAAGGGAAATAAGCAAATGGAGAATATTTAAAATAGACTAGGAGTTTAGAAGCTGCCATGAGTTCATGAATCACATGATATATTACTTGGACAAAGCTGAAATGACAGATGGGCCTGTTATGACTTCAGGCAGGCGCTCCTTAAACTCCTCAAGTTTGGTAGTAAGTTTTACAACCCTGGAATTCTGAAGCTATTTCTGGTACATGTAGTTTCATGTCAACTTTATGGGAAGATAAAAGATCTGTATCCCCCACCCCTGACATTTTTGTTTGTCAAGATTTAGATAAAAGGATGAGATCTTAAAAGGGGGTTTTGCCCATGTATTAGATTTTTGCTTCACCACCTGCCTGGCTGAAAATAAGCAAGGTGAGGCTGAGTTAGTGACTCAACACCCAATTGCCCTATAGGCGTTAATTCACAAAGTCATGAAATAAGTATACTGTACAGAAAAAAACAAATTCTACATTTAACTTTTTCTTTAATTCATTTCTTGAAACTTCTCCCAAATATTGGGTTGTGTTTACTGTCAAAGTGGACTGCCTCCCTTTTTAAATCTTCCAACTCTGTTTGCTACCATGCCAGTGATGGTTATAGATCATGCAAAGAAACTGAGCTATGTGATTACTGTAATCCAGCTTTAAACTAGCCTCTTAAAACTTCTTTTTATCCTGTCTACCACTGCTGTAGATGTTTCTTAGCTTACAGTGGTTAGAGCTGATGCAGATTACAAAATCAAAGTCTGGAGTTGTCGCTGGTTTTCCACTGTCCAGCCTCCTTTGACATCTTAACTCTGAAGTCTCTTGTGAAAGAAGCAAGAGGAGAAATTAGAAACACTGCCACTCTTGATGTATATTTTAGAAAGCTGACTTACTTTAAAATTAAATAATGAAAATCCAACATGACAGCAATTAAACTGGATTCTGATTTTTTAAACAAAGTCTGTGGATCTCTTATATAAACATGGTGTAGGCATCTTGTTTTCATGGTATTTTCTTTATCATTTTGTCAGAATTAGAATTTGTTAACATATGACCTGCTGAGAGTCTGATATGGCTGAGAAGATGGGTAGATGATCGTTTGACTTATGCTGCTTCAATTTGTCCTTTCCTTTTCCTATCTGGTGCCTTCAGAGGATCTTCACTTGCATCTTGCTCTTTCTTATTTGGACCAAGAAGACCTCACTCACCTCTTCCTCAAAGATTCAAGTAAAGATCAAATCTGAAAAGGCAATTTCCCCACCTACGATTTGACCTTATTTGTGTGTAATAATCTGGGTGACTGAGTTACTAGTCACAGGGGTAGTGTATCTGGTTATCTTCAATTTACCTTGCCTCTAAAATTAGGCTATATTAGCATTTGACTCACTTCCATAATCTGAATTTTCAATTTAGGGTATGGCTCCTTACCAAAGCTAAACTGCTTGAGGGTGAGCAATTCCTGGCATCTGGCTCACATATTTGTTGAATGAATGAATGATGTTTACCATCTGCATGCCTCCCCTGCCCACACACTTCTTGTATTCTAGGTTGGTTTTGCTTAGCTTTTTTTTTTTCTTCTACTATTTCTTGGAAAATGGTAAAAAACAAACAAACAAAAAACTGGCCCTATGAGATGATCTAGGGCTATGCTTTTTAACACATAATTTGCAGCATTCATTGAATATTCTCCTTAAAATTACATATTTTTCTTTCTAATTTTCTACCAACCTGCTATTCTAAATATGGAGTTTTACTTCTGGTTTGCAACCCTGAGCACTGGTGATATGGCAGAAACATGGTCAAGGAAAAGAAGCCATCACATCCTGGTTGAGAATGTGATAAGGGACCCTGTGACATGTTCTCTTCTTCTCTGGCCCATTCCGCCTTATCATCCTTCCCAGTCAATCTTTTTGTTTTCTAATTTGTATTCCATGATCCTGTTGAGAGATATAAGCACTGAGTTAGAAATGACAATGACTGGCTATTCCCTTTTCTCTAAAATAGGAAATCAGAAGTGTGACCAGAAGATGATCTGCATCAGTGTCAGCTAGACTGCTTGTTAAAAATTGCAAGCCCCTAGTTCTGCTACAGCTATGCTGATAACGGGTCTTGGGGAGGGTCAGGGGTGTGTGTTTTTTCAATAACCCTGGGCATTTGTGTTGCCTTCTCATTTCTGCCCCACTGCTCTTGACCAATGATGTATAAGGTCCAGGCCAGAAAATTAAAGGCAGTCTCAATGCTGATTCATTTGTAGATCCTCCCATTTTTCAGTAACAACCACCAAACATACACCTGCATCTAAAGAAGCTGAAGATCCCATAAAGAACCAGGAGCAATACTGAACAATTAAGTGAAGGGCATTGATTAAGCTTTCTGATGACTATAGCTATTGTTGATGACAACATCTATTTAAAAAACTTTTTTGTGCCGGGTGCGGTGGCTCACACCTGTAATCCCAGCACTTTGGGAGGCTGAGGCGGGTAGATCACAAGGTCAGGAGATTGAGACCATCTCGGTCAACATGGTGAAACCACGTTTCTACTACAAATACAAAAATTAGCTGGCATGGTGGCGCACACCTGTAGTCCCAGCTACTCAGGAGGCTGAGGCAGAATTGCTTGAACCAGGGAGATGGAGGTAGCAGTGAGCCGAGATCGCGCCATTGCACTCCAGCCTGGGCAACAAGATCAAAACTCCATCTCAAAAAAAAAAAAAAAAAATCTTTTTTGGAAACCCAATCAATAGATCAGAAACTATTATTTTTACTTTGCCTTTATTCTCAATATTTTGGATCTTTTTGTCTGACCTCTGTACTTCTCTCCCCCCTCCCTCCCTCACTCTTGTGCTCATCCTCTCTTTCTCTCCCTCTAATTCCAGTTCCTCTTTCCATAGAGCCCATATCTTATAATCTAATTTTTGTTACTGAGGAACATTATGTAATAAGAGAATGATTGTTGTGGTCAAATGACCCAGGTTCAAGATCTTGACCTGATACTTATTAGCTGTGCGTTATTGCTTAACATCTCTCAGTTCCTGTTGCCTCAACACTAAAATAAAGTACTTATGTTATAGTGCTTTTGTTAGATTTAAATGAGACTAATGTGTGTAAAGTGCCTAATACAGATCCCTGTCATCATTACTTAGCTATTTGTTGTTTTTATTAATTAATTATAATGGCCACATGGAGAAGCACCTGTTAAACAGCAAAGTCAAGTCCTTCGGTTAGGGGACCTTAAATATTGTGACAGTTGCTTTCTGTTGTTAGCTTCTGAAGATGTACAGCTGAGGAAGGTAAGATCTTTGCCCTCAAGTTTTTTACAGTCTTGTAGGAAAAGACAGATAGATGTACCATTTCATCCATAAAATACAGTGTGTCCAGTGCTGTGAAGGATTTGGTGGAATCCTGAAAAAGGAGTGATCAATATTTGCACTGTTTGGGTCACTCACTTTGTTGCTAAGTGTATGCGTGGTGAGAGGAAATTAAAATATTTTCTTTATTTCCAATTGTTTTATTCTATTTCCATGGGCACACATATCATACCCTGATTCAAGTGGGACTTTATGTGAACTGGATGCAGTGGCTCATGCCTGTAATGCCAGCACTTTGGGAGTCTGAGGCAGGTGGATCACAAGGCAAGAGATCAAGACCATCCTGGCCAACATGGTGAAACCCTGTCTCTACCAAAAATACAATAATTAGCTGGGTTTGCTGGTGCATAACTGTAATCCCAGCTACTCAGGAGGCTGAGGCATGAGAATTGCTTGAACCCAGGAGGTGGAGGTTGCAGTCAGCCAAGCTCACACCATTGCACTCCAGCCTGGCAACAGAGTGAGACTCCATCTCAACAAAAGGAAAGGAAAGGAGATGGGAGGGGAGGGGAAGGGAAACTGTTACTTCCTAGCCTAAGGACACCTCATTTCCACCTCAGTAGTGTCATAATATATACATGTTGATTTTTAACGTGAGTGCCACCCCTTAAGGTTGTTCAGTGCGCAACCTGTGCAACCATGCAAGGCAACTCTGTAACAACAAATGATATTCTTCTCACAATGACTTTCATTATTTTATCTGATAAACAAAGTAACCAGGATGATTTTTCTAACATTGACAATATAATCTTTTTTTAAAAAAGTATTTTTTGACTTTTTTCTTTTTTACTTTTTAATGGTTATGGATACATAGTAGGTGTATATATATATGGGGTACATGAAATGTTTTGATATAGGTTTGTAGTGCAAAATAATCACATCACGGAGAATACAGTATTCATCCATTCCTTTAGTAATGTTTATCATGTTCCTATGTATCGGACTTTATGTGAGACTCTTAGATACAGGAGTGAATAGGAAGGTTGTGGTCACTGCTATCATGGAGTTTATAGTTTCATAGAGACAAAAAGAGGTAAAAAAGTTAAAAATGACAATGATTGGCTATTCCCTTTTCTCTAAAATAGGAAATCAAAAGTGTGACCAGAAGATGATCTGCATCAGTGTCAGCTAGACTGCTTGTTAAAAATTGCAAGCCCCTAGTTCTGCTACAGCTATGCTGATAATGGGTCTTGGGGAGGGTCAGGGGTGTGTGTTTTTTCAATGACCCTGGGCATTTGTGTTGCCCTCTCACTTTTGCCCCACTGAAGAGTTGCATTATTATTGACTATAGTCACCCTGTTACGCTATCAAATAGCAAGTCTTACTCATTTTTCTATTTTTTTTGGTATCCATTAACCATCCCCACCTCCCCTCTAACCCCCTACTCCCCTTCCCAGCCTCTCGTAATCATCCTTCTGCCCTTTCCATGAGTTCAGTTGTTTTGATTCTTTGATCCTACAAATAAGTGAGAACATGTGATATTTGTGTTTCTGTGCCTGGCTTATTTCGTTTAAGATAATGACTCCCATTCTATCCATGCAAATGACAAGATCTCATTCTTCTTTATGGCTGAGTAACACTCCACTGTGTATCTATAACACATTTTCTTTATCCATTCATCTACTGATGGACACTTAGGTTGCTTCTAAATGTTAGCTATTGTAAATAGTGCTTCAGTAAACACAGGAGTGCCGATATATCTTCAATATACTGATTCCTTTGAGTATATACATACTCAGCAGTGGGATTGCTTGATCACATGGTAGCTCTACTTTTAGGGCTTTGAGAACCCTCCAAACTATTCTCCATCATGGTTGTGCTCATGTACATGCCCACCAACAGTGTACAAGAGTTCCCTTTTCTCCACATCCTCACCAGCATTTGCTATTGCCTGGATGTAAGCCTTTTTAACCGGGTGAGATGAGGTCTCATAGTAATTTTGATTTGCACTTCTCTGATGATGGACGATGTTGAGTACTTTTCTTATGCTTGTTTTCCATTTGTATGTCTTCTTTTGAGAAATATCTGTTCAAATCTTTTGCTCATTTTTTTGGTTAGGTTATTAGACGTTTTTCTACAGAGTTTTTTGAGCTCCTCATATATTCTGGTCAGAATCCCTGATTGCATGGGTAGTTTGCATGTTTTCTTCCATTCTGTGGGTTGTCTATTCACTTTGTTGATGTTTTCTCTGCTGTGTAAAAGGCTTTTTAACTTGATGTGGTCCCATTTGTCCATTTTTGCTTTGGTTGCCTGTGCCTGTGTGGTATTGCTCAAGAAGTTTTTGCCCAGAGTTTTGTCCTGGAGATTTTCTTCAATGTTTTCTTGTTGTAGTTTTATAGTTTGAGGTCTTAGATTTAAATTGTAATCCATTTTGATTTCATTGTTGTACATGGCAAGAGATAGGAGTCTAGCTTCATTCTTCTGCATATGGAGATCCAGTTTTCCCAGCACCATTTATTGAAGAGACTGTTTTTTGCCTGGTGTATGTTTATTGTCAAAAATGAGCTCACTGTAGGTCTGCGTATTTGTTTCTGGGTTAAACCTGTGATCTTGTCCCTGTGAAGGTCATGCTGGCATTAGCTGGGTGAGATTGTTATCATCCTGTAGTAGCTTGACTGAAATGTTGACTGTTGTGAACCTGTCCTCTAGATGGATGGAGGAATTTTGAATAAATCACTTAATAAACGACTCCCTCTCACAGGACTATTATGAAGGACAGCGACATATCTAAAAAGTCTCTGGCCTATAATGTTTTTCCATTATGTGTACATTATCTTGTCTCAGACATTTAAATATATCACTACAGATTCATTGAATAAAACCTGACAATATTTATTAATAAAAAACATTAGGAATGATAAATCACATTTCTACCTCCTTGTTTGTGTTTCTGTAGTTGATACTCCAGATCCCTATGTGGAACTTTTTATCTCTACAACCCCTGACAGCAGGAAGAGAACAAGACACTTCAATAATGACATAAACCCTGTGTGGAATGAGACCTTTGAATTTATTTTGGACCCTAATCAGGAAAATGTTTTGGAGGTAAGTGAACCATTTGGACACTGTTGGATGGTTGTCATTCATGTTGAGACATATGCTTGACTTTGTTCTTTTACTGCGTTCTTGTTCCTGTTAGCTATAGTTGGAGTTAGTCTGGGCAGCTTGGTAGACTAGAATCTAAATGGCGTCCGTTAGGTAATATGAGTATCTATTGGGACATACAGGAGTTAGGCAGGGTTGGAAAGACTTTTCTCCTTCCCATGTGCTTTGGAGAAAATGTATTTTCTGCTGTAAAGGGGAGAATCACTGTATAACAGAATATAAATATTTTAAATTGTCTTCTAAAAAAGTGAAAATTAATTTTTTCCAAAATATTTGTATTGATTTTCTACATTAATATCTTTCTTATATTCCAAAGTAGAGAAGAGATAAAGTTTCATTTTTGAAAACATAATTGAATAAATCAATCAGGAAAATGTGAAAAAGTATTATAGCAAACATAGTACTCAGAAGGTAAAGATTGGCTGGGCACTGTGGCTCACACCATAGCACTTTCAGAGCACTGAGGCAGGCAGATCACTGGCGGTCAGGAGCTCAAGACAAGCCTGGCCAACATGGTAAGACCCTGTGTCTATTAAAAATACAAAAATTTGCTGGATGTGATGGTGCTCGCCCATAATCCCAGCTACTCAGGAAGCTGAGGCAGGAGATTCGCTTGAATCTGGGAGGTGGAGGTTGCAGTGAGCTGAGATCCCACCACTGTATACCAGCCTGGTGAATGAGATTGAGTGAGACCCTGTCTCAACAAAAAAAAAAAAAAAAAAAAAAAAAAAAAAAAAAAAAAAGAAGGAAAAAATAAAAGTATTATTAGCAATTAAATACTGAGATCTTCAAATAACTCAAATCATTTGAGAGCTTCATTATTTAAAATGTGGTGGAAATTATTGATGTAATTTCCAAAGATCCATGGGAAATTTTATTTTTGTGCTGTACATTTTACTCTATAGATTACGTTAATGGATGCCAATTATGTCATGGATGAAACTCTAGGGACAGCAACATTTCCTGTATCTTCTATGAAGGTGGGAGAGAAGAAAGAAGTTCCTTTTATTTTCAACCAAGTAAGTAACACTGCAGAATTATTTTCCAGCCTTATGTTAGATAAAATGTATTGATTCTGGAAAGTTGGGTTTAACACTTAGAAAATTGTATTTGTTTATAGAATGTTTGCTTTTTAAGAGAAAATTTTGTTTTTATTTCTTGTCCTAATTTTTAAAATTATTCTGGTATCTATAAACTTTGGTTTAGGTATTATACCAAACAGTACTAAGACTTTAATCTCCTTTGTTGCTCCAAATGATGACACTGGGTTTCAGCAATGCCTTTGGACTCCATTGGCAAATTTTATGCAAAAAAATTGGGAGGATAAAGAGAGATGAAAAACCTAAGAGGGATAGGCGCGAGCAAGAGAACAAGTAAACAAACTCAATGAACAATGTCAGGAAATTCAAATTCCAAAATCACATGTTTAGTAATGAATCTCTCTGGAGGAATATTTCTGTCTCAGAGAATCCTCAAGTAAGTAGGGACAAAGCAGCAAAAGGCCAGAAGGAGTGATCGGAGGTTACGGTTATCTTTCACTTTCTAGGTTTGCTGCATTTCGGAAATTTTGCTAGTTTATTTTGGAATAATGAAACGTTAGGTAAAATTTTGTGTATAGAATAAACTCATTGGATTTTGAATTCTGTGAGAAACTGATTTAGTAGTATATAGTAAGAAAGTAAATAACGGGTGCACCTGTATGTGTAAGGCTGGTTAACATACTAATTTCTTGTTATTGGGAGAGACAGTGTGCTTTTGCCAAGTCCCTCCACTCACTGAAAACTACCTCTCCCTTCACTCTCAGCTACTCCGTATTGCCTTTCCTGTTGCTATCCCAAATGACTCTTCCTCCTTTGAGTCTCCATGATAATTATCCATGGTCTTTATTGGGACTAAAGTATTCATACTGTTCAATTTTTCATTTTCCTCTTGTAGACTAAAATCCTCTAGGTCAGTAAACTTGAAACACTGATTAAACGTGCCTACAGAATTAATGACACAGATGACATTTATGGAATGCATGCATACCTATTTAGAAACCAACTTAGTCCAAAGGAGTGTCTTAACTAGTCCATGTAATCAGAATGGCCCAGGTACCTTGAGGATACTCTGGTCCATGCACTCCTTGATGTTTCCACCTGCTGCAGGGAACATTTCTTCTGTGTTATGCCAAGAGACGCACTGCCTACAGCTCTGTCAACCCCTTTTAAAGCTATTTCATTCATTCCTTTTACAAACATTTATTGACGGTCTGCTGTGTGCCAGTCATTGTGTTTTGTGCAAGGAATATAAAGAATAAGGTACAGGAAATTCTTCCCTCAATTATCTCCCTACGAGATGGAGGTGAGTAAGGGTTGAAATGAGAAGTGGAAGCAGGGAGATACATACATGTGGTAAAAAGAAATCCCCAGACAGTGAGATAAGTACCAATGAGGCATGTATAGACTGCTATAGGAAGGCAGAATAAAGAACGATTTTGTTGTGAGAGGAGGCCAGCGATGGCTCCTTAGCAGTAGCTGATTTTGAACAAGTTGAACAGCGAATGGTGGTTAACACCTTGGCATTGAAAGACAGGCTGTCTGGTGTTTAAATTCCAGCTCTGTCCCTTGCCATCTGTTTTATTCTGGGAAAATAACACTTAACTCTTCTGTGCCTCAGTTTACTCATCTGTAAAATGGAAATAACATCTTCTAAGGGAATCATTATGATTAAACAAGTCAATTGTATATAATATATGATTATAATATGCTGTATATTATATATAAATATATTTAATTATAATTAGATATATAAAAATATATTTAATTACAATTAGATATATTTTATGGTTCAATATATACATTATATATTACTTAGCTTAATATTAAGCACATAATTCAATAAGTGATTGAAAGTGATTAAAATATGTTAATACTACAAAGTAATTAAAATGAGCAATTAAAATGTATCCATACTTTAAACACATAGATGTATGCATGTATACATACAGGGCTTAGAACAGCTTCTGGCACATATTAGGCAGTATATAAATGTTACTTGTCATTGTTGCTGTTATTACACTTTAAGAAAACAGCAGGGATATCATCAGTAAAGAAGTTATGAGCATTCTGGGCAGAGCGTATTGCAAAAGGCCAGAGTCTTGAAAGGAGAAAGCAAGCTAGGGCACAGCACGCTAAATGGCTTGGCACGTCCATGTTGCTGAATCAGAGGGAAGACAGTGTACAGGGGGTCAAGGGCTGCACGCTGCAGGCCTTACCTTTTGCATGTGGCTAGCATCAGCTCTCAGTAAATGCCTGTTGAGGACTTTGGAAGCATGGATTGGACTTTCCAAAGTAATTTTTTTTTTTTTACTTGGTTCACTTTAATCCATGATACAAAGACTGCTTATAAGAGAAGATGTTGTGGACAACATTCATTTCCTCTCCTCTGTCATTTCCTATGGCTAGATGTGTAATCCCCAGGGCTCTAGAGAGGCCTTCCACATTCCTGAATTTAAAGAAGCTTATGTAACTTTTTTTTTTCAGTGTGCCTGAGAAAATAGTTGTTCAAGCAAGCTTTTCTTCATTACTCTGTTTTCAGCCTTCTCTGTATTTTTATCTGAATGATGGTCTTTTGAGCTGAAGGGGTAGTTGGGAGAGAAGGAAGCATGATGGCTGAGGTGACAGTTCCCTGCTTGTTCCTCAGATCACGTGGGAGTGCCCTGTGCAACCACCTAGCTATCCAGCCTCTGCCCTCAGCTCAGAATCCCAGTCTTCCTGATGATCTTTCTACAATGTTTACAGAGGTTGTAAGAGAGAGGAGGCGGTGAGGGAGCAATGGGAGAGAAGAGATGTAAGCCTTGAAGATGGTTATGGTAATCTGGTAGAGGAAAAAGAGCACATAGATTTGGTGAAGAGAGAACAAATTCTTCAAGGCAAAGTAGTATTAGCAAAAGCTCTTGCATAGTTTTATCATCCAAAAGTTAATACTGAGTCAACATAGAGTGATTTCTGTGTCCAGGAGACAGCTGGAGAAATAATAGGAGCTTCCAAATGGAGATGGGCAGATTCCCAGGGCCCTGCTTTACTAACTTGGAGTCAAAACCGGGAATTGGGAGAATGGACCCTCGTTTTGTCTCTGTCATTCATATCTCTCCAGAATGTTTGAATTGTTATTCTTTCTGAGCCTTATTTTCTTCATCTGTAAAATGAAGGTTTAGACTGAATTTTTTCTAACCTCTTTTCTAATTTGTAAAATTTTATGATCTAGAAAGAATACCTTATCTTCTTTTAAAAACATCTTATTTTTATTTATATATTTTTTGAGACAGAATCTTGATCTGTTGCCCAGGCTGGAGTGCAGTAACATGATCTCGGCTCACTGCAACCTCTGCCTCCGGGTTCAAGCCCATTCCTGTGCCTCAGCCTCGCAAGTAGCTGAGATTACAGACATGTACCATCATGCCTGGCTAATTTTTGTATTTTTAGTAGAGACAGGGTTTCACCATGCTGTCCAGGCTGGTCTCAAGCTTTGGGAGGCCTCAGCCTCAGGATTACGGTGGTAGCCACCACACCCAGCCTGTTTTATTTTTTATGTTAGGTTCAGGAGGTACATGTACAGGTTTGTTATATGGGTATGTTGCATGATACTGAGGTTTGAGCTTCTGATGATCCTGTCGCCCAGGTAGTGAACAGAGTATCCAGTAGGTAGTTTTTCAACCCTTGTTCCTCTCCTCTCCCCACTTTTGGGGTCTCCAGTGTCTATTTTTCCCATCGTAATGTTCCTGTGTACCCAATGTTTAGCTCACACTTAGAAACTTATAAGTAGAATACCTTATTTTCATTTGACCTTCTTCACCCAAAAGCTTTCAGTTCTTCTCATTTTACAGATATGGAAGCTAAATGATAATACTGCAAGAATAAAAATCTATCATTGATATGGTATTATACAATTTAAAAATACTGACTTGTCAATATATTGTGTTATTTATTAATATAAGAAGAATGTAAGCCTTTATTGTGCTCCTAAAATGTTGCTAGACATCAAAAAAAAACTGCACAAAAGTACAATTTTCAAGGAACTAAGAATTTGTTTGGAAAGTATGCTTTCGTGTGTAAACTGACAGGTAATAATAAGTAGTATCATGAGACATCTAGTCATTGATTTACTTACTTAAGAAGTTATTTATTAAACAACGGTTATATTCCAAGCGGTATTCTAGGTGACAGGCAGTATCCTGGGAACTCTCCAGGGAGCTTGCATTCTAATAGGGAAAGTAAACAGCCAATGTTGAGCAAAAGAATGATCAACACACCATCAGCTAGTGAGAAATACTATGAGGAAAACAAAGGTATGCAATAGAAAACAGCTGGTGAGCAACAAAAGTTTGTCTAGTCAGAGAAGGCCTCTCTAAAGCATTATTATTCTTTAAATTTTACTATAAAAATGTTCAACATATAAAAAGTTGAAAGATTTATACAACGAACATCATATAACTGCCACCTAGACTCTATAATTAGCCTTTTACCAAAAATGTTTACTTTTCTGATGCATTTAAAAGTGAGTGGCCGACAACAGTATACTTTACCCCTACAAACTTCAGCATATCATTAACTAGAGTTTAATGTTTATGGATGATAAATGGACAGTACAGGTAATGTGTGCAGGGAGATAAGGAGAAATTATTGATTCATTAATTTATTCATTTTACAAATAACTATTGAGCCCTCGCCAGGTGGTAGACACCTTTAGGCACTGCCTATTTCAGCAGGGAACAAAATGAACAAGAATCCCTACCCTCATGGAGCTTACATTCTACGTAGCAAGACAGATGAAAAGCAAGGTAAATAAGTAAAAGAAACTCCTGCTAGATGATGATAATGACAAGTGCTAACTAAACTAGGGACAGAGAATGGGGCAGTGTGTATATGTGTGTGAAGGCGTCACCAAGGCAGTTCCAAAAATGTGGCTAAGGAAGGATCTCTGAGGATATCTGAGGACAGAAGGCACTCCAAGTAGAAAGGCTCTGAAGCAGTTCACCTGGCAAGATGAGTAACAGCAAGTTGGAGAGTGTGGCTGGAACACAAAGAAAGGGGGGTGGGGAGACTGGGGGAGATGAGGTCGGAGAGGTGAAAGTGATTTTACCAGTGTCTCATTCAGTTTCTAAACATGCAGAATGCATTAGATGTGAGTTTGCATGTATTGATAGGGTTGTAATTTCGCTTTGTGCTTGGATCGCCTCCTTGTCAGATCCTGCTCCTTCTTTACAGGATCGAGATACAATGTATGGAAACATGATTCTAACTAAAAATGACCCTTTAAAAAATGACTTTATTTGTTATCCTGCACAGGTCAAGTAAATACGGACAGGGCCGAAAATATTATGTGATTCTCTTGAAACGTGTGAATAATGATTGAATTAATATGATGATTAGTTACTGTTCGTTTCTACCTAGAAAAGAAAAAGAGTAAACGAACTCTAGGGATCAGAATTCAAAATTATGTTTTATTGAAAGCAAATGATGTAAACATTAGAATATATGAGAGAAATCATAGCATATTTGAAGAACTTTTTACTAATAGGATAGATTCTCAAATTTGAGATTATTTTTCTCTGTGCATCTTTTTTTATAATAATCATTTTAAAGCAGGGGTCCTCAACCCCTGGTTCCAGTCTACAGCAAGTTGGGACCTCGGCTGCACAGCAGGAGGTGAGTGGTGGGCAAAGGAGCAGAGCTTCATCTGTATTTACAGTTGCTCCCCATCACTTGCATGGCTGCTGCACCTCCTAGATCAGCAGTGGCATTAGATTCTCACAAGAGCGTGAACCCTATTTGAATGGCTCGTGTGAAGGATCTAGGTTGCATGCTCCTTATGAGAATCTAATGCCAGATGGAAGGTCTAGTTGCAGGAAAACAAGCTCAGGGCTTCCACTGATTCTACATTACGGTGAGTTGTATGATTATTTCATTATATATTACAATGTAATAATAATGAAAATAAAGTGCACAGTAAATGTAATGTGCTCGAATCACGAAACCCCTCGCCCCCCCACCCGCCACCCTGGTCCATGTTAAAATTGTCTGCCACAAAACCAGTCCCTGATGCCAAAAGGGTTGGGGACTGCTATTTTAAAGGGCTTCCTTATTGTCAGGCACTGTGCTTGTTGCTTTAAGCTTTATTATTTCAAAATGACTCTGGAAATTTTCAAGATAATTAGTGGGTTGGATCCTTTAAAAATTATTTTAAAGGCTGAAATGGCTTTTAGTTTTTATAGTTTGTCCTCTCCAGTTCTCCCCATTCTCCTCTACCTGAAAATCTCCCATTGTAAACATCTAAAATTGCTTTCCACTGGGGAATTCCAAGATGACATTGCTGCTTTTCACAAGAATACATAAGGGACACAGCCTACTTCTTTCTAAAAAAAAAGGTGGAGTTCTAATTAGTTCTAATCTAGGTATTAGGGTGATGGGAGAGCCTGGAAGAGGTGGTCACTCTTCTTTCTAATTGCCCTGATAATACAAGCAGGGCGGAAGCCTGTAATGCAGAGATCCTTTATGCAGTGTGTGGGAAGAAGTTTACAGTACTTGTTTAATGCCTCACAGGAAGTACATGTTTTTATCTGAATGACATGTTCTAGGTAAAAGGTGTAGAGAGATTGTTAACATCTAGCTTATCATGCATAGCATGTCTGAACATAGTGCACCAAATGAGAGTGTTTTAAATTTCCTCCTGGTTGTGGGTGACCCACTTGGGCAACGTGGAAGTGAGGATCCTAATCCATGTGACAAGAACCTTGAACCACAGCCTGTAACATTCAAAGTGGCAGAAAAACCCTGTGCCTTCTCTTCTGTTATCCTGCCTTTGTTTAAAGAGTCTTGTCAGTCCATCCAGGATCATGAATGTCTTAGCCAAGAAATGTTGGTAGATACAGAAAGCACGTGCTAATGGAGAAGACAAGTTTGACTATGAATGTAGCATGGTTGATTTTCCTTTTATTCGTGGAGCTGTCAGAACAAACAGGCATTGGATATATTCAAGCACTGGAGATATATACATATACACACACACATATATATATGTATATATAATTGTTTATTTATTTTTGAGACAGAGTTTTTGCTCTTGTGGCCAAGGCTGGAGTGCAGTGGCATTTTCCCGCCTCACTTCAACCTCCACCCTCCTACCTCAGTCTCCTGAGTAGCTGGGATTACAGATGTGCATCACCATGCCTGGCTAATTTTTGTATTTTTAGTAGAGATGGGATTTCACCATGGTGGTCAGGCTGGTCTTGAACTCCTGACCTCAGGTGATCCACCCTCCCTTGGCCTCCCAAAGTGCTGGGATTACAGGTGCATGCCACCATGCCTGGCTGATTTTTGTACTTTTAGTAGAGACGGGATTTCATCATGGTGGTCAGGCTGGTCTTGAACTCCTGACCTCAGGTGATCCCCCTGCCTTGGCCTCCCAAAGTGCTGGGATTACAGGTGTGAGCCACCCCACCTGGCCAAGCATTGGATATGTAATTTACAAATTGCCTAGGGACCTGCCAGCTGGGAAGCCACTGTCTTCTTGAACACCTTCTGTCATGAGGTGGCACAATGAAAGAGGCCTTGAATCTTTCCCTTTATTAGAAAACTCTACATGGAGTTGTAATATTGTTCATGTTATTTCCATCCAATCATGATGGCTTTACCCTCTGGAGATAAAAATACTAAATCTAGTATCATTTTAAGGGCAGTTTTTATATAGTGCTTGGGGGAAAAAAAACAAACCATACTTTACCCATCTTGTTTTCTTCTAAATATCCAAAGTAACCTTATTCAATATAAAATGTTTTCCAAGCCCTCTTTGCCATACTCCAATTAAAATTTTGAAGTGGGAAATAGATGTAATGTTCTGGGATGTGAGCTGAGCCGTGCTTCCATTGATAGAATTGACAGCAACTGCAGTCCCTGTTGGGTCGCCAACCACCCTTTGACATTACATTCATCTGGGCATGCATGACTTCATTTGTCCTGGGATTCTCAATTATTTTATTAACTTTAAATATATGTATATGCTTCTTCTATGAATGAAGATTCATAGAATTCTATATATAGGAACTGCCGTCCGGGTCAACCATCCCATGATTTGCCTCCAATAATAATTAGCTATTTGACAAGAAAAGGTTGTCCAATGTGCTCCTTCTGACAAACACACACGAACAGTAATTTGACAAGTATGTATTACCTGTTGTGTGCCAAATACTATACGATGAACTAGTAATAGGAACCTATGTAAGACAGAGCTTACCTTTAGTGAGAGAGACAAATTTTTGTAGGGATGATTTCAATACCGTTTGCTTACTCGTAAAATTCAGCACTGAGAATCAATCACCTATGAACTTATTTTAACCTTTTGGAAACCTGCTTCTAGTTTGTTTTTTTCCATTCCTTGAAACTCAAGAGGGTAAATCTAATAACCTACAGCATTTTACGTTCTAAAAATTTCCTCTTTACATTTCAAGAGGTATATCCTAGTTCTGTTCTACTTGAAGTTATTGAACAAGTTAGCTCTATCTGTATTCTTCTTATATCAGTTGATATAATAAAAATAACACAGTTATAGTTGTATAGCAACTTTCAAAGCATTTTCTCATTTGGTTCTCATGACAATCTACAGTTACATTTTCCATAGCTAATGCCAGGGATAATATTGAAAAGGCCTTTCTGTACAACAGATTTACAGTCTCTGGAAAGACAACTCTTAATATCTTAAGTAGATATTAGTCATTTTCTTTTCTTTTCGACCAAAATTCTCTCTCTGGCAGGATGCAGTCCTTTAATATATTTAATAGGCTTAAATAGTGTTGAAATAAATAAAACCCAGAGGCTCCAGATCTTGTTAGTAGATGTTTCCCAAGCTAACCACAGTTGGCTGGACCCTAGGTCCTACTGCCTGCCATGAATGGGTGTTTTATTTCCAGGTTACTGCAGCCTGCTCTTGTCCCAAATGCACATGCTCAAACTTCCACCCAGGCTGTCTCTAACCTCTGGTCCATTACAGCTTCCGATTTTGTGGCCTGAGGCAGCTCCTAAATAATAGACACAACATCTCAGTAGCTTTTATATCTCAGGCACTTTGTATGTTTTATAAATAGTAATTGTGAACTACTTTATTTTACTGAGGGAGGAAAACAACCAGGCAGAGATAATTCTTAGGTTTGCTAAAATGGCTAAGTAGACTTATTTAAAAAAAAAAAGCTGGTTTACTGCTATGCACCTGTAGTTTAGGGTCTTCATGGAGCTGTGTTACTTTTATTTTGAAGGTTTTATCTTTTGAGGTTAAAAATAATCTGGCACTCAAAATTTATTTTGAGTTTGTTTCTATTATATAAAAAACACATCTACTTTATGATCTAATCTGATTAATATATCTTTTTTTAGGTCACCGAAATGATTCTAGAAATGTCTCTTGAAGTTTGGTAAGTGCATTTATTTAATTGGATGAGAAATATTGTGAGTGATCCACTAATTTATTTGAACTGTTAAAGGATATACTTTATATATATATACAATCCTGACAGCTTTGAACATATAAAAGTGCATTACATTTACCTTGTTTTTTTGTTAGTTGTCTATTGATAGCTACAGAATTTTTACAAAAATATTCTTATATTCATTATTCTTTTATTTTAATATGCTTTGCTTATTTTTCCAATAGTTTGGTGGTCATATAATAATGTCAGAATAAGTGCTTTTCAGAAGAGTCCTCCCTCTAGTCATATATCTATTCCCATAGAAATGAATGTAGTTTTTTAAGCGCATCTTCTATTGTTGATTCAGTAGCTATTCAAAAACATAGAAGTGAACATAAACAGGAAGCTATAATCATATTTATAGAGGAAAAACTGAAAATTGAGACTGATTTTGTTCATAGTAACCCAGCAGGACCACTACTAATAAAGTTCCATGAATCATGCTGCTCTTTCAAAGTGGCCTCCAAAAGTGAATATTAAGAAATCATGTACTTATTTTCAAGTGGTGAATTTAGGGGAGGCAGGTCTGCTTTGATCTAACTGATCTCTGGTGTAATAATGAGTTCCCTTAACCTCTCTGCATCTCTTTGAACTTCCCTGTTGAACTTGATTTGACCAAAATTACTAGTACATATTTTACACAAACGCCACGAAAATTAACTTAACATTTTCACATCTGGTGATTTGCCAGATGTATGATAATGGGTACATTGGGTTTAGGAATTTATTTGTCTTATTTTGATCCCTGGAACATGGTGATTTGACTTAGTAAATGATTGGCATTTATTTCCACAGCCTATTAATATATGTCAGCAAATATCAAAGGATAGTCCAAGTTATTGTGTTGCATATTTTGTATTAAGTTCATTCTTGCTTAAAAGTGGTATATTTTGGCATAAGATTAGAAACATTTTTTATTTGACTATGGAAGTAATGCTTTTGTTTAATGGGAAATAGTCTTCACTGAGGTAATTAGAACCATATTTTTATAATATTAAAAACTTCTCTTTCTGTATGTTAATTTATGTCAGCTCTGTAATAGAAATTGTTTTCAAGGAAAAATTCAATTTATTCAAATAAAAACTTTCCACGTAATACCTTCTATTAATCAAGAAAGAATTAATTAGAAAGTTAAAAATAATGGGTGAAAGAAGTAAATTAACCGTAATTCTGCTACTGCATTTATAAAATTACTCAGAATTTTTTGAATTTTCATCTAGATTTTAAAAGCTGATATCTTTAAAACATCTAGGTCATTATACCGTTCAAAATTATTTTTAAATCAGGACCATTTAAAAAAATTATATATAACAGCGCAGTATATTACAAAGCACATGGCTTCCAGAACAATAAGACCTAGATTTAAATCCACTACTTGCTAATTATGTTAATCATTGATAGATTTCTAGTCACTTTTTTACTTGCTGATGAAATAAGAAAAGAATACTTTCCAAGCGTATCTACTGTGATTAAATGAGATATTCTTTCTAAAGAGTATATATACAATAGGAAACTTTCACACATGTATACCACATGCTAATAATGGTACTGCTTGTAATAGTTTACAAAACATTGGAAATTATTTCAATGTTTATGAATAAATAGATTATAGTATACTAATATAATGAAAATACTACACAATGGTAAAAATGTTTGAGTTACTTCTGTTTATTTAAGCACAGATGATTCTCAAAAAACAAAGTGCTCATTGGAAAAAAATAATTTGCACTGATAGCATTTATAACAAAACTAGAAACCTGCAAAATGACTTTGTTATTTAGGGACATAAGTATACATTGTAAAATTATAAACAAATATATTAGAATGATAAAGATTAAATTTAAATAGTTGTTACCTTTAAGAAGCAGAAAAGGAAATAAAATTGAGGAGGTTTCATATAGGCAACTGTATAGGCAAGATTTTAATTTCTTATAGTGGTTAGAAGATACTTAACCTAATATGTTATTGTAAAGAATAGTAATAGAAAAAGAGTGTAGCCTTAAAAAAACATTTTTTTAAGACCGAACTTAAAAAATGTTAACTCACTATCTTACTGTATTCCCCCTTGTTACGTAATTTCCCAAATCAGATTTAGTAATTGTATAACCCAATACTTTTATGTACAGTTCAACAACCATTTCTTTAAATTATCTTTAAAAAATTTTGGTTACTTCCTTTAAAGTAGCTATCCAGAAATAGAATTATTAGGCCAAAAGGAATGCATATTCTAATTATTATTCAATATGCCATATTGCTAATATGCCTAATTTGAATATTGCTTTTTAACAAACTTATATTCCCAAAATGTATGCATGAGATTAGTGTTATTTTAGCTTTCTAGCAGTAAAAAATAAGTATTTAAAATATTTAAATAACAGTATCATTTAAATTCACTAGTGAAATTAAGTTTTTTTGTTATTAATTGTAATTTCTCTTTTGTGAGGTATCTATATTCGTCCTTTGGGAAGTAGTAATTATTATTAGTAATGATCAGATATGATCATAAAGAAAATGGCTCAGAGGCTTAGCAGTCTCATTCTATATTTTACAAGGAAGAAATAACTAAAATAAATGAGATTTAAAATTGATTTACAATTAAGGTAAGGATTTTTATGAATGGTAAAGAGACAAATATTTTATTGGTGATAATTCTTGACTTCTATATTTTGGATCTATTCATATTCCAAAATAGACTGATATATTTTTTAAAATATTTTTAAATTCAGTAGTTGGTATTTAGACTTCAGTACTAAGAAACGTCTTATTTGTTGCATGGTGAAAGTACATCACATGTGTGCTATGTGGTCCTAACCTCTCAGAGCATCAGTTTTCTAATTTATAAAACTGCAATATATAATAATAGATTGTATAATAATGTGTAGTGACTACTTCCATTGTTCTTGCGATGATTCATATGTAATACCTAATGTGGTTTCTGGCATAGTGTAGAGAAATTGCTGTTGCCTTTATTAACAAGGAAAAACATATATAATTTAAGGGCTCTAAAGTCCTCTAGTTATAAACTCATTTTTGGTTTTCTCAAGTTCTACAATTAGAAGTTCGTTCTTTGTCAGAGGGGGGCATCCATCAGACAAGGCAATTAATTAAGACGGTATTTCTGCAAGTATGTTCCTCAGAATGCAGGCTCTTTGGGATGTTAGGAAGTAATTATGATGGTGGAATAGTGAAGGGTGGAGAGACAAGGGAAGGAATTCTTGGTCAAGTGGGTTTGGGAGATCCTGTGTCAAACAAATATAAATGGGATTCTTTACTGAAGCACTTTCCAGTCTTTTTTATAATATTCAATTTCTCAGGGCTTTTTGTTTGCTTGTTTATTTTATCTAAAAAATTGAAAACTCCTTTTTCTCTGAAAACATGCTGTGGAAAATGCTGCTTTAAGACAGGCATGAGTTTATACTCTTATTTTAGGTCCCTTCTTAGGAAATGGCTTGAGGGAAGCAGTCAGCTTACATCAGTGTAGCTCAGAGGGACTTGGGGAGCTGGCGGGATGGAAAACCAGGCTACTGGGAGCACTGGCTCATGACTTGACCTGTTTGGTATTACAGCTCATGCCCAGACCTACGATTTAGTATGGCTCTGTGTGATCAGGAGAAGACTTTCAGACAACAGAGGAAAGAAAACATAAGAGAAAGCATGAAGAAACTTTTGGGTCCAAAGAATAGTGAAGGATTGCATTCTGCACGTGATGTGAGTTGGAAACTTTTCACATGTTATTTAATAATAATTTAGCTTGGACAATTTCTCCAAGAATTTTACCCAAATGTGGCAATTTTGAGATTGAGCATTATTCCTTTAGTTTTTTAAGGTAAGGTAATGATTCGTAAATGAAACCTCTTTGAGGAAGATCATCGCAAATGATGCCGTATTTGGTAATGTTTATCAGCTATAGTTTTTATTTTTATTTTCTGTTTTAGAGCAGTGTTAAGTTCATAACAAAACTGAGCAGAAAGCACAGAGAGTTCCAATATACTCCTCTCCCTGCATAACCTCCCAAGTTTATTCAGCTTCTTCAGAGAAACAGACCCAAAAGATATACACAGTGGATACGAGATTTATTATGAAGCTTGGCTCACATGGTTATGGAGGCCAGGTGGTTCCACAATATGTCATCTGCAAGCTGAAGAACCAGGGAGGCCAGTGGTGCAATTTAGTCTGAGACTAAGGTGCGCCAATGGAGTAACTCCCAGTCAGAGACTGGGCAGTCGGAGCAAAAGTTGGAAATCTTGGAGTCTGAAGGTACGAGAGCTAGGAACAACAGTGTCTAAAGGCAGGAGAAAAGGCATGTCTCAGCTCAAGGACAGAGAGAGACTTGCCTGCCTTCCACCTTTTGTTCCCCTCCGGCCCTTCAAGGATGGAATGACGTGCACCCATTGGCGAGGGTGGGTCTTTACTCAGTGTGCTGATTCACATATTAATCTCTTTGGAGAACACCCTCATGAGCACCCCCAGAAAGAATGTTTTCCTAGTGATTCGAGTATCCTTTAGTCTGGTCAGGCTGATAAATAAAATGAACGATTATACTGCCTAACTATCAACATCTCACACCAGAGTGGTACATTTGTTGCAATCGATGAACCCTCATTGACACGTCATTATCGCCCAAGACCGAAGTTTACCTTAGGGCTCACTGTTGGTGGTGTGCATTCTGTGGGGTTTGGACAAATGTGTAATGACATGCATCTACCATCATAGTATCATACACAGTAGGTCACTGTCCTGAACATCCTCTGTGCTCCACCTATTTACCTCTCTCCCCACCCTTGGCCCACTGATAACTTTTACTTTTACTGTCTCCATAGCTTTGCCTTTTGTCAGTTTGCCTAATGTCATATAGTTGGAACCATACAGTATGTAGCCTTTCCAGATAGGCTTCTTTCCCTTAGTAATATGAATTTAAGTTTCTTCCATGTCTTTTCATGGCTTGGATAGTGAATTTTATTTTAGTACTAAATAATAGCCCATTGTGTGGATGTACCACATTTTATTTACTTATATATATGTATTTTTCAAAGGCATACTTATATATGAATAAAATGTTGTTTATTTTATCAATAGGAAAAGTTTAGTCTCAGATATAAAAGGATTAAACTTACTTAATTTAAATGTAGGCTAAAATAAAACTGGAAATCATCATTCTAGCACTAGAAGAAAATGCCGTAAATCTTGTTAATAATGCAATTAACAAATGTAGGCAAACATGGGAGAAAAAAGAAAATGTTCCAAATTCTTTATATTTTGTAGTAGAGTTAAATGATATCAAAAATTGACCACATTATCGTACTTTCAATATTTGTTTATAATATATGTGTATTTCAATATTTCTCCATAATTAGGATTATAAATCATTTCTTCATCTTAATGATTTTTATAATCCTCCATATTATATATATCTCCATAATTAGGATTATAAAAATCATTAAGATGAAGAAATGATTTATAATCCTAATTATGGAGAAATATTAGAATACACATGTATTATAAACAAATATCGAAAGTGTTATCCTTCAATTGTACTTTTCTTTTTCTTCCCTTAAATTCCAGTAAAATGTAACATGATTTGTACTCCGTCATATATCTTATAATCCCCTTTTGGCTATCTATCCATTCATTTATTTCTTCTACGTATCTATCAACCACCTATCTAATCTGCTTGTCTACCCCTCTCTCTCTCTCTCTCTCTCTCTGTCCATCTTTCTATCTGAAACCTACAAAGATTAATTGCTGCAATGACGCTCATCAAATGATAATGAAGTTTCTGGTTAGTGGCATATCAGGTAATTTTTTACTTATTTTTTTATTTGAGCTTTTCTGTTAATTGAATACCTCAAGTGAATATAATTTATTTTCATAAAAATAATATTTTAATTAAATACATCAGAAAACATACATGCGTAGTGTTGTACACTCTTGAATTATTTCTTGTAGGAATTAATTTCATTAAATTTTTCATAAAATAATTTCATAAATAATTTCTTGAATTCTTGTAGGAATTCAAAATTACTGCAAATTAAAGGCAGAATACAGCTGGAAATAAGACATACATTCTAAGTAAGGGAGTCCAATGACCACTCCTGTCCCACATGTGGCTGAAGATTTCCAAATATGTTTTAGGCGTGCGTAGGGTTCAGAAGCCAACCTACTAATGCTAGAGTGGCTTGTGTTGTTATGGGAGCAGACTGTAAGTTAAGATGCTGTTTAAGGGGAATTTTTGCATAAAGGAAACTAAGGAGAGAAGTGAAACCTTCATTTAAGTTTGTGTTTTAGAGAGAGACTTCTCTTCAATCCTGCATCTACTGTTTTGATTTGTTTTGTTTTGTTTTAGAGAAAGGGTCTTGCTTTGTTGCCCAGGTGGGAGTGCAGTGGTCCAATCATAGCCCACTGCAGCATCAAAGTCCTAACCTCCTAAGTAGCCAGGACTATGGGTGATGCCACTACACCCAGATAATTTGTGTGTGTGTATGTATGTGTGTGTGTATGTATATATATATAGTTTGTCTTGTTTTGTTTTTCCTAGAGGTGGGCTCTTGCTGTAGTGCCCAGGTTGGTCTCAAACTCCTGGGCTCAAGCAGTTCTCCCACCCTGCCTGCCAAAGTACTGAGATTACAAGCACAAGCCACCATGCTTGGCCAAGTCCCGTATCTTGCTTGTCACTGTAATAGATCCGTCTTAGAATGTGTGGTTATCTTGTCAGGCTAATTCGTTCTTGAAAAAACTGCTTTCTCTATACATTATTCAGAAATTTCTAGCTTCTCTGAAGCTTTTAGTGTGTGCGTGTTTCTTTTAATATAGATAACTTTTCAGTAGCAATTCTACAACATTTTTCTTTTTGTCTCCATCCTTATTTGGTATTGGTATACCCTCAAAACAGAAAAATGATATTACAAATTCATTTCATTTCTAACGCTGGTTATTTATTGAGGTGCTGTGCCAGGTGCTAGAAAAGAATAAAGCTGAGATGGCTAGCCCTGAGGAGTTACTTTCCTTAGTGATTTTAAAGCCTTGTTTGGAAGAACGATATTTAAGCGGACAAAACCAAGGATGTGATGTGTTAAGTTCTTAATAAAGAGGTGTGAACTGAGGGACAGGAATAATTGCAAGAGGGTGACTCACTCTCTCTGCAGTAGAGATGATAGAAATTTCTTTCAGAGTTGAAGACTGTTGGCCATGCCTTGAGGTGTGAGCTTGCTAGAAGAACAATTAGGAAATTCATATTTCTTTTAAGTCAAGATTGTCAACTTTATTTGGGAAATCGTGCCTTGCAATCTCAGAGTTTCCCGGCCAAAGTGCTTTCCAGTTATTTGCAACAATTATTTTCTTTACTGCTATCAGCTGGATACTTCCTGTTCTCTTCGAGACAGATAGTCCTGTCTCTTAATGAAAGAGAAATAAAAAGTTAGGAGATGACAAATGCTTCATTTCTTGCTATGGAATTGACATACTCCATAACCAATGCCTGTCCTTTAACTTCCCTCCTAGTTCAATGGAGAAACTATTCCCTTTGCTTCCAAATGCAGATGCCCATCAGATACGGATCCTAAGCTCCTCTTGAGAACCCCAATGTAGCTACTATTCACATTTTCCCAGGTCACTCTCAACCCATATTGTCAGCATCTACCTCTGTGTGGATATTTCCTATAAAAATATAAACATGTTCTAAACTCCGATATAAAAAGAACAAAAAACATTTCTTGGATTCTGTATTCTCTCCTCCTTTCTGCTCTATTTCTCCCCTTACCTTCACAAACATCTCCAGAATTTTCTGTACAAGCTTATTCTCTGCCTCCTTTAGTCAGGAGTACTAATAAACATACAGGATCTTGTTCTCGCCCTATCTTACCTAACCTTGCAGCTGCAAATGACACACCTCCTAACGCTTTGAAACGTTGTCTGCCCTTCACATACGACCTTTTCGTGGTCTTCATCATGACTTTTTGGTGTTCTTTACCAGCTGTTCTTCGTCTGAGCATTCCTTAAATATAGTAGTTCCTCAAGTCATAGTCCTAAATCCTCTTTATCCTCATTCTATTTTTTTTTTTTTTTTGAGGTAGGGTTTCGCTTTGTCACCCAGGATGGAGTGCAGTGGCACCATCTTGGCTCATTGCAACCTCGACTTCACAGGTTTAAGTGATCCTCCTGCCTCAGCCTCCCAAAGTGCTGGGATTACAGGTGCATGCTACCATGCTGCGTGAGAAATACATTTTTCTAGGTAATTGGGATTTAAATCTAGAATTCTCAGCAGGGTGTGGTGGCTCTCACCTGTAATCTCAGCATTTTGGGAGGACGAAGCAGGAGGATCAAGACCAGCCTGGCCAACATGGTGAAAACCTACCTCTACAAAAAACACACAAAAATTAGGTGTGGTGGTACACACCTGTGGTCCCAGCTACATGGGAGGCTGAGGCAGGGTTATCGCTTGAACCTGCAAAGCAGAGGGTGCAGTGAGCCAAGATGGTAGCACTGCACTCCAGCCTGTGTGACAAAGTGAGACCTTGTCTCAAACAACAACGACGACGACAAAAAGGAGTTTCTCTCTGGCTTATGATGTCACCCAACATCTGTGTGCTAAGAAGGGCTTTCACATGTAGATCAACAACTTAGAACCTCTCTTCCGAGCTTCAGATCTAAATATCTACACTCACTTGACTTCTTTACATTTATTGCTCCCAGCATCTCAAACTCTGCCTGTCTAAAGCTGAACACCAAGTCTTGTCTTTCTCTATGCCTTGTATAGAGAGGACTTACATGTGTTTGTGTATTGAGAGGACTTGGACTTGTCTCCCTCTTCCCACTTTCTGTTTGCAATGAATTCAGAGTGAATGTTTCAAAACAGAAATCTAATTCCACCCACGCCAAGCTTAAAGTCCTTCACTGCTCTTTGACCCTTAGCTGCAGATTCTTTCTAGCTTCATTTTTGCCAGTTTATCCTGAATTCCCACACTCCCTCCCGGTAAGCACTTCTTAGTTCTGTCTCTAAAGAACCTTTTCCCAGTTGGAGGTCTCCAGTATGGTACTGCTTCTCACTCCAACAGGCTTCCCCTATGCAACCCCGCTCTCCACTTCACCCCCTTTGTAGCTAACACTCTCCCATTCTTTAATCAGCACATGGGTAATTTCTTCTGAGACTCCCCCAGATCATCTCCTTCCTTTCCCCTCAGTCTAAGTTAGTTCTCTCAGTTATACTCTCTTAGGGCATATATGCACATTCTTTCCTCAGCGTTTAGCCTGGTTGGTACTTTAAAAATTTCTTGTAAAAATATTTATTTGGTGACTGTTTTCTCCATTAGAATTTAAGTTTTATGAGGACCAGGACAATATCTGTGTTATTCATCTCTGTATTCGAAACACCTAGCATAGCTCCTAGTATGGTCGATCCTTGGTAAATATTTGGTTGTGTGCGTCAGGGCACAAATTTAGGCATTGCATGCATGGAGTAAATTTGCTAAAGGGAGAGACATCACAGTTCTGAAACAGGAGTGCCAGTATCGGGTTGCCGGGGAGACACCGGTTAAGGAGAAGATTTTGATGAGATCTTGGCTTACACTCTTGAGTTAGAAATTTATGTAGGACACATTGGTTGGCATTTTTTCTTAGGTTCTTTTCAAAAATAAGTTTCTGCTGCCACCTCTAGTCACTCCTCCTTTTGTGGAAAGGATTAGTAAGTCTTCCTGGGAAAATATGACTTCGCTTAATATTCATACGAATGACAGTATAATAACTTTTCTGCAACAGATGGGGAATGAGGTAATTAATTATGCTTTTTCTCTGGCTGTCCTTCAAAAAATATGAAATTCATGTGTTTGGAAGTCATTTCTAGAATGAAAACTTTTGCTGTTGCTTTTTGAGTTTCAGTCTGTGCTGTTTTCTCTTGGCAGAAATAATCAGCTTAGAAGTTATCAGCGCCACCCGTTCCCATAACAAAAGTCACATTTTTCTATTTTTATGTTACTTCTTGGATCTCTTAACTTTCCACATCCTTTGCTTCCTGTCAAGGTCTTCACTTTCTGTTCGGTACTGGCCAGTTGGCCTCTTTGAGGTACAGAAGAGTGGGCTGTTGTGGCAGTTTGTGCAATGAGCAAGAACAGCATTCAGGTTAGAACTCAATGTTGAAAGAAATATTTAATGGATTTGGGCAGTACATATTTGGGCACATTGTTTTACCTTTGTGCTTCACTTGTAAGATGATGATAATGTCTCCTGTTGGGTAAGGAGATGAGTACTAATGCTCGTAAAGCATCCGGCAAAATGTATAGGGGCACGTAATAGTTACTCAGTAAAACAGTAATATTATACATATCCTTGGGCGCTACCATTTTGTGGCATAACAGGCGTGGTCACTAATTGTTATATTTACTACAGCCTTATTTTTAAATTAGTTTTTCTGCCTGTATAATGAACTAGTCAAATAGTTAAGGTTTTCTACAATCTAAGTTTATTCTCTTAAATACTAAATTTTTTAAAAAAATAGTCATTTTGATTATGTAGATAGAAATCTTTCTTAAATGTGTAGTTTCTTGCTCAGACCGAACCCATTTGGGCATTCTTAGGCTTGCCTCCTTTGCATCCAGCTGCCATTTTTCTGTGCCCTGTGTTGGCTGCTTGAAGTGATTTCTTCGCACTTCCCTTTTCTCTTTCAACTTTGTTGCTCTGGAATTCAAATCTGATAAGCAAACTTGCTGTTAGAACAGCGTCTCTAATTAATATAATTTCCTTATGAGAAGAGGGCTGAGATTTTTTTTCTGGGGACAAGATATATGACTTTGTGTATAATGATTTTTGAAGTATTTTGATGGTTCAGAGGCCACTCTTAAATGTTCTTGTTCTAAAATAGTTTTTGGTCAGATGACGTTTTCAGATTACAGTTGTGTCTGTGAAATGAAATGTTACTATCCAGTCTCTATGGCCCCTAAAAACTAGCTATAACTTAACAAGGTTGGTCGGGGGAGTAAAATCTGGAATTAGAGAAGGAAAGAGAAATGAGAGAAGAAAAGATTCTTCTTGTCACTCTTTTTACATCGGAGTGTAGATGAGATAATGTTTCTTCTTAAGGAAGACTATAAGGACTATTCCTCAGTGTAAACAGACAGCTTTGGATGAAAACAGAAATACAATATGGACCTTAAGTAATTAATTCTGAGTGCCTGGCACTCACGTTTGTCATATAAGTTAAGTGAAAGACTAGAGAAACAGAGGTCATCAACTTTGGGAGGGAGAGGCTGAGCAAGACGGTTTCTGAAGGAGGTAAGAGCAGCCAACTTTGAGTTGTCAATAAGCATGGCCATTCCTGTGTTTCTGCTGTTTCCTTCAGCGAGAATATTTTTCCACCTATTTCCACCTTCATTCTGACAACGGCACTTTGTATTATCAATCTTTATTCTTCTTTCAGATGATAAAGGTCAAAAGGCAGGCAGTGAAGGGCTCCCTTTAGTGATGTATAGAAAGATGGACTGAGCAGGCCTGGGCTTCCAAGGGTCAGGTTTCAGGAATCCAGAGGCGAAGCTGAAGTTTTCTTATCAGAGGAAGTGGTGGGATATAAACAGCCAAAGAATAAAACGGAGTTGGAAACTGGTCTCACTGGTCTAAAGATCAGGTTAGATATCTAAGAGGCCCAGACTGAACTCAGTAAGGTGGTGCACTCTGAGGGGGCCCGGAGCCCTTGACTGCTGAGAAATAGAAGCTTGTAGGGAAACTGGGTCGGGGAGAGGCCAGCAAATGCCCACACGTCAGGAGCAATGGAGTGGCATATAAGAAAAGGTGCTACATATATACACCATGGAATATTATGCAGCCATAAAAAACGATGAGTTCATGTCCTTTGTAGGGACATGGATAAATCTGGAAACCATCATTCTCAGCAGCAAACTGACACAAGAACAGAAAAACAAACCCCACATGTTCTCACTCATAGGTGGGTGTTGAACAATGAGATCACATGGACACAGGGAGAGGGGCATCACACACTGGGGTCTGTTGCAGAGGAATAAGGGAGGGACAGCAGGGGGTGGAGAGGTTGGGTAGGGATAACATGGGGAGAAATGCCAGATATAGGTGATGGGGGATGGAGGCAGCAAACCACATTGCGATGTGTGTACCTACACAACAATCCTGCATGTTTTGAACAAGTACCCCGGAACCTGAAGTGCAATAAAAAATATAAATAAAAGTAAAGGTGCTAGATTTCCTGCTGAGGTTGTTGCTTACTTGCAACAATAAGCAGATGATCTTACCATTATAATGTGGGCTCGGCAGCCCATTTTGCAGATTTGGGCTTGCCAGTCTGCACATTGGTATGAGACAATTCATCATAATAAATTGCTTTCTGTATATCCACCCATCCTGTTGGTTCTGTTTCTCTGAAGAACCCTGACTAATACAGGGGCCAAGGAGAGACATGTTCTAATGTACTTGTCTATGAAAAACAAAAATATTCTTGAGTACTTCAGAATTTTCTTTTGAAAGGGAGGCAGTAATATCAGTAAGCTTATCAGGATTATTCAATCAAAACACAAGGTTTTTGATAAATGAAAATTCATTTCCCGTGATCATATGAAAGAAGTATGGGAAATATTTGTTGACATCATTTATACGTAAATACTAGTGAACCCCAAACCTTCTCAGCAACACTTATTTGATTCTCTTCGTATTAGAATCATGACTAATAGCTGAACCTTATAACTTCCGTGTTATTTCTTTGAACATTATTTCAGAATGAGCAAGACTATTAAAACTCCAAATGTGGTCTTTGTTTATTGTGTAAAATGTTCCGATATTATTTGAAGTGATACATAATTTGAAATATAGTTTGAGTAAGCATCAATGGTTTCTCTCCATAAAGGTTACCCCTTTCTGAGCAATGACAAAGAGGAAAGGCAAGGAATTTTGGTGCCAGTCATATCTCAGTTTAAATCCTGGTTGTACTACTTATTAGCTATCTATGGACAAGGTATTATCTGCACTCCTCACTTGAAAAATGAAACAAACAGTGACTTCCTTTTGCGAGTTGGGAAGATTAAATGAAATAAATTGTATGAAAGCGTCCATGAGAGAGTGCAAGGCACACAATATGTTCTTAATAAATCTAATTTTCTGTTCTTTTTATAGTTCATAGTTACAATTTTATAGTTTTATTATTGATGTTTCTATAGATGTTATGGAATCTAGAATGTTACTAGTGGCTAAAAGCTTCAAGATCAATATTTTTATATATTAATATATCAAGATCACTATTTTTATACATAGGTAAACTGAGCCCACAGAGGATTTTCGTGGCCTTAGGACACAGAGTTAGTTGGGGAAAAGTAGGAGCTATTTGTTTTGAGAGACAAAGTAGAACATAGTGAAATAACAGCTTTGTTATATGATAGATCCAAAGAAAGTGGTATCAAATACCACTTTCTAGCTTTGAGATATTGGAAAAAATGTTTTTTTGTGTGTGTATTTAAGATGCTTTATTTTTAAAAATAGGGTTATTGGCCCCATGTGGTGGTTCATGCTTGTAATCCCAGCACTTTGGGAGGCTGAGGTTGATGGATCCCTTGAGTCTGGGAGTTTGAGTCCAGCCTGGGTAACATGGAAAAACCCTGTCTCTATTCCACTACATTCCAGCTTGTGTGACAGAGAGAGACTCCAGCTTGGGGGACAGAGAGAGACTTTGTCTCAAAAACAAAACGAACAAACAAAAAAGGTGTAATAATATGTACGGATATGTTATGAAAATTAGATGATATAATGTAAATGCATGCTCAACAAATGAAGGTAATTATAATCTGCACAGTCAATTATTTGATTATTCAACTTTACGTACAAATATCTGACATTTTCCTTCCCCGATGACAACAGAAGTATCTGAATTAACACCCTTACCTGAAAACCTCCTGTAGAGTTACTTCAAAGCAATAATGAGAACAATAGGTTACCTAACACATGAATTCCAGTTTAATAGGAGGCTGTTTCCAGAAAATTCCAAGCAACATAAAATAAGCATCTTCAGTATGTGTCGGGCTGTTGACATTTGAAGAACGACATCTGGGAAGTTGTTTTCTTCGGATTAGAGAAGATTTTATGTTCATTTTCCCAGTTTTTCTTATTAAATCTCCTGCTGAATACCAGTGCAGGCTGTTTGCTGTGTGTTGAAGTCAACAGTATAATGTTACTAAGAACTTTTTTTTTTTCTATTCTAAACTACCTGATTTGTATTGGGTTGGTTATTTTTAATAATACAGTGCTACAATTAACCATACCTACAGACTCAAAGGCCCCCAAATACGTTTTAAATATGAACAACCTTCTGTCTTCTGCAGTATCAACCTTGAAATTGTTTTTCCTTAATACATTTCATAATCCTATCTTCCCAACTCCCCAGTACACTCCTGCTACAATACTAAGACCCCAAGTATTGTGGTTCCCAAATCTCCGACCCTTTCTTGCTTATGACTGCCTTAGTCTGAACCTTAGGCCCAGAACTGAGCACACAGCAATGTTAAATGCTTGCTTTTATTATTACTATTGTTGTTGTTGTTATACTGCCTTTCAAGGCTGAATTCAAATCCCTCCCCTTCGTTCTAACTTCATACCTAGCTTCCTTACAGCTACTGTTGCACCTAATACTTTATTTTACTCTATTCACCCTCTCTGTAACCTACTTTAGTTTCCTACCTTAGCTTTATTTCCCCCTCCAGACAAGCTTTTAAGGACTTATATATTTTACTTTATTTATAATTTTAAAATCTGTTTGAGAGCATGGTGTTTATGCGAACCTATATACATCAAAATAAAGATACACACACACACACACATACATACACACACACACACACACACACACACACACACACAGGTTCAAAGCTGTTTAGATCCTTCCATTACACTGCACAACCTCATTATGAGGTTTCCGGTTTGCAGGTAGTTTGATGCCTAATGTTTTTTGATTTGAGACCAGTTGTTAGAGTATAGATCTGGGTTAGGAATTTAGTTGTAGGGGTTCTATCCACTGCTCTAACTCTAATAAGATCTAGCCTCTGCAGATTTCTCTTTCTCAATTTAAAGCATAAATATTTGCTATTATTATTATTATATTGCCTATGTAGTCAACCCCCTTTCAGGGCTCAGTTCAAATCCTTCCTCTTTGTCTAAATTCATATCTGGCGTCCTTACAACTACTATATCTTATAACTACAATCTTTTTGGTCCTTCTTGTTGTAAAATAATCACCACACGAATATATGTATACATCTATTGGTAAGTGGCCACTCAGGGTTCAGGTTCCAATACTTGAAACACAATGTATTCATGTTGTATATTCAGCATTTCTAAATCCGAGCACACTGTTTCTTCCTTTGCCTAACTTCGTGCTTTGGGATCCTTGTTCTGGGTAATGATAGCATCATCTGCTTAAGAGCAAAGCTAGAAACCCTAAGTCTGACCACCCACCTTCCTCTCTGTTACTGCTAACATCAGATTGGTCACCAGATGTTAAAGATTCTCTCTGTAAATGTAACTTGAAGGCAAGGTGCTTACTCAACTGCTAGTAGATCTTACACAAGTAACATCAAGCATCATTATAGAACTTTCATTTGCAAAACCAACAGATACTTTCCTTCTGCTCACCTTACATGATTTCTGAGGGTTAAATAAAACAATATTCCTGAAAGCAAGCCAAAAATTTGCAAAAGGTTGAACAAATATAGACTATTGTTATTATTAAATAGAGTAAGTTGGTCATTTTCATAATATCTGTTTTCCAATATACATTGCTTTTTAATTTTCTTATATGGAACATTCATTTCTTTTCTTTTTTCTTTTTGAGACAGAGTCTTGCTCTGTTGCCCAGGCTGGAGTGCAGTGGCACAATCTCGGCTCACTGAAACCGCTGCCTCCTGGGTTACAGCAATTCTCCTGCTTCATCCTCCCAAGTAGCTCGGATTATAGGCACCTTCTAGCATGCCCAGCTAATTTTTTTTTTTTTTGTATTTTTAGTAAAGACAGGGTTTCACCATATTGGTCAGGCCGGTCTTGAACTCCTGACCACAGGTGATCCACCCACCTTGGCCTTCCAAAGTGCTAGTATTACAGGCATGAGCCACCGCACCCAGCCTTATTTTCTTGCTTTAAAAAATTAGGCCATTACTAAAGTATGAAGTTAACTTACACTTCTTTATGACAAAATATGGGATATATAATGTAAAAATTGAGACTAAAGGGAACTGTATTTTATGATTTTCACTTTGTGTACAAATCTCTGTGTCGCATCATTTCAGGTGCCTGTGGTAGCCATATTGGGTTCAGGTGGGGGTTTCCGAGCCATGGTGGGATTCTCTGGTGTGATGAAGGCATTGTACGAATCAGGAATTCTGGATTGTGCTACCTACGTTGCTGGTCTGTCTGGCTCCACATGGTCAGTATACATTTTTAATTTTAGTTTTATAATTTTAAATATTTAGGATTTATTTAAGTCAAGTACTATAAGAGAAAAGAGGATTTAGAAAATTGAACATTAACTTTAAATTACTGAAACTTTCCAGTTTGATGCCACAATCTGCTTTAAAAGATTTTTTAAAGACAAATTCATACCTAATAGTAAATTTTGTTGCAAATTTACTTTTTTGAAGCCACTTTGTAACTTAAAATGTAGTTAAAACAAAAAGACAAATTGAAGATAATTCTAGATAAATATAGAAGTGGAACAACATACTCTACCCATAATTAAGTTAATCTTCTTATAATTTGCTGATTTGTAGTCCTTCAGTGAACATGTCTAACTCTACATGATTCATTCCATATTCATTTTCTTCTTTAGGGCAAATAGAATAAGATGCAAGATACCATAATATACAGAACAAAGAAAACAATTTTGAATATGGAAATACTATATATTTCATTGGTTTTCATCTAAGTATATATGACATTAGTCCTTTAAATGTATTTAGGTGAAGGCTTAAAACATCAGCTAAATTGAGGTGGAGACTTAAAACATATGTATAATACTTATAACTTTCTAGATTTTCACAAATATATTTATAAAACATTTTCAGAAATGATACTACATACTTTTGGTTTGCTTACCTCACATAAGCACATTGAAAATCAAATGAAATCCTTGCTCACATGTCTCAAATAAGAGTATCACCTTATTAATGAAGATCTGTCTTGGACTTATAAGGCCTTTTCATTCATTTGGCCATGGCAAAACTCATCTATCAGATTATCATATTATATATGTCTAGCATTTTAAAGTTTCTGTGCCATTTTATCTTGTGAGACAGATATGAGTTTATTCGTTTTTATGCTAAAGAAAATTTGACATAGAAGCCAAATGACTTGTCTAACATCACTAGTAGAGCTAGCATATAAACTCAGGCTTTTGATCTGTCATTCTGAGTTCTTCCTACTAAACCACACTTTTTTCTTGGACATATATATTTCATAGAGAATATCACATTTAAATAATCTACAGTTTTTTAAAAACGTTTTGAATCAGACTAGTTCTGAGACAAAAACCTAGAGTCAGCATTGCTGTCTCCTCTGTATGGACCCTCAAAACGATTTATTTCTTCTGAAAGCAGGGAGTAGCCCATCATCATTCTTTCCCTTGAAGGAAAGAGCAGGCATCTGCCTGTTTAATGAGTAATGTGTTAGAAAATCTTGGACCCTTCCATTGGTTCGCCTACTCAATCATTTTGTTATTATTCTTCAAGTGGTTTTCTTTCTTTATACTCATTATTTATGAGATCCCTGTTGTCTATCACTGACAAATGTAAGAAGCTCACTTTCTTAAACTCATCTAATAAAGCAAGACTAGACCTTGAGTGCTGATTTGGGGATATAATTGTGTATGCGTGAGCTATATTAGAACTGCAGTTATTGCTTTGGTTATAGATTTGGTGCAATATCTTCTTATATTCTCCTGTCAGTAAACATGTCCTGTAAAATGTAATAAAAGGATTTTAAATGGGCACACACACACATTTATATATATATATATATGAGATACACTGTGAAAGATAAAGAAGGACATATGTATATCTATATATATTCTCTATATAGAAATATATAGATACATAGAGAGAAGTATATATATTCTCTCTATATACTACATATATACTTATATAATATATACATAGTTATAGAATATATATATATATATATATTTATACTCTGTCTTTCACAGTCTTATTTCCTTAAAGATCAGCTTTTCCCTTTTTATTTCGCTTCCTTAAAAGGCTGCTCACTCCTTGTAACAGATTTTCATTCACAGGCCACTTAATTTGCGAAGTTTTTTGTTTTCCTTGACTTCTTTGGGTACGTGGAATGGAGGGGGCCAAGACTGGAGACTGAGACGTTTTGCACATTGCTTTGTGTTTCTTTCTGATTGTTCCTATCGGGCCTCTTTGATTTTATTTCATCCTCTCTGGTCTCTCCTCCATATGTTGTCCCTACCACTTCCACAGTTTTTCTCCTTCATGTGGGCTTTCCCTCAGGGCTTCTCTTTTGGTCTGTTATATCGATATGTCCTCCACAGGTAATTCCACCAACTTCTGCCATTTTAGCTATTATCATCAATAATTTAATTCATGGAATCCTATAACACTCCGAAACTTAATAGATAAAAAGAAAATAGCACCCTAATGGAGGCTGCAGATAAGCTGTCATAGAGGCGAATCAAATGAAAAATGAGATCTAGAGGGAAGGATTTTTCAAGAAGGAGGGATATTTTAAAATGTTGAAAATCTGTGAAAAGCTTAGCAAAGGACTGAGTTTGGTTAGTGGTTTTAGCAGGAACCACTGATTAAAGTAATTAAAAGATAATTTTGAACATGAAATTGCAAAAAATAAGGGTTGAATAAAACATTAAAGTACAAAAAGTAGGACTATGACCTCATAAGAGCCATCTATTATTTCAAGTACTTTGTTTGGAAAAGAAGGTGGGAGTCATTATTTGAAGGGAACATAGGGCCTGGGGAAGGGTTTTTATTTCTTTTTTCAGAATTTAAGAAAGTTGAGCATTTTCGTAGATGTCTGAGGTGTAGGAAATAGTGTCGAGGGATAGATGGAAGGTAAAAAAATAGATCATGGATAGAAAAAGACCAGCAGAGACAGGACACAGATGGAAAGCACAGGTGAAGGTGTTAACCAAGGAAAGAAGAGATGCTCCCTGAGGCACAAGTAAAGGTGGTCAGGATGATTCATGGTCACAGTTCTCTCTTAAAAAGTATAAGTAAGAAGGTAAAAAGTTCAAAGGAAGGAATTCGGAAAGGCTTGGAAAAACAAATTACGCTTCTGTGTTGTGTAATCTTTTATATTCTGCTGATACACAGCCGTGATTTGGTGTAAGTGAGGTAATACGGAAATATCTGGAGAAGCCCTGGACCTCCCAGAAAGTTTTCTGTGATCATAAAAGAGAATTTTGGGTAGGATAAGGCTTCCCTGATAGCTGCTACTACCTTTATGGTAATTACTTCTGAGATTAATTTTGGATGATACTTGTGATTCTTTAACTCTAGGTATTAGCTAACCTGGAGACCTGAAATGAGTGAACTCAAAAATCAGGACAGTAATCCTGTGTTCTTTTACTCAGGATTAGCACAGCTTTCTTCCTCGGCTGTTCTTCCAGGGGCTATTGCATGTTGACTGCCATGTTTGTACAGTATTGCCATCTAAAAAGAAATGAGAACAGCTCTGCATCTGTAGACAATATGGCCCAATTTACTGAACTAACTAAAATAGAATTTGAGAGTGAGAACATTCAGCTTAGTAGTACAAAAAATTGCTGGAACAATGAAAAAAGAAACAGCATTAACAGAAATGGTCACATAAGGTATAACAGACTCAAAGGTCAATATTTGTTAGAGAAAATTTGTTGTTTAAGGGCTAAGATGGTCTTGTTCCCTAATGAATCTCTCTTACTAGCACAGTGCCTGACTTTATTTAGGTCATAGTTGCTTAATCACCAAATAAAGTAATGTGTAAGTAGCTGCATTTTATGGAAAAATTAATTTAGGAGTTTTTAAAGGATTTTAAGATATTTGCTTAACAGGTGTTGAGGGTCTTCTGAAGAAGATTTGAGATTCTAAATCTTAGTTGCAGATGAAAATCACTTCTCCACTTTTTTAAGCCCCCAAATTCTACATGTTTATCCCTGAAGGTTCGGATTCAGCAAGTCCTGGTGGTTAGCTACTGATATTTTAGAACACTGACAATTTGATTTGGAGACAGGCATTGAACTGAACATTTCTTCTTCTCTGGCTGATTTGCATCTAAAATGTCACACGACCTAAAATGCATTTAGATTAAAAAAATGAGGTGTCCTCTCTTATAAATATGTTGAAAAATTAGAGGCAAATGTTTACAGATTTATCGACAAATAAACCTAAGACCCTTTCATTCATTAACTAATTTATAGAGGTCCTCCTATGTCTAAGCTACTCTCTTTTTGAAAATTGATTGGTATAATTGGGAAACATTATTGGTAAAGAGATGAAAATAAAGGCTTAACTATAGATTTAGAAATTGGGATAACATTTGTATATTTGATTTTTTATTTTTTGAGACAATCTCACTCAGATGTAACTGCAGGGATACCATGAAAATACTATCTAACTCATTTTGTGAATTCTGAGGAATATATGTCATAAATGCTGAACAAGCACAGACCATTAACCCAATGTCAATGGTTGAAGTATTTCAGGTTTTTCTGTCTCCCACCAGGGCTTATATTTCTAAGCCGACTGCTTAACAAGGTGGGGGGTGGGGGAGTGGGGAGGAGAGAGAGACAGATAGAGAGAGAGATAGAGAACACTAGTTTACTTCAACCTTCAGAGAGTACATTGTGCATTCATTAAAAGTATGATGAGGTCCAGAATATCATATCTTTATTGATTTGGATGGATCACATGGTAGACTTTGGAATAACTATAGGAATAAATGAACTGTGTATCTTTCAAGGATTCAAAGCTGTATTTTTATAGATATTTGGTGATTATACTAGGTTGAGCTGGACAAGTCTGTTTGGTTTATCATTACTACATATTGAGAGAATTGTTTCAAATTCAATTTGTGGCATAAAAGTATATTAAAGGTTTTTTTTCTGTGCATGCGTTCCATTGTGGGTCTGTTACTCTCCATTTATTAACTGATCATTATTCTCAGCTTGTCTCCAAGTAGCTCTGAACCCAATAAGGAATTATAATTTATTGCGAAATGGGAATAGTTTGGTCTCTACTGAAGTCTTGTATAATAGACTACAAAAAAAAGGCCTATTGGGGAGAGGACAAATTTTGAATTCCAGTTCTGCTGCTATAAATTGGGAAATATGAGCATGTTATTTAAATTCACCAATGCTCTTTTTACTGATAATTACACTTTGAAAACCACTGTGAGTCTTTAAGACAACCACTTGTGAACAATTAACTAACACCATGTCCAGAATATAGTAGGGGCCCAACAAGAATTATTAGTTTTCTCCCCTTGAAGGAACAATAACCATTATAATAGGCATTTTGATTTGAATCCCAGGGAAATAAGAGATTAAAACATGTGCTATTTTCTCCTTGGTTGGATGAAGTGGTGAAGTGTTTACATATTCTATTTGTTCTGTGAGTTTTCTAAGCTGTGCTTGTCATATGCTGGACATTAACTAGTCACTGAGGCTAAAAAAGATGAGTAAACCAAGTTTATTTCCTGAAGAAAGGGACGCAATTTATTGAGGGAAAAGATAAGTCAACAAGTAATTAATATTCAGCATGAGATCTACCATACTAGAGGTATTGGTTCACAGGAAGGAGCACAATAACTGAATATTTATTATCTAGATATCAAATATTAAGGCTCACGGTGATTTCCAGTTGTACCAGAAGTGGCCAAATGGCTGGCAGCCAAGAGGCTTCATAAGAAAGCATTTACTTTAATGACCTTATTCCTCTTTAGGATTTTGCCTTCAGATTCCTATGTTCAGAAATTCAGAGACCTGCAGTTAACAAGGTTTGAGATTTTGTCTAATTAGCCAATGGATAATTAAGGGGAAAAAAAAGCATTTGTCAAGGGAATTGGGAATTCACCATAGTTGGGACAGCACATTTTCTGCCTGTAGATAAGCATCATGAAAATTTAGATGATCAGATTGCTTGACTGGTCTTGGAGCCAGACAAGTCAATTTATTTACATGACTCAGATGTGCTCTGTCATCAATCTCAAATAGTCTGATGGAGATACGCATTCCTGGCACTCTAGATAATGGACAGTGGGCCTAGTAGGGCACCCTCTCTCTTGGACTGTGCATGGAAGCTCAGTGTTTCCTCTGATACCTCTTTCTTACTTTGCTTTCATGGTAGACCAGCTCCTTTCTGATTGACACGTTCTTTTCTTACATTTGTTAATATCTGCCATCAGATAATGAAGTTAACCAAATATATCCACCATTCTTCATTTACAGAGAGTCCCGGTTTCTTTGGAGACTGCTGTGTAATGCCCTTTATCTTTACTGATTGTGCTTTGTTTTCTGTGTAGGTACATGTCAACCTTGTATTCTCACCCCGATTTTCCAGAGAAAGGGCCAGAGGAGATTAATGAAGAACTAATGAAAAATGTTAGCCACAACCCCCTTTTACTTCTCACACCACAGAAAGTTAAAAGATATGTTGAGTCTTTATGGAAGAAGAAAAGCTCTGGACAGCCTGTCACTTTTACTGATATCTTTGGGATGCTAATAGGAGAAACACTAATTCATAATGTAAGTTACAGTTCAATCTACATTACTTTTACAACAAGTAGACAAAGCATATTATAAAAGAAAATGCAATACATTTTATAAAAATCACTAGACTCTACTTATTCTTCCAACTATGTGTACTGCACCCATTCTCCCACCAGATACTGTAACTCTTCTACCTGTCAAACTAGTGCTTACTAATTCATTCAAATGATGTAAAGGTTTTGAATGTGTGAGGAAGTGCTTTTGTATTCATTTTCTCTGGGGGAAAAAAAATTCATATTTTAACCCTTAACTGCCCGTTCCCTCCAAGAACAATAACGTTTTTAGATAAGGAAGAATGAACTTAGCCTGAACAGTCAAGAAAGGAGGGGGATCACATAGAACAGACCCACTTGGTATATGATTGCAGTGAGATGTTTTGTCGAAGATGGAGCAGAGGAGAGCCTGAGACAGGGAGTCCAGGGGCCAAGTTTCTTCTGGGCTCCATAGTTGCTAATTCATTCTCCAGTTCAGATGTAGACATAGTCTCTAGAGTTATGATTATTTTCAGAATGAAGATAGTTACTTCCATAGGGCTTATTTTTTTGTTGTTGTTGTTCATTCAGGACCTCGTAATTTCTAGAAGTAATAAGACTTATTTTTATTATAAAATTATAAGATTTTGATTGGAAGTACTATTTTAAATAGCATTCTTCCTGTATCTGTTTATAAATTTAAAGTCACCTTTTTCTTTCTTCTGTGGACAGAGGATGAATACTACCTTGAGTAGTTTGAAGGAAAAAGTCAATACTGCACAGTGCCCTTTACCTCTTTTCACCTGTCTTCATGTCAAGCCCGACGTTTCAGAGCTGATGTTTGCAGGTATGCCGTTTCCTTTCTCAGAACACCTCCTGGAACCTCTGAATTGCGGTTTCCCATGATTTTCTTTAGAAGAAAGTCATAAGCAATTTCAGTTGTTTATTTTAATGTATTTTCTATGACATAAGACTTTGAAAATATAAGACCATATTAAGCGAGACAATTTTCTGGTTGTAGAGAATATTCCATGAAACTAGTAACTAATGTATTTTCATTTAATATGGTAAAATGAAAATCAGGAATATAATCAATAACTCAATTTTAGTTATCTGTTTCTCAACAGCTTTTGACAAAATAATGTACCTATGCTTTGAGGCAACGCAAATCCTTTTACTTGTTGGTTATCTTTTCATTAATTGGGTAACATGATCTAGAGTTGTCCCTTAGTACTCATGGAGGTTTGGCTCTAGGGCTCCCTGTGGATACCAAATTCAGTGGATGCTCAAGCCCCTTATATCAAATGGCACAGTATTTGCAGGTAACCTACACATGTCCTATATACTTTAAATCATCTCTAGGTTACTCACAATACCTAATGTAAGGCCGGTTGCCTCACAGGGAGTTAAATGGACACACCTATCCCTGCTCGCGCCTTATCCTTTTGAGCACATTACTCAGCATTTGGCTTCTCCACGTGAATTCCCCACACCCACTTCTTCTACTGCACCCAGATCCACATTCAGCACCAAACTAAGCGGTCAACCCCAGCCTACCATTAAAAAACCCTGCCAAAAAAATTTTAAAGAAGCCCCACCAAACCCTGCCCAATAGCCCCCGGCTGGCCCACTTACCCAAAGTCCCGCCCGCCTACCAATGACAGCTCACTCCATGCACATCCTGTTTCCCAACAGCCAATAAAGCTGCCTTTGCTTTGTTTCCCCAACAGCCAATCAAGGCCCACTTACCCAGAGTCCCACCCACCTACCAATGACAGCTCACTCCATGCACATCCTGTTTCCCAACAGCCAATAAAGCTGCTTTTGCTTTGTTTCCCCAACAGCCAATCAAGGCCCACTTACCCAAAGTCCCGCCCACCTACCAATGACAGCTCACTCCATGCACATCCTGTTTCCCAACAGCCAATAAAACTGCTTTCGTTTTATTTCCCAAAACCCAGTCCATTGCCTCCCCTCCCCATAAAACCCCTGGGCGTGACTTCTTTGGCCCTTAAACCACAGAACCTCACCCAGGAGCTAAATAAATTAGCTTCTCATTTTCTTCTACTTGCCTCAATTTCCTCATTTTACCCCAGCAATAAACCTTACACCTAATACAATGTAAATGCTAGGTAAATAGTTGTTATATTCTTTAGGGAATAATTACAAGGAAAAAAGTCTGTACATGTTTAGTATAGATCAAACCATAGTAGGCTTAACTACATAGTACATGTCAACCGCGTTACATTTTGTGGAATTTTTTCAAATACTTTCGATCTGCAGTTGATTGAGTTTGCTGAACTCATGGGTATGCAGAGCCAACTGTATGTTTGCCATTTAAAGCATTGTTGTAATTTTTATAATTCAGCACCTAAAAAGTACTAGTGTACATTTGCAGTGGTTGATGAACAAAATGCCTCATTTTGTTAAATCTCATGAGTGAACACTTGTTTCTTCTCAAGCTTTGCTTCTTGGATACTCTAAAAGTACACAACATCACACTTTTGGGGGGCTCTGTCAGTATCAGTCTGCAGCACAATGGCTACTGTGGCTGGTGGGTTTCATTCTATTTTTAGGAAAAGTATCTCAGGGACTTAAGACACACCATGAGTGTAACAAATCATCATGAATGGTGTGTTTTTAGCAGATATATATCCAGGATCCTTTTGTAATTTTCACTATTCTCTCCACTGCCTCTCAGACGAGAATTTTGAATAGTTGACAAAAATTAGCACATATGGGATCCATCCAGTCAAGTGTTTGTTAAAATATTGGCTAAAATGTTTGTCATCCTTATGGTTCATAAGGCACTTATCATATTTATTATTTTATTCCATGTTTACTACAACCGGGGAGTAGGTATTTTTAGCTGTGTTCCACAGAAGAAAAACCAGAACCTCATAAATATTAAATAGATTGCACATTGCCACTTAGAAAGTAATTAGAAGTGCTGAGAATTGGTTTCAAAAATCCTTTCTTCTTTTTGTTTTACCATACTGACTTCTGATGTGTACACAGTGATACTTGACTATGTGGATTGTAGTCTGCAGGCACTAAGGATGAACTCCTCTTTCCTCACCACAATATATCATCCCCACCCTATAAGACCTTTTAATCTGTTTGGAAAATTTATAATAACTATTAAAGAAGTTAAGGCACCAGAGAGTACATAACTGTTACTATACACTGTCATTTTGACCAAGTTATAGGACCTCTGTTAGACCCAGTTTTCTCATCTGTTAAATGAAGATGAAACTTCTCACTATATTTTGCCAGAAAGTGAGAAAGGTTGTAAAACAATGGCAGGCCCTAATAATAAGTTTCCAGTAGATTTTAACAAATTAGAATGTTCTGTGAAAGCTGTATAAGAAAAGTCAGAGCTCTAGATCTTAAAAATGAATAGGATTTGAATATGAAAGGCAAATTTAATTATGGGATTATGGAGGGGGACATGCAGCAGGGACTAGGATAAATCTGGTTTGATCGGCAGCAACAAGGAAACACACATCTTGGACTATAATGGAGTTCACAGTAGAGAGCTGAGACTATGACATAAGAAAAGTAAGCACCATAATGAAATTGCTTCCCTGCCCTGCCCCTCCCCCCCCGCCATAGCTATTATCTTGTAAAGTTTTGAAATTTTTGGAATTCATTGGTCTATAACACTTGCATGCTAGTCAGATTTTTGCATGGCCAAATAAATCATCCATCACCCAGGAAGAAGAATGATATGGCCGAAAGAGCACTAGATTCTAACTTAGAAGCCTTGTCTCACAATAATTCTAAACTGAATACCTCAGGCTAGCCATGTAATCTCTGATTCTTTATTTTCTTCATTATTTAAAAAGGATAGTAACCTTAAGATTTATCTTACAGAGATATTAATACAATAATATGAACTATGCTTAAGATAAGACTGAAAACTATAAGAAGGCATAAAAATATAATAGTTTTATTTTTATTATGATTGTTCTGGACTTTTCACAGTGCTTATATTTTATTCTGAATTTTTAGTCAATAGCCATTTTCAAAGAAAACCTAACTAAAATAATTAAAGAATAAATAATATTTGGGTGAGTGGGTATTCTGCGTTCTTCTAGACTGAGAAAAGGCTGTTTTATATTCAGTTAGTAGTCTATGGACCTGGATGTATTTGATTTAGACATCTGCCTAACTGCAGTCCTGCTGCTGAGATGAGGGGTACACCACTAACCTTCATTTTTAAGCTTCTGTGATAAGGAGGTTTGAGCTGTGTCTTCCAACAGATTTAGACAAAATCATTAAACATTAATTATATGAATCTTGTACCCCGATAAGACATCTTAAGTTACATGTCCTGAGGTTCAAGTAGCGTTACTTGAGTTACTGAGAAAAAAGAATAGAGACATGTCTGTAATTTATTCTTCTAATATATGCTTAGAATGAAGGTGGCTCTGTAGAGGAAAAAGTTGAGAGAGTCTCCGAATTATATTTTAAAAAGTCAAATAATCAAATTTGGTTACAGAAGCTTTATTAATAATTTTACTTTAACAATATCGGATAACATTTTCCATCCCTCTTGGAATAATTTTAGATGTTTCATTTAGAAATTCCTTGGAAATTTTCAACAAATAAACATTCGTGTTTAAACTGTTAGAAATTCTTGACTCCTCCACTACATCACCTTGCTGAGAGGACTTAAAACATTCATTTAAAAATTTCCACTGGTGAATGAACTGCATTTAGGGATTACAACTTCTGGTTATGAACTCGGCATCATGGTAAATTTTTTGACAAGACACTATAGAAATACAAAGATAGTACTTTTCCTCAAGAAAGTTATAATCCTATTAAAGAGACAAAAATAAAGCATGGGAAAATTCCTACAATATGCCTATATATGACGTAAGTATGTAGACCTGACATAAGGGTGAGCCATCATAGAGATTTAGTATAGTCATAAGAAAGACTTTGTGAGGGTGATGAAGCTTGGATTTAGGTTGAACGTAGAGGGATCTGTCAAGTACAGGTCAAAAGACATCTTTGTGTGGAAACAATATGAGAAAGCACTCAGAAGGGAAGCAGAGGTATGTTTTGGGCATCACTGAAAACAAACAAAAAAAACTACCCTAGGACTTATGCACACACTGGTGAAGAAAGGTGTTGCATTTGGAGACACCATTAGTCCCAAGTTATGGAATGATTTTAATTCCAGACAGAGACATTTTTATGTACTTTTGATGATAATAGGAAATAGTTAATGATTTTATGCAGGGCAATAAAATTATTTACATAGTGTTTTTGAAAAAAGTACTTTCGTGTCCAATTAAAGACAGAAGGGAAAGGAATGAAACTGGAAGCAGAGATGTTTGCTTCCAGTTTTTGTGATAAAGCCCCGGAACTGGGACCTACTTATAAAGAAAGAAAAGAGTACATGGATATGAGAGGCCTAAGAGTCATCGGTGTGATGCCATGATGGATTTGATAGAGTGATAGCACGGTTTACTGAAATAGGTAAGCTGGCCTGGAAGAAGAGTGATGAGTTCTTATCTAGGTAAGTCTAGTGGGAGAAGATGACAGAGTATCTGAGTGTAAGGGGCCCAAAGGCAGTTGGCAGTCTGTGGAGATGCAGGAGAGAGGCTGGTGTCAACAGGTAGAGTCACCAGCAGGAGACAATTAGTTGAAAACTAATACCATGATTTCTTCAGTGAAGAGTGCAGGGCTCATCTTAGCTTTTGAGAATGCCTATAGTTACTGTGTGCCCAGGCCACAGCACTAATAAAGAAGAGATAGCTAGAAAAGTAGCAACCAGGAAGTTGTTACGCTTCAGTTCCCATGACAGGGTGTGAAATTGAGAGATAGGGCAATTACTTGTATGAATACAGGAATTTTCCTAACAGACTCTGACTCATTGCTAGTCATGTCTCACGAACTCCATGTAAATCATAGTAAATCACATCACTTTCTGATGAAGAGTATATGTACCATTTGGCTTTGACGTATAATGAATTATAATGTTATCAAAATTGTGATTTCATCCCTTCCTTCGTGAAAGAAGAATGTTGTGATCTACCATTGAACAAACAATAAATATAGATCCACCATTCCTTTTCCAAACCTTTGGTGACATGTGTTTTAGAATTCAAAATATTTGGATTTTAAAGGTATAAAGGTACTCATATTGTGTATTACTTAATATCCCAGTGGGTTTTTGTAATCAAACAGTGATAGTTCTCCAATAGGATACCTAAATATTCACATCGAGTGGGATAAATGAATTATAAGAGAACCCACCAACATTTAAGACTGATTTCTCACTAAATGGATTCAGATCAGATTTTACCACCAAATGAGTAACGAAAAAGCTTATGACTTTTGGAATTGTTTGGATTTTGTATTGTTGGATAAGCGATTTCCAACATATTATAATTTCAGAAAGGGAAAAACTAGAAAAAAAATGAAATGGGACAGAGACTTAAGAGTTGGTCGGGGTGGATGATGTTGGGATTTTATAACCGACCATCAACAAAGACCCTAAACTAAAGATTCCGTAGGAGCAAGCCTTATAACAGCAGAAGGGAATAGCAAGTGTATGCAGAAGTGGGAATGAACTTGACTTCTCTGAGGAACAGCAAAAAGACTGCAGCTGAAGTGGGATACGCAAGACAAAATGTGATAGAACATTGTTAGAAGATGTGGCCGCATCTCACAGCGAGTGGGATCTAGGCCAGGATGGAAACTTGTAGGCTCTGTTTCTGTTTTCAGTGTAATGGGAAGCTTTCAGATGACACTAGTGTGCTGTGATTTATATTTTTAAAGATTTCTTCTGGATATGGGATATCAAAAAGGTAATAGGTGAACAGAGTAGAAGCATTTTAGGAGGCTATCGTGAAGGTTCAAGAGAGAGAATAAAGCTGTTTGTATCAGTATGGTCACGGCCGGGAAATGGATAGGTGACCAGGTTCTAAACATAACTGGTGATAGAGCCTACAGCACTGATTTTTTAGATGTAAGCTATAAGGAAAGAGAACCATCAAGGGTCATCCTAAAGTGAGTATGAATAATAGTACCTTTTACCAACAAGAAGAATGAAGGAGTGGCAAGTGTAGAAAATGGGAATCAGAAGCCAGGAGTTCTTGCTGAAGACATTAAGATGCAGATGACAATTAGACATAGTTATAGCCATGGGGATACGTGAAACATAAAGTGGCCACTATTGAAATGTGCTATGCCCTCTTCTAAGCTGCTTATATTTCTTAACTCATTGGATCTTCAAAACAACCCTATACACTATCTACTAATTTTATTCACATTTTACAGATTAGGGACTTAAGACAGAGAGAGGATAATGTACCCAAGTCAGTAAGCACAGTTCGTAAGCAGCAGCATGGGATTTGATCCCAGACAGTCCGGCTCCAGAGCCCCTGCTCTTAGACAGGATACATCACTGACATTATTACCATGTTTTTCTAAGGCATTCAACCTAAAAACTTTGTATTGCAATCTTGTGGAGTTAGAATAGGTGGCTAGTAAGCAAAATTTAAAGATGAAGAAAAGGTAAATGTTAGAAAACATTTTATTTCATTTTAATAGACTGCTTGTAATGTTAACAAAGAGTTTAATTTCTTCTGTCTGCTCCATGAAATTTATATCTAGTTAGCGGTTTTCAGTTTTCTATTCTATAGAATGAAAACTGACTTCAAAAAGACATCTGAGTTTTTAAATAGAAAAGTGTAACCAATTTCTGCAAATTAGAAGGCATCTTTTTGTATTGTCATATTCACCTCTAAGCGTTTTTCCCCCAACTTCTACACAGTGTCATATACGTAATGGGCATTTGGCTAATGTTTTCATTTCAACATTTTCAATAAATGAATGAGAATAAGCATAACATTATTACAGTGATCATTAGCTGTGTACACCATGCTAGAGCATTTCCCTATTAATGGATTGCCTTGTTTTTAAAATGCTTTCAGATTGGGTTGAATTTAGTCCATACGAAATTGGCATGGCTAAATATGGTACTTTTATGGCTCCTGACTTATTTGGAAGCAAATTTTTTATGGGAACAGTTGTTAAGAAGTATGAAGAAAACCCTTTGCATTTCTTAATGGGTAAGTGATCAAAATGAACATATTATCACTGATTTGTTTGACCATTTTAAATCCTGGTACATTTTTAAGTTATTCTCTGTTTCTCCTTTATTTTAGGTGTCTGGGGCAGTGCATTTTCCATATTGTTCAACAGAGTTTTGGGCGTTTCTGGTTCACAAAGTAGAGGCTCCACAATGGAGGAAGAATTAGGTATCCTAAAGATGTGCTTACATTGATAAAAATCTGGCTACATTGATATATTTTATTAACATATATAGCTAGAATATTAAATATTCGTATTTTAATTATTCTAAATTTATTAATAATTTGGTTGACTCAACCTAAACATTTCCTAAAATATGTAAGTTACCTCTTAAGTATTATTTTGACACTGAGTTTATAGAACTCATAAAAATCATTAATTCCTAAGAGTAATTTTTAATAGAACACAACTCTATTCCTTTTTCTCATTATACTGCTAAACATATTATTTTATTGGAAAGTCCTCTTTTTATCAAATAAGAATAGCTTTTTAAAGATTAGATTCACCAACAGCTAAATACAGTGTAACACTTAAGTTTATGCTTGCCACAATTTATTTAACCCTTCAACATTAACTCATTGGAATTCTGTTATCATCTTATACTAATCTATATCCAAAAGAAGGAAAAAAAAATCAAATTACCTCTAGTAAACTTAAACTAATGATTTTCATTAAATCTAACCCATTAGCCTACAATAAATTACAAATATTCACAAAACCTGAGAAGGCAGACAATCTCAACTGGGACCAGTGGTTTTCATTCATTATAAGAATAATACCATAGAAACATGTTTTCTTAAATGAATAAATTTTGGCTAAAAGCCAAAAAAATAAATTACCTTCAGTATCTTCCAAAAGCCTTGCCACCTGTATTTTAATCAACACTAATTTTTGTTTTGACTGTTTTGACTGATAGCATAAAGAAATGGTGGAATGCTAAATCTGAATTTGGAGCCCTAACAGCAGGGGTCAGGGGAAGCACCTGATGGGAGTATCAGCACAGCTACCTACTATCTCTTCTGTATTTGGGAAGTAGCACAGATCTATCTGAGAACAGAGGAGTTGACAGAATAACATTGATGACTTTTTAAATAATTAATTTACTTGAAGAATGCTCACATACAAAAAGCTTACTGCAGGAATTTTAAACAAGCTGTACTTGGTATCTCAGGCAATGCCAGTTGATTTAATTAAGTTTACATGCAAAAGAGAATATAAGTGTAACATTAATTTGAACATTAAGGTGGCTTATAAGCAGTATTACCACTGTGCCTACAAGAATTGATTTTAGTTATATGATGATTTATTTGATATGTATACTTAGTGCAGTAAACTCCTATAGTTCATAATATTTTCAAGAGCATCATTTGTATTTTTGGTTAGTTCTTGATGAATAGTGGAAAAGTGATCTTATAATTTCATTGGAAGAAAAATAAAAACAAACAAACAAGGCACCTTGTGCTTGTTTACTTACTGTCCTCTGCTCGTCACCCAGTTAATGAGCAGACAAGGTAGGTGGCACTCATGGGCCTGCTGTGACACGTACTGTGGGGCACATTCTCTTACCAGTAACTGCAAGGCAAAGTGTATCATGATAAAATGATCTTCCTTGACTTATTTAATGAATGTTATATGCCAGATGAATGTCCTGTTCTCAACTCTTTGTGGAAATAACAAACCCTTTCTCTAAATTATGGGAAGATTTTAAGAAAAAAATAAAAGAAGAAAGAGAAGATCACATATTGAGGCTTGCTTCCTGTTCTCCTCTGTTGAATAACCCAGATAACCTAGGGTTTGTTATTTTTTTCTTCTTAAGGCAGGAAGAGAATAGGACTGAAATAACATATCTGAGTGTGGGTGAGACAGTGGCTAAAGGCCAAGGAAAAGGAGGAGGTTTATACTAAGTAGTTTTGAGAAGGTTCTTTGTTGAGAAGTTTCCTCAGAGGCCAGCAGTCTGGCAGCCTATTTACTCGTACTGTGTGTCAGACTGAGGGGGAATATCGTGTATGTGTGATCCGCCAGTCGGCAGGAAGCATGTTACCTCAGATTAAGTAAGGATTTCCAGAAATGAAACCAGAGAGGTGACTGAGAGGACTCTGAGGACTCCTGGTGACTACTCTATCCTTTGGCTGACTGACGTCTACCTCCTAAAGGAGTGTTCAGAGATGATTTTTGCTTTTCTGTTTTCTTCTTTCTGAAGAAAGACTTTAAGGTAAATTGGACTACAGTCAGGTAACTCTGAATGAAATTATTTACTCTCTGAGGAGTTGTGAATGAATGTGAAAATTTTACACTTTTGAGAGACAGAGTTGTACATTATACTAGGATGAAAAACATGTAAATTCACAATAGTTAGCTATTCATATGAAGTTCTTCCTTACAAATAAGACACTATTTTGGTGAACTAAATCAAACTATCAAATGTGACAGAAAGAAAAGAAAGAAAGAGAGGAAGAAAGAAAGAAAGAGAAAAAGAGAAAGGAAGGAAAGAAGGAAGGAAGGAATGGAGGGGAGAAAGGAAGAAAGAAAATGCATAAGGAAGGAAAACAAAATACATGTAGGCCTAGAAACACATGTAATGTACATGGCACCTGGAGTAGATCATTCCTTAACATCTCCCATACCTCCATGTTACAAAATTACTATTGATAATAGTCATGAAATGAAACCAATAATATTGGCTTGTGAACATTTTATCAAATGTATGTATAGTCATGCCAGTAAAAACTTAAAAAATAAATGTCAGTCCACTGCCTTAAGCATTTATTAACCCTTCCATTACATACCCTTGGTCATCCTTGCACATTTTACTTGAAAAAAGACAACTAGGCTGGGCACGGTGGCTCATGCCTATGATCCTGGCTTTTTAAGAGGCCACGGCAGGAAGATTGCTTGGGTGGAGGAGTTTGAGACCAGCCTAGGCAGTAGAGTGAGACCTCATTTCTACAAAAAATAAAAATAAAAAAATTAGCCAAGTAGGATTGTCCATGCCTATAGACCCAGCTACTCAGGAGCTACAGCAGAAGGATTGTTTGAGCACAGAGGCAGAGGTTGAAGTGAGCAGAGATCATGCTGCTGCAGCCCAGCCTGGGTAACCGTTTTTAAAAAATAAAGAAAAAAGACAACTAGTAATCATGCTAGATTTTACTGCTGTCTTTGTTTTAAGGATTTCTGGTTGTTATTTTAGTTTTTATAACTGTTTTCTTAATATGTTCTGCAGAAAGCACAAATTCTTGACACCAAAAGGTGAATTTCAACTGACAACTTACAATATTATTGAAAATCAAAAGATAATTTGTTAGCATCTTTCATTCATTTTAAGAAAACTGTTCTGTAGCTCCCCTGTAGGTTTTGGTTTTCTCCTCTACCTTCATAAACACCACTTAAAAATAAGGAAGAAAAACAAGTATTTTTTGGTATAACAAGAGCTTCCTATAATCAAGTTGTGCTTTTTGTTGGAATTATGATTAACATAAAAATTATCCTCTTTAAATCATGAATTAATAAATATAAACTAATTTTTCATGTCCTAGGAAACTTTGTTTCTGGTGAGAAATCTGAAAACATGATTAAATCTAATAAATCTAGATTTATTAAATGGATTTAAATGTATACTAGCAGAGCTAGTAGATCTCATTCTGTGGTTTTGCTCAGATTACTTCTTTATAATAAATTTGTGAATTTTGACACCTAAGATGCTTCAATTGTTTTGTCTCTTTTTCACAGAAAATATTACAACAAAGCATATTGTGAGTAACGATAGCTCGGACAGTGATGATGAATCACACGAACCCAAAGGTGAGTGAGCTGGAAACTTCTCTGGCCGAGATCCACGAGGAAAGGATATGAACACTTAGTCTGATTTTCTCATTCAAGAAGCTGGTGGTAATCTCCACTTCAGAAACGGAAATGATAAAATTGTAGTTTTCTATTGAGAGAGAGGATTGCATATTACATGTGTAATAAAATAGGCAGTATATATATATATATATATATATATCCCTAATTTGTTTTAATACCTCAAAAATACTGTAAGTTGAACAAACGAACAAATCCGAGATGGTAGAAATGCTGAATTCTCTTTTAAGTCTGATTAGAGCACTGGGCTTCTCAGCAAAGCTACTGTGATTTGGGAACCTTTTTAGATGACTTTAAAAATTAAAATTTTGGTCTTTTACAATTTTGTTATTAAGTAACATGAAAAATTGTATTCTTGCTCCATTCCTGAGCCTTATCCTACTGCCTTCACTCTACCTCTTGAGAAGGGATTAGTGATGAAGTGGGTAAAAGTATCAAGAACTTGTTGCATATATTATTTGATAGTATAAATGAGTCCTTTTACATTCTGACAAGGCTGTTTTCAGTTTGGTGTGGATCGTGATAGTCAGTGATAGACTTGGGGCAGAGATAAGGTGAGGATCAGATTTGCAACAAATATGAAGGACATATTTGTTGTAAATGTTTCATGGTAAAGTAGATTATTTTGACACAGTGTTTTGAGACGGCCGTTT